>NC_064819.1:13042803-13345833 GCF_024166365.1 Elephas maximus indicus
TGAGTTTTTACAGCAACGGTCTCATACAATATTTGTCCTTCTGTGACTCACTTACTTCACTTGGCATAATGCCCTCCAGATTCATCCATGTTGTAGATGCTTCTCAGATTTATCGTTGTTCTTTATCATTGTGTAATACTCCATTGTGTTTATGTACCAGTTTGATTATCCATTCTGTTGATGGGCATCTAGGTTGTTCCCATCTTTTTGCTATCGCAACCAACGCAGCGATGAACATGGGTGTGCATATGTTTATTCATGTGACAGCTCTTATTCCTCTAGGATATATAGTATGAAACTTTTGAAATGCTCAGAAAGTTGTATTGGTTGCTTTTTATTTTCTCCAAAAGAATAGAGGCTTAAATCACAAGATACTCCCTATTAAATGACCCTAACACTTACAAAAATATCCAACTTTCTACAAAGGTATCCAAGATATGGCTCCTGTCTCTCTCTCCAACCTCATCTTAATACCTTTTGCCCACTACACTGAAGTCCCTCTGGCCACTATTCTGTTCCTCAAAAAACACCAAGTTTTCTTGCCTTATGATCTTAGAACTACCTGCCTAAACTGTTCTTCCTCTCCTTGCTTGCCACATGGCTGGCTATCCCTTTCATTCAATTCTAAGATTAAATGTTAAATTATAAAAGGAGGTTTTTCATGACCTCCAAATCTAAAAAAAGCCACCACTGCCCAGCTCTTATTATCAGGTATTTTTCTTGCTTATTTATTGCCTGGGTTCCCTGAGTAGACTATAAGCAAAGCCAAATATCCTGTCTTTTTTACCTCTCTATCACTAATGTCTGGCATACAATAGTTGCTCAACAAACATTTGCTGAATGAATATGAAGTGGTCTTGTATAAAACATAGATTCCAACTACTGCCAAATTCAACATCAGACTCTAAAATTTATTTAAAATTTCTATTTTCTTGTTTTATTAAAAGTTTTGTTGTGTCACACTATTTTCTTGCTTTATTAGAACTTTCTTGTTTCCCACTACAGTCCATCCCCCATTATTAGCAGTTAACTGTCTTCTCAAGGCCACCTGTTCCAATGAGTTATCATCTCATAAAGGGTTATAGTCAAAAAGATGAAATGGTGAAGAAAGTTGCACTGAGTTGTAAACACTGGGCAGTTGGTAAGTAACACCCGTTGTTGCATGCCGTCAAATTGATTCAGACTCACAGCAACCCTACAGGACAGAGTAGAACTGCCCCATGGAGTTTCCTAGGCTGCAATCTTTACAGGAGCAGATCACCAGGTCTTTTCTCCCAAAGAGCGGCTGCTGAGTTCAAGCTGCTGACCTGTCAATTAGCAGCCAAGCTCTTAACCACTGTGCCACCAGGGATCCTTAAGAAACACCCAACACCTAAGAATTCTCATAACCCACTGCCATTGAGTCGATTCCAACTTATAGCGACCCTATAGGACAGAGAAGAACCACTCCATAGAGTTTTCAAGGAGTACCTGGCGGACTGAAACTGCCAACCTCTTGGTTAACAGCTGTAGCACTTAACCCCTATGCCACCAGGGTTTCCAAGAATTCTCACAGGGCAGAACAATGTTTTTTCTTTTTAAAAGAGGAGAAAAGAAATACTTTCAAACTGACAAGACTGATTCCTGAATATTCAAAGGTACGTGTATGATTTCTTTCTTTCAAGGTCAGAGGATCCAAGGCAAGGATAAAACAAGACTGTCATTTTCATTATTTTCAGTAGTGTTACAGAGAAAGAGCCTACCTTTAGAAGAGAGTAGTTTTAGATTTAGAAAATTCTAAGACTACCCACTTCCCTTCAAGGTAGCCCAGAACTGATATGATTCTCAAATCGGGGGTCAGAGTGAGTTAAGTTTAGGGATTTAAAAAGAAAAACAGGGTCAGTTTAAAAGAGAAAGAATAAATTTTAATTATGATTTTACTTTAAAGTTTGGTCTGTTTAGCATAAATAAGGATCTCTCTTTTTGGTTGTATCTACTTAAGTATATTTTGTTTTCCTTATTTAAGTATATTTTTACAAGAATTTATCAGTCTTCCCCAAAAGTCTCTTTTTGAAAGAGTTCACTTCACTCCAAGGCTTATGCTAGCAAAGCTTACACAGCATGAACAAATCAAGACTAACTCAGAAAAAAATCTGATGTAGAAGAAAAAGACAGTGAATGAGTTATAAAATTAAGTTATTAAATTTACTGTGAAGACTATTGATTGAGTCCTGGCACCAACATATACTATGTAAAACTCCATAAACTACAGAGATTATGAAAATCTCAGTTTTTCCAAGTAAATTTATACTAGCACCATGTTTCTGAACTAGTAACAACTTAGCAGAATAACCAACTGTGGACCACGCACAGTTCTAAGTGCTTTATGTGAATTCAGTCCTTGCGTAAAACACAGCAGCTCAGTATTTTACCATGGTTAGTTATACAGCTACCATGCATGGTCTGGCTCCAGAGTCCACATTCCTAACCATCAAACTATTCTGCCTCTCAGGGAACACAATCTCTTTGTCATTTTTCCCTGAAGTTCCAGTGTTTTACTGCAATTTGAAGGAGTCACCAGCAGAAAACACTCTTGCCTGTTTCCCTATAAGAATGCTCTTCTAGTGAGTAAGATATGAAGGAGATGCGTAACAAATCGGTTTTTAAAAGCAAATGAAATTCATAATAATTCAAATATGGCACAAATGATCATCCATTTCCCGAAAGGTCACAGCCTTGAAAACTCTACGGAGCTCAATTCTAGTCCACAACACAGGGGGCTGCCTAAGTCAGAACTGACTCCGTGGCACTGGTTTGGTTTTAATTCAAATATAATTACCTATGAAAGATGATTTAAAGAGCGATGCAAGCATGTGTGCACGTGTAATTAGACAAAAAAGGTCTGGAAGGGTATATACCAAACTGATAAAACTACGTCTAAGAAAGGGTATGAATGACAGGGAGAGGTACTTCTCCTTCATACTTAAGCTTTTATTCATACAAGGAATCTATATTCTCTTATTTATGTAATTCAAAAAAAATTTTTTTTAAATATCATCAACCTTCACCTATACAACCAAAATATATAACTTGATATTTAGATTTAGGAGGTACCTGGAATAATCCATACATTTGGAACAATCCAGACATTTTCCTTACTACTACAGATCCATAATTTGTTAGCTGAAATTCTGGGGGCCAGAACGGCTACAGAATTCAGAATTATTTAGTTTTCAGAAGATAATATAATGCATATACATAACAGTTCCAGAAGAGTGCGGGGGAACACTCATAAACAAATATACTAACATTTCTTCAACAAAAAGTATGGCTATTCATACCAAATGTGAAGAGTATGTGTCACCTCACATCAGTTTAGGTTTCGTTTTCTTACCACATGAAACTGCCATACACTTACAATATAACTATTGGTTTTCAGAGCTTTCTGGATTTCACGATTATAGATGAAGTACTGCTGACCTTAATCAAAAACAGGGCTCTCATTATTAACATTAATGACAAGACTGAATAGCTACCACTTAATTCAGGCACTGCCTACTGAGGTGGTTTGTACATGTTATATTGTTAAATGCTTTTTTAATTCTTAAAAAAATCAACTGAAATAGTTCAGAAGGAATTACAATGAGAGGAGTTCTCTGTTCTACCTACTTTCCTATTCTCAAGAGGCAATCACTGCTAACTCTTATTCTGATAGTTACCTCTATACTCTAAATGGACGACCATTTCTCAATTTAACCACTTCAAACATTATCTACAAGACTTCTGTTATGAAAAGTGAGTACCTCGTATCACCAATTCATCACCAACAGAGTTGTATCACTATTTTCAGTTTCTGTTATTATATAGCTTAAAATAATACCACCAACTACAGACAGACTCTCAATACCTCACTTTGTCTACTCCGTCCTATAGGGTCACTGAGTCGGAATTGATTCGAGGGCACTGGTTTTATTTTTTTTTTTATATGCCTTACCTTCTTCTTTACCCCACCCCAATTTGTCATCTATACTAATATTATTTACATTGTTAAAGTTGATAACATGTTATATTATTTTTATGTGCTTTGTCTAGGATCGATTCTAAAATTTGAAACCCAATAGACGATGTTGATAGTCATGTAACTGTATATTATTTTCCATAGAGCCAATAGTATGTATTTCCTTTCTTATATTCTTGAAATTACTAATTGTCTTTCTTGTGCTGTATTTTACATGATCATCTTCACTCCCCACCCCAATTTGCCATTATAGCAAGTAGATTATCAAGTCCCTCTTTTCTCCTGGAGACTTTTTCCCTGAAAAAGTCTATTTACCTTCTTCCTTTCTGTACAAGCTACTCTACTATACCACTTAAACCTCATAATGACACAAAGAAGTAGGTGGTACAACTTTTATTCCGCTGATGAGGAAACAAGCTCAGGAACAATTACACAGTCGCTAATTGACAAAAGAGTATCTGAGCCCAGATGTGACTCCCTTGCTTTGTGCATGGAGTGGAACAGACAAAATATGGACTACCTCTGAAAACCCTGAATGCTGAGTTACATTTAAAGGCTCAGTTCATCAAGGGGTGATTAAGACTGAGTGAAAGAGTTAACACAATCTAATCAATATTCACATTTAGAATTCATATTTTATTCATTCATAAAACTTGTCATCTATAAAAACAGCATTCTGAGAGTACCTTTATAACCTCCTAGGTAGCAAAAACAAACAGAATGTCTACTGACTACAGAGTAAAGTTAAAGAGCTCTGAAGAATATGTATTACCATCAAATTATAATGAATTAATTAATCTCCGTCAATTAAGAGACAAACTAAAAACCAAAACGCTGCCATCAAGTTGATTCTGACTCACAGAGGTCCTAAAGGACGGCACAGAACTGCCCCACAGGGTTTGCAAGGAATGGCTGGTGGATACGAACTGCCAACCTTTTGGTCAGCCGCCAAGCTCTTAACCACTGCGTCACCAGGGCTCCAATTTAGAGATATTTATTTTTAAAACCAGACTAATAAACAACACTAAAGGATACTGGGCAATTCTTGTTCTTTTTTATCTGTGCTCCAGAATGATATAATTTTCCCCCACAAACTTATTTTAGTATCCTCTTTTCATTTCAATACACTTTCAACCTTGGAGATTTTACACTGGCTACAATGAATAAGTTTTAGGGTTTGTTTTTTTTTTTTAACCAAATGAGAACATTAATCTCCGGGGTAATTATAAGCTAATCAGGCTCTCAGAACAAAATTCTCAGCAACTGGTTTAGATAATTCCAGTTTCTGTAACTCTATAATCAATCAATATCTCTTTATCTTTTTTAAAGTCTTCAGATTTATAGGCTATGTCATTACATTCGCAGTGTTCAACATGAATGTACTACAAACGCTGTCACCTTTTTATCAATTAAGTCACTTTTTATAAATGTATAGAGCCTGAAAGGTTAACATTCTGAGGATCCCAAATGCAGGAATAGCTACAAAGAAACACCTCCAAAGGATAAATCAGATGTCACAGCAGATATTGCGGGACAGTCCCAACAGTTGAGCGAGGCTATTCAATAAGAAAACACAGCAGAAAGTTAGAGACCAAAAAAGTCCATAAAACCTTTATATCCACTCAACATCCACTTTTTAAAAAATACTGGAAAGCTTGACTTTCTGAAGGGCCTGGAAGAATTCACCATAAAATGAAAGTGCTGGCAATAACATCTATTAAAAATACCAAATCCACTGCCGTCGAGTTGATTCTGACTCATAGCAACCCTATAGGACAGTTCCACTACCCCGACAGGGTTTCCAGGGAGTGGCCGGTGGATAAGAAACTGCCGACCTTTCACTATGACCTTTTGGTTAGCACCCAGGGCTCCATAACATCTACATCCATTCTATTTCAAAGAGAATTAATTCATCCACATAAACTGAAGATCTATGAAGTGAAGAAAAGAAAAAAACTATAAAATATGCTGCTGTTTGTAAAAAAGTGAGGGAGGAGAAAGAAAATTTGTTTTCTAATATACATAAAAATTCTAAATAAATAAGAATTTTATAACAGTGATCGTGACTGGGGAAAGAAATTGGATGACTGAAGCAAAAGAAAAAATTTTTCACTATGAATGTTCTTTTTTTTTTCTTGGTAAAACCATGTATATATAAGATCTTTTATAAAAATTGAAAAAACTCAACTAGACAGGTCTGGTGAACATAAAAAAGCATCGTTTTTTATCATTTTATGTAACCTAAAAAAAGTTACAACTTCACAGCAATGTTCATTGCAGATTATTCAAAATAACCAAAAGGTGGAAACAACCAACCAGTCGGTCAACAGATGAATGGATAAACGAATGTGGTATATCCATACAACGGAATATTATTAAGTCATAAAGAGAAAAAAACTTCTGATATATGCTATGACACAGGTGAATCTTGAAAACACTATGGTAAGTAAAATAAGCCAGGCACAAAAGGGCAAATGGTGTCATTCCCACTCACATGTGGAAAAAAATAGGTGCACAACGTGGTGAATATAATTAATGTCAGGGAACTGTGCACTTAAAAATGGTTAAATGGCAATGTTTTGTTATGTACATTTTGCCACAAAAAATTATTTTTTAAAAGTTACAAAACGGATTACAGCCAAAAAATTACAGTACTTGTGCTGTGGAACAAATTTTTTTAATCCTACAAACATGTCCAATTTTGTAATTGAAATAAATAACAAATTATGATTTCCTTTAAGGTCTCTCCTGCTATTCAATGTGTAAAGAATAATTTCACATTTATCGTAAGTTTTTATCATTAAATTAACCTTTTAATTAAGTTAATTTTAACTGCACATTTGAAATATAAAAATAAACATTTAATGAACCATGAGATTAAGTCTACTGCTTCTTTTTAAAAATAAAATGCCAAGCAATTTCTGTAGCTTGTAAAATCCACAATAATATTATTTTAAAGTAAAAAAGAGATCAATACCTCATGTCTTCATCACAAAAAAATTAAAAAGAGTTCCTTTCATCATCTCACTTACTGGTGCCATTTCCATGTTATTAATCTGGGCCTCATGGAAGCCTCCATCTGACATAACTTCTTCTGTTTCTTCTTCTGCTGTAGCAACATTTCTGCGCTTGAATAACTGAAAAGGAAAAGAAAAAACTGTTACATCATCCTAACGCACTAGAGTTTAACATCCAAGCGCTATGCACACCCTTTAAAAGGCAACAGGGCTGGAACTCTGAGAACCGTTTTTAAAAAAATCTAAAGACTGTGCCTCCTCCAACCATTCCTGATTAGGGACTATTTCATATTTCTCCAGTCTTATAAATAAATAATCTGAGACTATTAACTATAGCAATACACTATTATCAACATTAGAGGAGGTAAAACTTACTAAGAGAGGCCTGACACTAAAAGGCATAAAAAGCTGGCAAGGTTGGAAAAGGAGGATGGAGCTGCTTGTTCATTTCCCTCTTCTCTCTATGTGAAACAGGCAATAAAATATTCTTACCAATACATCAAGAAAAATTACGATAAAAATGATGTCAGCAGGACTTAATACTTCCCTCCTAACCATTAAGGGCGGTGGACTGAAGCTTCTGGACCAACCTTCCCAGCATACTCAGCAACCAGTGATGACACACAACCACTGCTTGGACATCAGCTTTCCAACACCCAGTAATCTGAGTACGCAAAAATAACATTTCTCTCCAAAGGCAGCCCACTAAGGTGCCTTTCATTACATTCTTAAGAGACCTGGCATTCAACCACGATGGAGTAAAACTAACTTATCTTCCCATCCTAAGCAATTAAAAAAGCAGACAAAATGCATAAAACAATGGGTGTTCACCACTGGACAACAAGCAGCACAAGAAAATGATCCTTGACAGAAAAAAAGAAACAAGATCAGCACTACAGCTGCCTCAGATTACGGCCTGGACCGAGTTTCTAGGCTGCGGCGCAGGGAAGGGGAGCCAAAAGAGAGGCTGGAGGTTCCCTGAGTTGAGGACACAGAGTTCAGAACTAGGGAAACCAAGATACCTAGACTTTATAGGCCAGAATAATGAAGAGAAGTGATCTACAAAGAGAAAACACCAAAGATCAGCAGAGGGTCCCCCTTGAGTCTTCAGCTCAGTACTGATCAACACATGAGTGTGAGGAAAAGACCCAAACCTGGGAAAGTAACCACCTCCAAGGAGCATACAGAACAATTCCCGGAAGTCACACAGGTTCTAGACTAGTTCGTATTTCCACCAGCTTCAGTAGAAAGACCCCCTACTATGTGGGACATCCAATAGAATACTCAGAAGGGTACTGACTCAGCTGCTGTTGTTGTTAAGTGTTGTCGTGTTGAGTTTGATTCATAGCGATCCCATGTAACAAAGTAAAACTGCCCACAGGGTTTTCGAGGCTGTAATCTTATGGGGCAGATTGCCAGATCTTTCTCTCACAGAGCCACAGGAAGAACAGGGCACAACCAAGACGTCAGAGGAGTCAGACGCTTCCTGTAGTCCTTCTTACAACAAAGACCCCCAAAAACAAGTGAATTCATTATATATGACAATCTAGGAGCCCTTAACATCAAAGGCAAAGTTGAGGAATCAGACTCAGCAGCTGGGGGAGGGATAGACAGTTTAGAAGCAGTGGGGAGTTGCCAGGCCTAACACAATGGAAACCAGCAACCTGCAGGCCACATCGGCTGGCGTGCGTGGTGAAGCAAACAGTGGTACGCTGGACACATTTTCCACATCGGGAGAGAATGAGTGGCAGAGAGTCTACTCAAGCTTCCAGAAACAGTGAAAAGTAGTGCTCAGTCAGCAAAAGATAAGTACATGCATCCAACCTACTGCGTGGATCAAAAACACCCCCTTTGGGAGGACCCTCTCTCCCATTTGGCTGCTGCCTCCCCACTCTGCACTGGGTCTTAAGCCAGCTTCAGTGACTGCCGTGTCCCCTGGGCTGGATGTAGGACCCATCACATGCCCTGAGCCGGAAGTAGGACCCATCACACGCCCTGAGCCATTCTCTCAGCTTTGAAGAAGAAAAAAAAAAAGCCTGTTGCCATCAAGTCAATTCTGACTCGTAGTGACTCTATAGGACAGCGTGGAACTGTCCCATACAGTTTCCAAGGAGCGCCTGGTAGGTCCGAACTGCCAACCTTTGGTTAGCACCCATAGCTCTCAACCTCTATACCACGAGGCTTTGGAGAGGAAACAAATTAACAGGAAAAAATACTCTGACGTCTCCCCTATGCCAGGAACTCAGGGCAGGCACAGCCAATTTGCCCGGACAGAGGCAAAAGGGGTCCATGGATTTTGAATGCCTTTCACCACTGCACAGACCTGTGTGGGCCCTTATCAGCAACACAGGCCCTCATTAGCATAGTACAACAGGGTATATACCTGAAGCCTATTTGCAACTGTATCATCTATAAGGTGGAGAGGAAGATTAGACAAATTTGACACTGCTCTGCCCATTATGCAGGGTCCTCACCTACCCACATCAGGGGCCTGTGGACTGGTGGCTCCACCCATCCCACCAAGCCACCCATGACAGATGTCCAAGAATAAGTGGTACCTCCCAGTCCCTGCAGTTAACAGCACTAGGTGCCCACAGTCCAGCTGCAAAACCCACCCACCTATGCACCATATGGAACAGAGACACGCTTTCCTCCCAGATACGTGGGGGCAACCGTCAGCCCCCTGCCTTGCTCAGCACATGACCCCCTACTGCAGCCAGACACCTGTGCCTACTCCAATCACCCCTGTCCATCTAAGACTGTAGGTGAGAGACTACACCGCACATTTGGTGAGTGATTACCTGGACACCTGAGCTTAATCTATACAAGAAAAGTAAACAGAATCCTGGGCTCAAATACCTAGTAACAGCTCTAACCACCTGGTGGCAGGACGTGAGAGCTTTGAAGGTACCAATAATCAAACCAGCTCACACAACCAGCCTATTTGGGCACACCAGCCTATTTGGGCACATCAAAACAAGAAGGACCAGTAAGCAAACATAAAATAAATATAATAATTTACTGATGGCTCAGAGACAACAGTCAGTATCAAATCACGTAAAGAGGCAGACCGTGACGGCTTCAACAAGCGCCCCAAAAAAAGAACCAAGAAACCTTCAGGAGGAGGAGAACTTCTTGGATTTACCAGAGGTAGAATTCAAAAGATTAACATACAAAGCTCCTCAAGAGATCAGGAAGAACAGGCAAAATGCAGAACAAGGTAAGGAACACCAAACAATGCAACAGAGGAATCTAAGAAGGCTATACAAGAGCATGACAAATTTAACAAGCTCTAAGAATCCACAGAGAGACAGCAAACAGAAATCCAAAAGATTAACAATAAAGTCTCAGAATTAGACAACTCGATAAAAAGTCACAGGAACAGAATTGTGGCAATGGAAGTCAGATTTGTGAAACTGAAGATAAAGCACTTGACACCAACTTATTTGAGGAAAAATCAGGTAAAAGAATTTTTAAAAATGAAGAAACCCTAAGAATTATGTGGGACTCTATCAAGAGGAATAACCTAGGAGTGACTGGAGTACCAGAATGGGGGGGAATAATAGAAAATACAGTGAAAACCATTGAAGATTTGTTGGCAGAACACTTCCCTGATATTGTGAAACATGAGAAGATATCTATCCAAGAAGCTCATTGAGCTCCACAAAAGGTAGATCCCAAAAGAAAGTCACCAAGACATATTATAATCAAACTTGCCAAAACCAAAGATAAAGAGAGAATTTTAACAGCGGCTAAGAATAAACGAAAAGTTATCTACAAAGAAGAGTCAAGAAGACTAAGCTCGGACTACTGAGCAGAAACCATGCAGGCAAGAAGGCAATGGGATGACATGTAAAAGCCTTGAAGGAAGAAAACTGCCAGCAAAGAATTATATATCCAGCAAAACTGTCTCTCAAATATGATGACACAATTAGGGCATTTCCAGATAAACAGACATTTAGGGAATTTGTAAAAACCAAACCAAAATTACAAGAAATACGAAAGGGAGTTCTCCAGTTAGAAAACCACCAACATCAGATGACGACCCAAGAACAGAACACAGGACAGAACAACCAGAAATCAACCCAAATAAAGAAGTCGCAAATAAATCAAAGCTAAAACACTGAAGACAGGAAAACAGAGACATCAATATGTAAAAGATGAAAACATTAAAACTAAAAAGAGGGACTATATAATATAGTCGCTGGTCTTTCATATGGAGAGGAAGCCAAGGCGATATAAAGAAATAAAAGATTGGTTTGAACTTAGAAAAAATAGATGTAAACATTAAAGTAACCACATAGGAAACTAACAATCCTACACAACAAAATAAAAAACAAGAAAAACATAAAGACTCAGCATATACAAAGTCAACAACAATGAAAAGGATGAAAAGAAAATACATAAAGAAAAATGACTCAGTGCAAAAAATTACATGGAACAAAGAAACTTTCAACAATACACACAAAAAAATAACAAAATGGCAGCACTAAACTATCAATAATTCTGCTGAATGTAAATAGACTAAATGCACCAAAAAAGACACAGAGAATGGCAGAATGGATTAAAAAAAAAAAAAAAACACACACACACACACAACCCGTCTATATGCTGCCTACAAGGGACACACCTGAGACTTAAAGACACAAACTAAAACTCAAAGGAAGGGAAAAAATACATCAAGCAAACAACAATCAAAAAAGAGCAGGAGTATAAATATTAATTTCTGATAAAACAGACTTTAAAGTAAAATCCACCATAAAGGATAAGGAAGGACACTACATAATGATTAAAGGGTCAATAAACAGAAGAACATGACCATAGAAAGTATTTATGTGCCCAATGACAGGGCTCCAAACTGCATAAAACAAACTAGCAGAACTGAAAAGGGAAACAGACAGCTGCACAATAAAACACTTCAACACATCACTTTTGGTGAAGGACAGAACATCCAAAAAGAAGCTCAATAAAGACACAGAAGATTTAAATGCCACAATCAACCAACCTGATCTCACAGACATATACAGAACACTCCACCCAACAGCAGCCAAGTATACTTTCTTTTCCAATGCACATGGAACATTCTCCAGAACACATAGTAGGCCATAAAGCAAGCCTTAAAAGAATCCAAAACACTGAAATGCTGCAAACCATCTTTTATGATTATAAACCCAAAGATGCAGAAATCAGCAACAGAAAAAGCAAGGAAAAAAAATCAAACACATGGAAACTGAACACCTTGCTCAAAAACTACGGGGTTATAGAACACATTTAAGGATGGAATAAAGAAATGCATAGAATCCAACAAGAATGAAAACACTTCCTACCAGAACCTTTAGGACACAGCAAAAGCAGTGCTCAAAGGTCAATTTATAGCAAAAACACACACACACACACACACACACACATCCAAAAAGAAGAAGGGGCCAAAATCAAAGAATTATCCCTACAACTTGAACAAATAGAAACAGAACAGCAAAAGCTCTCAGGCACCAGAAGAAAGCAAATAATAAAAATTAGAAAATTAAATGAAATAGAGAACATAAAAAAACTGAAAGCGTTAACAAGACCAAAAGCTGGTTCCTGAAAAGATCAACAAAATCGATAAACCACTGGCCAAACTGACAAAAGAAAAACGAGAGAGGAAGCAAATAACCTGAATGAGAAATGAGATGGGCAATATCACAACAGACCCAACTGAAATTAAAAAACCGTAACAGGATACTAAGAAAAATTGTACTCTAACAAATTCGAAAGCCTAGAAGAAATGGACAAATTTCTCTAACAAATTCGAAAACTGAGAAGAAATGGACAAATTTCTAGAAATACTACCTACCTAAACTAACACAAACAAAGGTAGAACAACTAAGCCAACCTACAACAAAAGAGACTGAAAAAGTAATTTAAAAACTCCCAATAAAAAACCCCTGGCCCTGATGGCTTCACTGGAGAATTCTACCAAACTTTCAGAGAAGAGTTAACACCACTACTACTAAAGGTATTTCAGAGCATAGAAAAAGACATAATACTCCCAAACTCATTCTATGAAGTCACCATAACCCTGATACCAAAACCAGATAAAGACACCACAAAAAAAAAGAAAATTACATATCAATAAAAAAAAATTCACCACTATCAAGTGGGATTCGTACCAGGTATAGAGGGACGGTTTAACATTAGAAAAACACTCAATGTCATCATCACATAAATAAAAGACAAGAACCACATGATCTTATCAATTGATGCAGAAACGGCATTTGACACAGTCCAACACCATTCATGATAAAAACCCTCAGCAAAATAGGAATAGAAGGAAAATTCCTCAACATGATAAAGGGCATTTATACAAAGCCAACATCATTCTAAATGGATAGAGAGCCTGAAAGCATTCCCTTGAAAACCGGAACCAGACAAGGGTGCCCTTTATCACCACTCTTACTCAACATTGTGCTGGAGGTACTAACCACAACAAGAGGCTAGAAAAAGAAATAAAGGGCAGCCTAACTGGTAAGAAGTATCTCTATTCACAGATGATATGATTTTATACACAGAAAACCCTACAAAATCCACAAGAAAACTACTGGAGCTGATAGAAGATTTCAGCAAAGTATCAGGATACAAGATAAACATACAAAATTCCTCTACAACAACAAAGAGAACGCTGAAGAGGAAATCGCCAAATCAGTACCATTTACAATAGCCCCCAAGAAGATAAAATACTTGGGAAGAAATCTAACCAGGGACATAATTATAGACCTACACAAAGAAAACTACGAGACACTACTGCAAGAAACCAAAAGAGACCTACATAAATGGAAAAACATACCTAGCTCATGGATAGATAGGAAGACTCAACACTATGAAAATGTCTATTCTACCCAAAGCAATCTACAGATACAATGCAATCCTGATCCAAACTCCAACTGCATTTTTTAATGAGATGGAGAAACAAATCACCAACTCCACATGGTAAGGGAAGAGGCCCCAGATAAGTAAAGCATTAATAAAAAAGAAGAACGAAGTGGGAGGCCTCACACTATCTGATTTTAGAACCTATTATATTCCCACAGTAATCAAAACAGCCTGGTACTGGTACAACAACAGATGCATAGACCAATGAAACAGAATTGAGAATCCAGACATAAATTCATCTACCTATGAGCAGCTGATACTTGACAAAGGCCCAAAGTCCGTTAAATGCGGAAGACAGTCTCTTTAACAAATGATGCTTGCATAACTGGATATCCATCTGCAAAAAAAATGAAACAAGATCCATACCTCACACTATGCACAAAAACTAACTCAAAATGCATCAAAGACCAAAATATAAAACCTAAAACCATAAAGATCAAGGAAGAAAAAATAGGGACAATGCCAGGAGTCCTAATACATGGCATAACCAGTATACAAAACATTACTAACAATGCACAAACACGAGAAGAGAAACTAGATAACTGGGAGCTCCTAAAAATCAAACATTTATGCTATCCAAAGAATTCACCAAAAGAGTAAAGAGACAACCTACAGACTGGG
Organism: Elephas maximus indicus; assembly: GCF_024166365.1. Classification (NCBI taxonomy): domain Eukaryota; kingdom Metazoa; phylum Chordata; class Mammalia; order Proboscidea; family Elephantidae; genus Elephas; species Elephas maximus. Next base: position 13,057,351 of record NC_064819.1, read on the forward strand.
AAAAATTTTTTGGCTACGACAAATCCAATCAGCGTCTAATTTCTAAAATTTACAAGACACTGAAAAACCTCAACAACAAAAAAGACAAATAACCCAATTAAAAAATGGGCGAAGGATATTCACAGGCACTTCACCAAAGAAGACATTCAGGTGGCTAACAGATACTTGAGGAAATGGTCACGATCATTAGCCATTAGAGAAATGCAAATCAAAACTACAATGAGATACCGTCTCACCCCAACAAGGCTAGCATGAATCTAAAAAAATACAAAATAATAAATGTTGTGGAGAGACTAGAAAACTTAATACACTGCTGTTGGGAATGTAAAATGGTACAACCACTTTGGAAATCGATTTGGCGCTTCCTTAAAAAGCTAGAAATAGAACTACCATACAACCCAGCAATCCTTGGAATATATCCTAGAGAAATAAGAATATTCACGCAAATAGGTATATGCACACCCATGTTCACTGCAGTACTGTTTACAATAGCCAAAAGATGGAAACAACCAAGGTGCCCACCAATGAATTAATGGATAAACAAATTATGGTACATTCACACAATGGAATACTGCACATCGATAAAGAATGATGAATCCATCAGCCTGAGACCAGTACAACTAGATGATGCCTGACTACCACCATTGACCCGCTTGACAGGGAACAAAACAGAGAGCCCCTGACAAAGTAGGAGAAAAGTGGGGTGCAGAACTCAAATTCTAGTAAAAAGATCAGACTTAATGGTCTGACTGAGACTGGAGGAATCCTGGAACACATGGCCCCCAGACTCTCTGTTAACCCAGAAGTAAAACCATTCCCAAAGCCAACTCTTCAGACAAAGATCAGACTGGACTATAAGACATAAGGAAACCCAGCCGGCTTAGTGGTTAAGTGCTGTGGCTGCTAACCAAAGGGTCTGCAGTTCAAATCCACCAGACGCTCCTTGGAAACTCTATGGGGCAGTTCTACTCTGTCCTACAGGGCCAGTATGAGTCAGAATCGACTCAACGGCACTGGGTTCTGGGTATAAGGCATAAAATGATACTCGTAAAGAGTGCACGTCTTAGTTCAAGTAGATACATGAGGCTAAATGGGCAGCTCCTGTCTAGAGGTGAGATGAGAAGGCAGAAAAGGACAGCAGCTGATTGAATGGACACGGGAAATCCGGGGTGGAAAAGAGGAGTGCGTTGTCACATTACAGAGACAGCAACTAGGGTCACATAACGATGTGTGTATACATTTTTGTATGAGAAAACTAGAGCTGCAAATTTTCACTAAAAGCACAATTTGAAAAAAAAATTGGAAGAATAGGGTCAAATGGCATACTGAATTTGTCAAGGAGAAGTTATTAAGCAAATATGCAAGTTATGCAATTATTCAAGTAAAAATGTCAAAGCATGTTGGATAATTAAGCTGTGAAAATCTTTAAAATGACATTTCATCAAATAATTGGAGTCTACACATTAAGAACTGCACTACTAGTTTCTTTACGGGTACAACCCATGTCCCCGAATATTCAGCAGTTACAAGCAAGTGGACTGATGACCTCAGTACCATGCTCTGACCACCAAATGCTCTGCAGAACAAACAAGATCTGCGTACAGCAAACAACTTCTACCAGGCGGACCTGACGTTGCATGATCCTGTGGAAAGAGCACTAGGCCAAATGTGCAAGGGTTTGGGTCCCACCAACCTCCACATATTCTTGAGTAAATCACCCAGACTTCCAGTTTTGTCATACAGCAGATGACCTGTGTCCACACTGTCCAGTGGAAAGATCATGTAAGCCACAACCATAATTTAAGTTTTCTAGTAGCCATATTTAACAAAGTAAAAAAGCAGATGGAATTAATTTTAATAATATATTTTATTGAACCCAGTATACCCAGAGTTTTATCGCAACAGGTAGTCGACATAAAAAAAAAAAAAAAACTGAGACATTTTACATTCTTTTTCCATACTTAGTCTTTGAAATCTAGTATCGATTTTAGTTATACAACATCTTAATTTGAAGTGGCCATACATTAAGCACTCAACAGCTACAAGAGGCTAATGGCTATCACACTGGACAGCACAGCTCCGATGGTTTTCAAACATTTCATGGGGAAAGAGAAGCAACACATGAAACACAACGCAGAACCCCAAGACTCCAGAGACCACGATTTGAACTTTACTGGTATAGGTGATTTCAAAGGTTCTTCTAGTGACAGAGGCTGTTATTCTTTCCAATGACTGTCTTCTCACTGAAACTGCGGCCACCACTTAGGAAGGCTTCAGATAAAGAACTAGTAGTGCAATAAACTGATCATCTTTCCTTTTCTGTGTTTTTATACACATATTGTACTTTACTTTCTCTTGCCCCGGGTCATAAAGGCACTTAAAGACATTCACAATTATAGTGTAGTATACCAAGAATAATAAAATAATACTCTACAACTCAATAGTTTACAGGATTAAAGAGTTACTCATGAAGTGCTTACGACAGTGTCTGACACACAGCAAACACTAAATAGTTAACTACTGTCATCCATGCTTCATAATGACTAATTAATTGGTATATTTTCCACTATTCTAGAACTGCGTAGCTCTCTTAACAACAGAAGAATTAAAATATATCATATTTACACCATTTTCTTCCCGACCAGAAGTCAATAAAATTTTCATGCCAGTTGCAGGCTAATCAACACAATAAGGATCTACATTCTATACGAAGATTTACAGATTAAAAAGAACAGAATCAGGCCTTCCTATTCTCGTCTCAGAAGTACCATTCCACAATTATAAAAGAACACGAAACAAAAACATATTCGCACCTTTGTTAAAATCAGGAGACATGTGTACCTTTAACCATATCTATAATACTGGAAAGCGGATGGAGGAATGGTGTACCGGAGTGGAGGAAGATCAAACCTAAGTGCCCATGGTGGGATATACTGTTAAGAAGCAAGCCCACAAACCCTGCAGAGCCCTGGAAAGGCTCACGAGTACAGATTCGAGGTATAACAGAAGGCTGAGGTGAGGCAGTGGGCTGAAAACAAGAGCATGGTTTGAAAAAAAGAACATTATGAGGACCAGTCTAGAAGTCCAGCATTTGAAATACAGGACATGAGGTAAGGAGAAACTTCTCAATGAATTAATAGAAAAAAATTACCAAGAACTGACTCTCCAGATTAAAAGTACTCTCACAAAGCCCAGCACAATAAATGAAAAATTTTTTTTAAAAGGGGGGGAGGGGGAGGTGGCGGCTGTGGTATAATCAATTACATAATACGGCCTTTCTAGCCCAGGTAACTTGGTGGGACTGTATGATAGGGTAATTGTGGCCCACCAAGGGGACTGGTCAGTTTCGCCTTAAAAGAGCCAATTTCAAAGCAGAGAGGTTGATCCTACCACCACCAAGGAAGAACAGCCAAGAGTGAAGAGCGCCTCCTTTGAACCTGAGATCGCTGCACTGACAAGGTCCTGGAAGCAGGCAATAGAGACAGAGAAAGAAAGCAAGCTGAACCCTGAAGTGAGAAGTGGTGGCAGGAGAGACCCAGCAGCCAAGATGGTGCAGTGGGCTTCCTGGCCCAGGGAGAAAGTTGAGTGCCTTTGGGGAGAGGCCGAGGGCCAGGGAGAGGCGTGCCTGCAAGCACATTTGGGAAGAGGCTGACCTGATGGGAGAACTGTATCCTGAGTGTTCCTGAGCCTGAATTGAAACTGCTACTTCCCTTATAATAAACCCCATAATTTTGAGTAGTCTCTGAGCTCTACGTGGCCACTGCAATGAATAACTGAACTCAGCAGAGAAGTAGAGGGTGCTGTGTGAGAGATGGCTGCTGTCAGAATTAGTAAAGATGGTGGACAGAGGAGGCTTGTCTGGGCTCCACCTCATGGGAGTCAGCCTTGTGCTGGTGATCTTGGTTCTCCTTCCCCTTGTGGGGTTGGAGGAGATCAGACACTGCCCCCATGCCATTTTTACAGGGGCAAATCATCATAAAATTCCAGAACTAGGAATAAAGATCCTAAAACCTTCCCAAAAAAAAAAAAAGACTGCAAAGAACCTGCAGTAGATTAGAAGCTAGAATTCAGGAAAACAATATGCCTCAAAATTCAAGTATGAATGTAGAATAATGACATATTCAGCCAAGCAAGGTCTCAAAAAATGTCTCTCACATGCTTTTTCTCAGAAAGCTACTAAGGAATATTCTTTAGCAAAAGAGGGATTAAACCTAAAATAAGGAAAACATAGGATTAGAGGATCATCACAAGAAACAAGAAAATTCTGCAAAGCGAAGTCCTAGGACTACAGCCGTGCAGCAAGCACGCAGGGCCACTAATACTGACTAGAGCAAGAGAAAAGAAAACATAGGATGAGGTCTCCATGTAAAAAATGCCAAAATAATCCTGGTAGTATCCCTTAGGTAGTACCCCAGGCTGCATACTGCCTAACTTTATCAACCAAGTTTAACTGATGGGAAAAGTTAGCTGTCCACAAGTTTACCAACTTGCACACTCCAGAAGGTATTTCTCATACCAACATCAAGCAAGACTCCATCCTTCACCACTATGATTTTTATGAACTTTTTAGCACTACTATATTACCTACTCCCACAAGAGTCTGTTTTCACAATTTTTTAACAGTAAATCTAATGTGTTCATCTTTTTGTACATGAAAAATTTTAAGGACTGGCTCAGTCAGAGTAGAGTCAACTAGTAACGTGTTTTGCCAAAGATAACTTCGAGTTCCGGCAGTGCCAATGGTACAGAGGTCATTTATACAGTCCTGCCTAGGTAACAGATATTAAGTGCTAGCCTGATGAAGAATGGCCCTAAAAGATAGTTACCCTTTGTATACTTAGCAGCATCGGCTCCCATTAAAAAAAATTTTTTTTAGTCTGCCTGTTGTCGAGTCAATCCTGACTCATAGTGACCCCGTACAGCAGAACAGAACTGCCTCACAGGGTTTCCAAGGCTGTAAATCTTTATGGAAGCAGACTGCCACATCGTTCTCCTGTAGAGCAGCTGATGTGTTTGAAACGTCAATCTTTCGGGTATCAGCCGAGCACTTGACCACTGCACCACCACCTTTCCTGAGAGATGACAAAGTACTTGTGGAAGGATAAACAGTGTCTAAATGAATCTGCATAGTTTACTGATATTTACTAGTTTACAAATTAGACATGAAACATGTACTGTGTATTTACGTGATAGTTGAAGTCTGATTCATTTTACCAGTTCTCCCTCTGTAAAAAGGCACATACACAACAAAAAAGTTTAAGATTCTAAGCAGAGCAATATCCTAGCAGGTGTGAAGTGGTTACCTCACTGTGGTTTTGACATGCATTTCCCTAATGACTAATGCAGCTGAGTGCCTTTTCATTTGCTTATTAGCCATTTATGTATCTTCCTTTGCTATCACGGGAAAATGTGCGCTAAAGCCCTGGCAGAGTTTCGGATCTCACACAACGATGCTGGAGAATCTCAGCTACAGATGTTTTTAGTCAGACGCGTGAGGCTGTCCTCGCCACTTGACAGGTTAAGGATAAAGAGCATCGTCATCTGCCTTCAGTCAGGTAAGTGAACATGAAATGTTACTTTCTGCAAATTCCACAATGAAGTTTAATCACATGAAATCAGCAGTCATCAAGGAGATACGGATCAATGGCAGAGCGTCATTACTGCATCTTTAAATGGCTTTCCGCCAGACGTGATCACGAGGCTGACTGTTATACCCAGACCTACACCCGTGTGTGTTCACATTTATATATGTGATTGTAAGTATGTAACAAGATTACTGTGACTTCTGAGAATAAAAGGAAAGGAAATTTACCCCAGAAATAGAAGCTAATATAAAAGCTCATTCAAAGAAAAGGTTCTACTCTCTTCGGAACAGGTAGATGCCACACCTGATTATCCCATCACGGTGAAACATACTGCATAAAATAGAGGCAGAAGAAGCCAGTAAAAACACATCTGTCTATGAATAAGTGGTTCTTTTCAAAGATTATAAAGCAGAATGTCAAGAACTCATAACTTAACTTACTCTAGTCAATATAAACTCTACTACAATATTACAAACTCTCCTTGCCAATAATCATAAAAAAGTGTTCCATTCAAACATCTGCAGGCCTTACAAAAAAAAACCACATGCACACTAAGGTTGTAATGCACTCTTGGACTTCAACTAACTGGATTTCCTACTATAGTATTTCTCAAAAAAAAAAAAAAAGGGTGAGTGTTGAGCATTTCCCATTATAGCTGCAAAAAAACTATGCCAGATTACCTTATTTCTCAAGTGTGAGGGGTTGCTAACTTACTCATTTGCCATTATGGAGTTTTTATAGTGTGGGATCAAATAGTCCTTTCAGTCTCGAAATCCCCTCTGTAGCAACAAAGAGTCACTTAAGCCCCCTGTCTTTAAATTTCTTCGCCAAAAGTGATGAACCATCTGTCATAAGCATTTTTGGATGGCACTAAGGTGAGAATATGCCCCCGGTATTTCTGTAGGTGTTCTTGGGCTAAAAAATGACCAGAAATCATTGTCCTAAATGTCCTTATATGTAACACACAATTATTTAGGAGGGAAATGACATTGTCTGAAATTTTCTTTGAAACACTACAGAAGAAAGAAATGTAAACAGACAGACAGACATGAAGCATGACATGCTGACGACTGTTGAATCCAAAGGATGGGCTATGGAGTTCATTATCTAGTTGTTTTGTACATGTTTGAAATTTTTCAAATTAAAGTTTACAAAGAAAAGTAATGTTTTATTACTCATTTAAGAATTCATCAACAAACACATGTGAGATCTTAAGGATGTTGCAACTTTAGAAAAATTTAAAAAGAAACAGGCCAGGAATGTTAAACAGTGCTTCAGGGCTTATACTGAGATACTGGGAACATGAAAGATTTCCCAGTTCTTTTATTCTACTTTCCAATACCTCCACCACCACCGGCATCCCTGGCCCAAGTATTAGTTTTATAGTGGAAAGTGTATATATAATACACTTTGTTTAAAAAATAAAGTTGGTTTCAGGTTTAAAATGGAAAATTAAGTTTCTCTGAAGTAAATCAGTAAAGATCAAGGACTTACCTGCTCTTCTCTTTTCTGCTTGCGCAACTGAAGTCCTTCTTCCTCCCTTCTTCTACGCATCTCATCAGGATTCAAGGACTTGTTCTTGTAACTTTTCAGGCGAAAGTTCTCTTTTCCTGGGGTGGTCATGATTTCTACAAGGTTAAGGGAGGGGTTACAAACAGATGAGCTTGACTGTCTGAAGAACTGTTATTCTAAAACACTTGGCATTTTAAAAGTATACATGCTTGAGATCCTAACCCCACAGGGATTCCAGGGATGGTTATTTATTTAATGACTTTAAAAACCAAACCTGTTGCTGCTGATTCGATTCAAACTCACAGCAACCCTAGAAGACAGAGTACAACACTGTCCCACAGGGTTTCCGAGGAGCACCTGGTGGATTTGAACTGCCGATCTTTTAGTTAACAGCCGAATGCTTAACCATTGGTGCCACCAGGGCTCCACGTAATGACTACTGAAATATAATTCACATACCATACGATTCACCCATTTAAAGTATGCAATTCAATGGCTGTCAGCATAGTCACAGACATGTGCAACCAACACCATTCAATTTTAGAACATTTTCATCTCCTCAAAAAGAAACCCCACACTTTTGGCTATCACCTCCTTTACCCTCCATACCCCCTCAGCCCTAGCAACCACGAATCTACTTTGTCTCTACAGATTTGCCTATTCTGGCCATTTCATAGAAATGGAATTGTAAAATATGTGGCCTTTTATGTCTGGCTTCTTTCAGTTCTTTCAAAATATTTTCACGTAATGTTTCATCTATATTATAGCACGTATCAATACTTCATTCCTTTTTATGATAATATTCCATTGTGTGTATATACTGCATTTTAATTATTCATTCATCAGGTAAATGGACATTTGGGTTGTTTCCACTTTGGACTATTATGAATAATGCTACTGTTAACATTTGTGAACAAACTTCTGTGTGGACATGTTTCCATTTCTGTTGGACACATATTTAGGAGTGAAACTTATAGGTCATATGGTAACTTTATGTTTACTCATCAGAGGAATTGCTAGACTGTTTTCCAAAGAGGCTGTACCATTTTACCATTCCCACCAGCACTGTATGAGGGCTGCAATCTCTCCACATCCCTGTCAACACTTGATATCTGACTTTTTGATTCTAGTCATCCTGGTGGGTGTGAAGTGGTTACCTCATTGTGGTTTTGATATGCATTTCCCTAATGACTAATGCAGTTGGGTGTCTTTTCATTTGCTTATTAGCCATTTATGTATCTTCCTTTGATAAATATCTATTCAGATCCTTTGTCCACTTTTTAACTGGGTTGTCTCTTTATTATGGAGTTGTAAGAGTTCCTTATATGTTCTGGACACAAGTCCCTTAAAAGATACATGAAACGCAACTATTCTTTCCCACTCTGTGGGTTGTTTCTTCATTTCCCTTATGATATCCTTTGAAGCGCAAAAGTTCTTAATTTTGATGAAATAAAAATTTTCTCATTTTTGTTACTCATGCTTTTGGTGTCATATCTAAGAATCTTTTACCAATCCAAAGTCCTTGATTAGGTCTTTGATCCATTCTGAACTACTTTTTTTATATGGTTAGCAGTGGGGTAGGGTTTTGTGTATCTGTAGAGGGTCCAATTTCATTATTTTACATGAGGCTATCAACATGACCAGAGCCCTGGTGGCACAGTGATTAAGCGCTGGGCTGCTCACCAAAAGACTGGCAGTTCTAATCTACCAACTGTCCGTTGGAAACCCTATGAGGCAGTTCTACTCTGTCCTATAGGGTAACTATCAGTCGGAATCAACTGGATGGCGATGGATTTGGTTTCTTTGTTTTGTTATGTTTTTATCAACATGTCCAAGCACCATTTTTTGAAAAGACTATTCTTTCCCCCATTTAATGTTACTGGCATACTTACAGAAATCAGTTGACTATAAACCCACTAGGAAACCCTGATGGCATAGTGGTTAAGTGCTACAGCTGCTAACCAAAGGGTATGCAGTTTGAATCCGCCAGGTGCTCCTTGGAAACTCTATGGGGCAGTTCTACTCGGTTCCATAGGGTCGCTATGAGTCGGAATCGACTCAACGGCACTGGGTTTGGTTTTTAGTTTTTTTTTGGTATAAACCCACCGCCAGTGAGTTGATTCCAAGTCACAGCGACCCTATAGGACAGAGCAGATCTACCCCCTAGGGCATCCAAGGAGTAGCTGGTGCATTCAAACTGCCGACCTTCTGGTTAGCTCTTAACCACTGTGCAACCAATTGACTATAGACATATGGTTTTATTTTCAGACTCTCAGTTCTATTCCACTGATCTATGTGTCTATCCTTGTGCCAATACCACACTCTTGATTACCACTGCTTTGTAGTAAGTTTTGAAATCAGCAAGCGTAAGACCTACTTTGTTCATCATTTTCAAAATTATTTTCACTATTCTGGATCCCTTGCAATTCCATATGAATTTTAGAACCAGCCTGTCAATTTCTATAAAGAAGCTGGCTGGAATTTCTGAATCTGCAGATCTTTAGATCAACCTGGGGAGTATTGCCATCTTAATAATATTAAGTCTTCTGAATCATGAACACGAGATATACTTCCATTTATTTAGATCTTAATTTTTTAATAATGTTTTATAGTTTCCAAAGTATAAGTTTTGCACTTCTTTTGTTAAATTTATCCCTAAGCATTTTATCCTTTTTGATGTCTACTGTAAACAGAATTTTCTTAAATTTTCAGTGTTCATTACCTGTGTATAGAAATACAACTGATTTTTTTTATATTTGTGTAGCCATTAAGTATACAATCTTAATCTTTCTGAACTCATTTAGTAGTTGCAGTAATTTTTTTTAGTGAATTCCTTAGAATTTTCTACATACAAGATCATGTCACTTGTGAATACAAAGTTACTTCTTCCTTTCCAGTCTGGATGCCTTTTAGTTCTTTATCTTGACTGACTGCACTGGCTAGAACCTCCAACACTATGTTCAACAGAATAGTGAACGTCCCTGTCTTGTTCCTTATCTTAAAGAGGTAAGCATCTAGTCTTTCATCATTAAGCAAAAAGTTAGCTGTGGGATTTTTGAACATGCCCTTTGTCAAGCTGAGAAAGTTCTCTTCTATTCCTAGTTTGTTCAGTATTTTTATCATGAAAAGGTGTTTGGTTTTATCAGTGCTTTTTCTGTGTCTACTGAGATGATCATATGTTTAAAAAAAAATTCTATTGATATGAGGTATTAGCTGACCTTCAGGTGTTATACCAACCTTGCATTCCTGTGATAAGCCCCACTGGGCCATGGTGTATAATTCTTTTTATATGTTGCCGGATTTGGTTTGCTCGTATTTTGTTGAGAATCTTTGTGTCCATATTCATAAGCGATATTGGTCTGTAATCTTCTTGCGATTTCTTCATCTCGTTTTGGCATCAGAGTATTATGGGCTTCATAGAATGAGTTGGGAAGTGTTTTCTCATCTCTTCTTAGGAAGAGTTTATGAAGAATTAGCATTAATTCTTCTTTAAATGTTTGACAGAATTAAGCAGTAAAGATGCCTCGGCCAGGGCTTTCCTTTGTGGGTAGTTTTTTTTTTTTTTTTTAACTAATCCAATCCCCTCACTTGTTATAAATCTAATCAGACTGTCTTACTTCTTCTTAAGTCAATTTCAGTCTTTACTACATACCATACTACAAAAAATAGTATTTCTACTATAACCGATGACTGCCTTGACAGGCAACACAACAGAGAACCCGAGGGAGCAGGAGAGCAGTGGGATGCAGACCTCAAATTCTCATAAAGACCAGACTTAATGGTCTGACTGAGACTAGAAGGACCCCGGGGGTCATGGTCCCCAGACCTCCTGTCAGCCCAAGACAGGAACCATTCCCAAAGCCAACTCTTCAGACAGGGATTGGACTGGATGGACTATAGCATAGAAAATGATACTGGTGAGGAGTGAGCTTCGTGGATCAAGTAGACACATGAGGCTATGTGAGTGGCTCCTGTCTGGAGGAGAGAGGGAGCAGGCAGAACGGGCCAGAAGCTGGCCAAATGGACACAAAAATAGAGAGCGGAAAGAAGTGTGCCATCTCATTAAGGCGAGAGCAACCAGGACTATATAGCAAAGTGTATATAAATTTTTGTATGAGAGACTGACTTCATTTGTAAACTTTCACTTACAGCACAATAAAAATTTTTTAAAAAAAAGAACAGTATTTCTTTATAGTCTTTTTTACATACGTAAAGTTGGTAGTAATGTCCCCTCTTTCATTCTGATTCTAGCAATTTGAATCTTTTTTTCTTGGATGATCCAGTTCAAGGTTCGTCAGTTTTGTTGATCTTTCAGAGGAGCAGGTTTTGGTGTCACTGATCTTCTCTATTGTTTCTAGTCTCTATTTCATTAATTTCTGCTCTGATCTTATTATTTTCCTTCCTTCTGCCTGCTTTAAGTTTAGTATGCTCTCTATCCAGTAATTTAAAGTAGAAAGTTAAGTTATTGATTTGAGATCTTTCTTCCTAGTATAGGCACTTACAGTTATAAATTGCCCTCTGAACACTGCTTTATCTGCATCCCATAAATTTTGGTATGTTATACTTCCATTTTTGTTTATCTCAATTTAATCTCTTATTTCCCTTTTGATTTCTTCTTTGACCTACCGGTTACTTAAGAGTGTCTTACTTACCTTGCACATATTTGTGAGTTTCCCCCAATTTTTTTGTTGTTGTTGTTATTGATTTCTAGTTTCATTCTACTGTGATTGGAGAACTTACATGATTTCCATCCTTTCAAAAATTTTTGATGTTTGCGTTATGACCTAGCATATGGTCTATCCTGAAAAATGTTCCATGTGCACTTGAGAATAATGTATACTCTGTTGTTGAGTGGAAACTTCTACAGATGTCTGTTAGGTCTTCCATTTATTTCCATGTAGGTCTTGTGTCTAGTTATTGTATCCATTATTAAGAGTGGGGTATTTAAGTCTCCAAGTACTACTGTAGAAGTGCCTAATTCTCCCTTCATTTTTACCATGTTTTGCTTTGTGTATTTTGACACTGCTTTTAGGTACATATATGTTTATAATTGATACATCTTCCCAATAGATTAAAGAGTTTATCTACATTATAAAACGTCTCTTTATCTCTAGTAGCATTTTTTTTGTTTTAAAGTCTCTTTTGTCTGATATCAGTATAGCCACTCCAGCTTTCCTGTGGCTGTTGTTTGCATGTTAGTTCTTTTTCCATTCTTTTTCTTTCAATCTATTTGTATCTTTGAGTATAAAATGTGTCTACTGCAGGCAACATATAGTTGGATCTTATTTTTTATTCAGTCTAACAATCTCTACCTTTTTACTGACTGCTTAATCCATTCACACTTTGTTAATTACTGATATAGTTGGATTTACAACTGCCATTTTACTTTTCATTTTTTATGTATCTCATGACTTTTGTTCCTCTATTCATTCTTTACTGCATTCTCATACGCTGAGTGAATATTTTCCGAAGAAGTATTTAAACTTCTTTACTAATTTTTGCACTTTTTTATCTTTTAAATTATATTCAGTGGTTGCTCTAGAGCTGACCATATACATCTCAACTTGTCAGAATAAGGTTCATATTTATACTACCTTAATTTCAGTAAGATATAAAGATGTTTCTCCTATATAGCTCTATTCCTTTTCACCTTCTTTTCTGGTATTATTGTCACACATATTACATCTATTAATGTTACAGACCAAACAATATATTGTTAGAATTACTACTTCACCATCTGTAGTCACGTCACTTCTGTAGTAAAATACAGCTTTGCTCTCACTCACCTCCTTTGTGCTGTTATTGGCAGGTAATTACAAATACATTATATTTCCATAGGTTATAGGACCAACAACACGTTGTATACATATTTTATACAACTGCTTTTTAAATCAGTGAAGGATGTAAAAATATACACTTAGACCGTCTTTTACAATTGTTTTTGTTGTTAGGTGCCATTGAGTCGATTTCAACTCACAGTGACCCGTGTGGCAGAGCAGAACTACCCCACAGGGTTTTCCTGGCTATAATCTCTACAGAAGCAGATCACTAGGTCTTTCTCCTGTGGAGCTGACGGGTGGGTTCGAGCCACCAACCTTTTGGTTAGTAGCCAAGTGCTTAACCATTTTCAGGTGCTCCTTGCTTTTTGCTATGAAGTCAGCTGTTAATCTTATTGAGGTTCTTTTGTAAATGATGAGTTTCTCCTGCTACTTTCATATTTTCCTTGTCTTTGATTTTCATCATTTTTACCATGGTGTATCTGTGAATCTCTTTGTATTAATCCTATTTGGAGTCTGCTGGGTTTACTAGATGTGTAGGCTACTGCTTTTCAATAAATTTGGGACATTTTTGGCCATTATTTCTTTAAATACTTTTCTGCTCCTTTCTTCTTTCTCTCCTCTTGGTGCTCCCATTACACAAATGTTGGTGTGCTTAGTGATGTCCCATACTTCTCTGACTCTGTCGATTTTTCTTCATTTGCTGTATATCCTTAGGACCATTTCCACAGGTTTTAAATGGATGCTTCTAGTTTGTTTTAATACATAACTTACACCAATTTCACTTAAGAACGGGTCCACAGAGCTCCTTGACAGAAATTGCAGGAATGGTTACTTTTAAGATGATTTTGATGCAAGTCTGGGTTGAGAGTCACTTTATTTTTCAAAAACTAAGAATAATCTTTGAGAATTACTTTCTTTAAAACATAGTTTAACATATCAAAGAAATACCCATTATAAATTCATCATGCAGAAGATCAAAAGATATGCAGTGCTTTGTCTTACTAATAGTGAATTAACATTACAAGGCAGATGAAATAAAATAATTTGTGAATAATTCTGAAGAAATCATATTTAAGAGTGCTGAGAAATGATATACAGAAAAGTGGTGGATTTCTAAGCAGGCAGCATTTTGGCTCTGAAATATCCCAATACAGCATAATGACAGCAGTGCTGCAATGACACTATAATTTCAAGAATCAAAAGTTTTAGGTCAAAGAAAGGAAAAAGCCTACAATAATGAGTTGAAGGACTTAGTAGAATGTATTTTCCTCTCCCATCTTTATAATCTGTCACTTTAAAAAGAAAGCAAATAAAAACAATGTGTCCTCATAACTTTAAATGTTATCTGGCATAACTGATCAACTCATCTGACAATTATGATACTTTCTGATCCCTGTATCCATCTTTCACATAATACGTTTGCTTTTATAATTTTATAAGCTCATTTCTTGGTACATTTTTAAATATTATCTCTTCTTTGTTATTGTCTCTCTCCCTTCTGCTCCATCTGTAAGAAATATTTTTTTAATGTACTATCTAATAGTTGTTTGAGCATAGTAACAGGGCAGGACCTAAGTAAGGTGTAACAACAGGACCAAGAACCACTTAGACTTGAACTTGGAAGCCCATATTCAAGGTGGAGCTGGAAGGGCAAACAATTAAGGAAAGGCAATGTCGGGAATTGAATGTTGCTTTTTTTACCCTACCAAATATACCCAATCTCATTTAAGAGATAAATTCCACCCATGTCCCAATCTCAATTCCAGGTCTAAGCCAAGAGAACCCAAGGAGTCCCTACCCTATCTACCTCGGCTCAGCATCAAGTTAGTCATGCTGCTAGCTGGCTTGTGTGCCATTCTCTTGGCATATCTTAGTACCCGTGATCTGATCATCTCCGCTATCCAGTCACTTTGAGTTCTAAATTATGTTTATTGCCCTCCTGGACTTTCGTCCTAACCCCTACATCATGTCATCTCCTCTTTGTAATTCCTTGATACCAGCACCATATTTTTCTGCATACTGTCCACTCTAACCATACTACACATGTCTGCTCTACTTCAAATCACTTTGGCCATGTCTTTCCTATGCCAAATACTAGCTCCCACCGGAACTCACCTGGCTTAACAATTTACCTACTTATTCAGGCTTGTATGTTAGTTTCTTCCCCACTAAGAATTCAACTTCAAGGGCACTGGGTTTTTTTGGGGGGATAAGAATTCAACACCATCAACTCAGTGGCCTATCCCAATCCCAGTTCCTTCAGTTGGGCAAGACAGTAAAGCAACGTAGGAAAAAAATGATGGAATGAGAAAATCACCATTTGGCAACCATCATCCTAACGACTTATTCAGGCAAGAATCATCAAAACCAAAAACCCAAACCCACTGCCATCGAGTCAATTCTGACTCATAGCGACCCTACAGAACAGAGTAGAACTGCCCCATAAGGTTTCTAAGGAGCGCCTGCTGGATTCGAACTGCTGGCCTCTTGGTTAGCAGCCGTAGCTCTTAACCACTATACTACCAGGGTTTCCAAGAATCATCAATGGATGCTAAAACTAGTGAGTGAAAGCTGAGAAGAAATAGTATATTTACGAAGTCTCAAAGTGACTCCTCACCATACATTTACTAATCACAAAAAGTAAATAGTAATTTTACCGTGACAAAGCCTGGCAGACACCACCTTAACTAAGTGATCAGGATTACCGTCACCAGTAACGGGACAAACAGATATCATGTGTCTCCTGATACGATGTATTGAGAACACCGCCAACCACTTCTGTGACATTCCTGCCAAAATTATATACCATAAATGTAAGCGTGAAGAACCATGAAAGAGACCTAACTTGAGGAAGTCTGCAAAATAATTGGTCTGTATTCTTTTTTTAAGTATCAAGGACGTGAAAGACAAAGTGAGGAAATGTTATAGATTAAAGGGGACTAAAGGGACATGGTGATGCAATGGTTAAACACTCCACTGCTAACAAAAAGGCAGGCAGTTCAAACCACCCAGCACCTCCATGGGAGAAAAGACCTCGTGATCTGCTCCCGTAAAGATTATAGCCTGAGAAGCCCTCTGGGATTCTGACTCACGGTACCCTACAGGACAGAGGAGAACTGCCCCGTAGGGTTTCCAAGGCAGAAGCAGACTGCTATACCTTTCTCCCACAGAGCAGCTAGTGGGTTCAAGCTGCCAACCTTTCAGTTAGCAGCTGAGTACTTTACCACTGCATCACCAGAACTCCTTAACTATTCACTTCTTTTTATTAAAACGCTACAGGAAGAAAGTTCAGAGAAGGGGCCTCGGCCTAGAAGCCCTGTGTTCAAATTTACTTAGCAGGATGATATAAGAAAGTCACCAGGTTTCTTTGAGTCTCAGTTTCCGCATTCAGGCAGGGGAAATAATGATAGCTCGGCTTCATAGGGTGAAGAAAAGTAACGTGAAATCATACTTCCCACCGCCTGGTCCCTATATAACTTACTTTTATATCTGTGTAATGAAGAAATGGCTATAAATAGCTCTAAGGGTTCAAAAAAAGATCTCTTCTGACTAAGGTGATCAGGCATGGCTTCACAGAAGAGATGGTGTTTCAGCTAGGTTGTGAAGGGTAGATAGGATTTCAGCAGTTGAGGGTGGAAATGATAGACCTACAAACAAAAACAGAGAGAAGACTACAAAACAAACGCACAGAAGTTGTAAAGTGCAACTGATGAGGATAGCAGTAAGTTCAGTTTTATCAGGACAGTTGCTCTTTAACAGGAGTAAGTGGACATGAGAAGCGACGGGGTAGGGGAACATTTGGTTTTCTTTTCCTTTTGTATTTATTTTGTTAAATTGTGGTATTCAAGAACTCACGAACGCCTCCAATGAGCAGTTTCTATGATCCATATTGTGCACTTGTGCCTCTGAAATGCTTTTTTTTTTTTTAATTATAAAAAGGCTCACAAGTTTTTTTTTTAAATCCAAAACTACGTAAGTGTACAAAGAGAAAAACTGAAGTGTACCTCTTCTGGTTCTTCCCTCCCCTGGCTTCCAAAGGTAACCACATCAATTCAATTTCAGAAATTCATACAAGCATACATACATCCTTTTGTTTTTATTGTACACTGACTGGGAGTCCCTGGTGGCACAGATGGTTATGTGCCTGGCTGCTAACCAAAAGGCTGGCAGTTTAAGTCCACCTGTAGGTACCCTGGAAGAAAGGCCTGGCAATCTACATCAGAAAAACCAATCCTTAAAAGCTCTATGGAGAACAGTTCTACTCTGATGCCACATGGGGTCACCATGAATCAGAACTGATTCCATGCCACGTGGTTTGACTGTGATGGGATAATTATACAGACACTTCTGCACTTCTTTCAACTTTAAACAGCTTTCCATATCAATGCCTACAGCACTGAATCATCCTATAACTAATAAAGTATTTAACTTTTATACCATAATCAGATCTGATAAGACAATTAAGTTTGTCTCCAATTTTGTATTATCACAATGTTAAAAAACTTTTTTCATGCATTTATGCATATTTGTGCAATTACATCCATGAACAAATTCTAATAGTGGAATCTCAAGTTACATGTATTTACAATTTTGACAGCTATTGTGAAACTACCCTGAAATCTTGCACTAATGCACCAGTGCACCCGAGTGTACAAGTTCCCCTCACCACTGCTAACACAGGACTTTACTAAGCTTTTACATTTGTTAACAGGGGTGAAAAATGTTTCCGTTTGGGCAGGCATTTTAAAATTACATGTGAAGTTCAGCATCTTTTTATAAATTTATCATTTTTATTTTTCTAATATCTTGTTAATTTCCTATGTCAATTTGTCTGTCTCTTACTGATTTCCAAGAGCTCTTTATATAGTAAAGCCCTTTGTCATATTTTAAAACATTTTATTTCTCAACTTTTGTTTATGGTTATTTCCTGCTGAATAGACATTTTAAATATTTGTACTATCAAAGTAATCGATGCTTTTCTGGGTTTTGTGTCATGCTTAGAAAATCGTTCCCTACTTGGTTTTATTTTGTATGTTTCTATCTTTGATTCATCTAGAATTTGTACTGATGTAAAGAGGTAAGAATGTTTAATCACCCCCCCCAAATGGCTTGCCATTATCCGTATTTTCCACACTGATCTGATATGCCACTAACATAGTTGAAATTTCCAAGGGTGCCTAAGATTCTTTCAGGGGTCCACAGTGAAAACTATATTCATAATTCTACTAAGTTGTTATACATCAAGTTTTCCAGAGGCCTGATGGTGATAGAACTGCTGCTCTAACACTTAATGGCATATATGCTTGTGTATTACTGTGTTTTCAAAATTTGTTTTAATTTCTAATACAGTAAATATTAACAGACACAAACAAAAGCTCTTTGGATCCTCAATAATTTAAAAGAGTAAGAGAAGTTCTGAGACCAAAAAAATTTGAGAACCACTGGTCCAGAGAGTCTTTTCTGTCTGAGTTAAAAAAAAATTTTTTTTTCATTGCTATTTAGACAGCATTCAATTTATCAATTAAGGAGATTCAATATCATTACAACACTGTCTCCTTGGTCAACAATTATTCATTTTCATTTATCTTTTTTGCTGCAATGATAAATGTGAACCATTGTTCCACTATATTCTAATTGGCTACTCTATATAGAAAAATTACTACTACATATTAGTTTTTAATTTTTAAACCAGTAACTGAATTAAACCAGCAACTGAACTGTTTCTAATACTTTCAGTTGACATTCTTGATACTTAATACCTTCAAAACAACTATAATTTTTGCCTTCTTCATTTTAATGTCTGCATCCCATTTCAGTTCCTTTTTTTAACTACTAACTAGTACTTCCAGAACAATGTTAAGAACCAATGGTTAGAGCTAGCATTTATCTCATTTTTTATTTTGATCTATGAAGACATAGTTGTTTTTTTTTTCCCCTGTTACATTGCTCTGACACTAAGCATGATATTAGCTTTTTTAAGTCCAAGTTTATCGAGCTATAATTTACATACGGTAAAATCTACCGTTTTTAAGCAAACAGTTCTTTGAATTTTGATACAAAGAGTCATATAAAGACCACCACGATAAAGATAAAGGTCATTTTCATCACTCCCAAAAGTTCTGTCAGGCCCCTTTCTAGTAAATCCATATACCTGCCACCCCAGGAATCCATTGATTGGTTTTCTGTACCTACAGTTTTCGCTTTCCAGAATGTTAAATAAATGGAGCCATACAGTTGTAGCCCTTTGAGTCTGGCTTCTTTCACTTGGCACAATGCACTTGAGATTCATCCACGCTGCTGCATGTATTGATAATTCATTCCTTTTATTGATGAGTAGTATTCCATTGCATGGTTGCTGCACAATTTGGTCATCTACTCACCAGCTGATGTACACTCGGGTTGTTTCCAGTTTTGCCAATTATGAGTAAAGCCACTATAAACATTCACATATAGTTTCTGTGTGGACAAATGTTTTCATTTGTCACATTGTTACTGGGTCACAAAGTAAGTAGACATTTAACTTTATAAGAAATGTCAAAGTCTTTTCCAAAGTGGCCGTACCATCATTCTTACCAGCAATTATGACAGCTCCAGTTGTATTGCGGAAACCCTGGTGACACAGTGGTTAAGAGCTGTGGCTGCTAACCAAAAGGTCAGCAGTTAGAATCCACCAGCTACTCCATGGAAACCCGATGGAGCAGTTCTGCTCTGTCCTGTAGGGTCACTATGAGTCGGAATCGACTCCAAGACAATGGGTTTGGTTCTGGGTTCGGAGTTGTACTGCAGTTATTATTTTACTTTTTTTAAGATCACATCTAATTAATGAGAAACTAATGTGCTCTGTAAACTTTCACCTAAGGAACAATTAGAAAAAAAAAAACTGAGATGAATTGCTACATGGTTTGAAGAAAATAAAAAATCTTAAATAAATAAAAAAAAGATCATATCTAAGTACCACACATTCATATCTACTTCACTGAAATTTTTTTTTTTGTTTGTTTTAAATGCATGCTGAATTACACCAAGTGCCTTTTTGGTAGTTACTGAAACGGTGTTTTCCCCTTTCAATTACTCACATAGTGAGTTATAGTAACAGGTCTCTTAATACTGAACGAACTTTTGATTTTTTAAAATTTTTATCGTGCTTTAAGTGAAAGTTTACAAATCACGTCAGTCTCGCATACAAAAATCTATATACATTTTGCTACATGCTCCTAACTGCTCTCCCCCGATGAGACAGCACCTCCTTCCCTCCACCCTCCATTTTCGTGTCCACACCCCCCACCCCGCCCTCTCCTCTCCCCTGCAGACAGGAGCTGCCCACACAGCCTCGTGTGTCTCCGTGATCCAAGAAGCTCCCTCCTCACCAGTATCACTTTCTAGCCCACAGTCCAGTCCAACCCCTGTCTGAACAGTTGGCTCTGGGAATGGCTCCTGTCCTGGGCTGACAGAAGGTCTGGGGACCGTGACCTCCAGGGTCCTTCTAGTCTCAGTCAGACCATTAAGTCTGGTCTCTTCACAAGAATTCGGAGTCTGCACCCCACTGCCCTCCTGCTCCCTCCGGGGCTCTCCGCTGCACCCCCCGTCAGGGCAGTCATTGGTTGTAGCCGGGCACCATCTAGCTCTTCTGGTCTCAGGCCAATGCAGTCTCTGGTTTATGTGGTCCCTTCTGTGTCTCGGGCTCATAATTACCTTGTGTCTTTGGTGTTGAAATTTGATTCTTAAGATAAACTCACTTGGTCACAGTGTATCATCCTTTTTAAATTCTGTTAATGTTTTCTTAAAGATTTTTACACAGTATTCATAAATTGGCTACAAATCTGAAACCAAACCAACTGCTGCTAAATTGATTCCAACTCATGGCAAACTCCATGTGTGTCAGAGTAGAACTGGACACCATAGGGTTTTCATGACTGTGACCTTTCAGGAACAGGATGCTGGGTCTTTCTTCCGGAGCTCCTTGAGGGTGGGGTTGAACCACCAACCTTTTGGTTAATGGCCAAGTGCCAAACCATTTGCACCACCCAGACTGGCCACAGTTTCCTCTTTTTAGGGGGTGGGGGGAGCGCAGGGTAGGGGAAGGGTAGGATTCTATCTGTCACACTGGAAAGCTTCTTAGAAAACACATGCCTCAACTTTCCTTCCAAAGAGTCTGATTAATAGTTCTCCGGTTGTTGTTATTGTTTTTTAAAGACTCCCAAGCAAATGCTCACATGCATCTGCAGCTATAGCGGAACAAAAGGTTTGTCGGAAAACAAGGCAAAATACTACTGAAAACGTATGCTTAAGTTGAACTGATGCCAGAGAAAGGGATTAAAATCTATAGAAGTTTATGAGGAACAACAAAGTAACAGTATCAGAAATTTAGTTTACCTTAAGGAAGTATTTTTAGCAGTTACTTAAAATTTTAAGTTATTGCCAATAACTTTTCAAATTACCCTCTTAGAAACCAAAGTCTTTAAAATGAATGCCACTGTGCCTAATCTTCCTCTTGTCTTCCAGGAAAACAAAGCCAAAAAACAACAAACTTCAAAACAAGATACAAACTATTGGTGGTAAAATAGAAATGGTCTATTCTTCCAAAAGATCCTCCACTTTGTCCTTCATTTCCAGTTACTCAGTTATAAAATTTTGCTTATTATTCCATCCAAACTATTTGATCTTATCTACTTCTATCTATTCTGGTTATCTATTCACACTGCCACCAGGTGAATAGATAGGTCCTTGTAATCTTATTCTAAATAACTGCAACAGCTCTAAACCACCTTCCTAATCTGACTGCTTAATTCATCCTTCACACAGCTCTCAGATTAACCTCAAAACCTTTTTCCCTGCATTACTTCAATGTTTGAAGAACCTACAATGAGTCTTTACCACTTCTCAAATCAAGTATGAACTTCTTGGTCCTAAAATAGCTCTTTATCTTAATTTTTTCAGTATCTCTCTCTCCATTCTCCACCAATCTATACTCAAAACACACAAAGCAGAGAACTTTTTATATTCTTATTGTACACAAGATTGTGGACAGTCACGGTGTACTGTGTCAGCCTATCCAGTCAGTAAATCTCAAACAAGTTCTGAACGTTTAACATCCACAATACTCTTTGAGGAATACCATTAAATGCTAATAGACTTATTTTATCTATCATATTAAAAAAAAAATTTAATAATTCTACTAAAGAATATGACGTGTATTCAATATAAAAAGCCAAAACCACAAAAAAGTATGACTACAAAATAAGCAAGTTATAGGTTTAAGTATAAGTAGCTATTTTCAAATTTATTTATACAAATTATTCACTTGTTATCTACAGTGAATAATTTGTATAAATAAAAAAAATTTTTTTCAAGTGTTAAAGATTTTAATAAAAATTAGAGAAAAAAATAAAAATGAAGATATTACGCCCGATACTGCAAAAACTACTACAAAAAGACAAATAACCCAATTAAAAAATGGGCAAAGGATATGAACAGACATTTCACTAAAGAAGACATTCTGGTAGCTAACAGATACATGAGGAAACGTTCACGATCATTAGCCATTTGAGAATGCAAACCAAAACTACAATGAGATACCATCTCACTCCAACAAAACCACCAAACCCACTGCCATCGAGGTGATTCCGACTCATAACGACCCTATAGGACAGAGTAGAACTGCCCGATAGAGTTTGCAAGGAGCGCCTCGTGGTTTGGGTTTCACTCCAACAAGGCTGGCATTAATCCAAAAAACACAAAATAATAAATGTTAGAGAGGTTGTGGAGAGACTGGAATACTTATACACGGCTGGTGGGAATGGAAAATGGTACGACCTCTTTGGAAATGGATCTGGCGCTTCCTTAAACTAGAAATAGAACTACCATATGGTCCAGCAATCCCACTCCTTGGGATATATCCTGGAGAAGCAAAAGCCTTTACACGAACAGATATATGCACACCCATGTTTGCTGAAGCACTGTTTACAACAGCAAAAAGATGGAAGCAACCAAGGTGCCCATCAACGGATGAATGGATAAATAAATTACGGTATGTTCACAAGATGAAACATTACACATCGATAAAGAACAATGATGAGTCCATGGAACATTTCATAACATGGAGGAATCTGGAAGACATTATGCTGAGTGAGATTGTCAGCTGCAAAAGGACAAATATTGTATAAGACCACTATTATAAAAACTCGAGAAACAGTTTAAACAGAGAATATTCTTTGATGGTTATGAGAGGGGGTAGGGAGAGGCGTTTTCACTAAGTAGTAGATAAGAGCTATTGTAGGTGAAGGGAAAGACAACACACAATACAGGAGAGGTCAGCACAACTGGACTAAACCAAAAGCAAGGAAGTTTCCTGAATAAACTGAACGCTTCAAAGGCCAGCGTAGCAGGGGCGGGGGTTTGGGGACCATGGTTTCAGAGAACATCTAAATCAACTGGCATAATAAAATCTATTAAGAAAACATTCTGCTTCCCACTTTGGTGAGTGGCATCTGGGGTCGTATATGCTAGCAAGCGGCCATCTAAGATGCATCAACTGGTCTCAACCCACCTGGAGCAAAGGAGAATGAAGAACACCAAAGAATAAGGTAATTATGAGCCCAAGAGACAGAAAGGGGCACATAAACCTGAGACTACATCAGCCTGAGACCAAAAGAACTAGATGGTGCCCGGCTACAACCGATGACTGTCCTGACAGGGAACACAACAGAGAACCCCTGAGCGAGCAGGATAGCAGTGGGATGCAGACCCCAAATTCTCGTAAAAAAACCAGGCTTAATGGTCTGACTGAGACTGGAATGATCCCAGAGGTCATGGTCCCCAGTCCTTCTGTTAGCCCAAGACAGGAACCATTCCCAGAGCCAACTCCTCAGACAGGGATTGGACTGGACTATGGGATAGAAAGTGATACTGGTGAGGAATGAGCTTCTTGGATCAAGTAGACACGAGACTACTTTGGCATCTCCTGTCTGAATGGAGGATGAGAGGGTAGAGGGGGTCAGAAGCTGGCCGAATGAACACAAGTGAGAGTAGAGGGAAGGAGTGTGCTGTCTCATTAGGGGGACAGCAATTAGGAGTATATATAGCAAGGTATTTATAAATTTTTACATGAAAGTAAAATCTGTAGAATTTCACTTAACAAAACCAAACCAAACCCAGTGCCGTCCAGTCGATTCCGACTCATAGTGACCCTAT
Source organism: Elephas maximus indicus (assembly GCF_024166365.1). NCBI lineage: Eukaryota > Metazoa > Chordata > Mammalia > Proboscidea > Elephantidae > Elephas > Elephas maximus. The sequence continues at coordinate 13,081,418 of NC_064819.1, forward strand.
AGGACAGAGTAGAACTGCCCCATAGGGTTTCCAAGGAGTGCCTGGCGGATTCGAACTGCCGACCTCCTGGTTAGCAGCCATAGCACTTGACCATTACGCTACCAGGGTTTCCAATTTCACTTAAAGCACAATAAAAATTATATATATATAAAAAAAAGATATTATGCCCATCTTTTTCCTGTAAAATAATTAAAGAATGCTTTTATTTTAGTAGGGGTCCTGGTGGTACAGTGGTTAAGCATTCACCTGCTAAGCAAAAGGGTGGCAGTTCGAATCCACCAGCTGCTTCTTAGAAACTCTATGGGGTAGTTCTACTCTGTCCTACAGGGTCGTGATGTGTCTGAATCAACTCGACAGCAATGGATTTGGTCTGGTTTGGGATTTACTGTAGTAACAACACCCCAGTGTTCAATGGGGGCAAAGTTTGAAAACCCAGGCCATAATGTCCGGTGAGACACATGGTTCAGAGATGCTCATCTCTGATTATTTTTTACAGCTCTTACACTGTTGATGCTATAAAAATTCCTATTTTCTTAACTTGGTCCTAAATTTGAGATTTCTCCAACTTCTTTCATGGCCCAGCTTCAGATCTTCTTCCTTCAAAACACTTACTATAACCTCTGGTTCTGAGTTCTGACTCCACTTTTCAGTATCTATGAGTTTCCAACCTGGGAGGTTCCCCAAAGCCTCTCCCAGTATCCAAACATTTAAGGGAAAATATTTACCCTGGGTCTTGGGAATTCACACCCTAGGATTCAGTAATTCCACTTCTAGCATCTACTCCAGGAGAAAAAACCAGTAATTTACATAAGAATGTCCACTGTAGTATGATTGTTATAATGAAAAATTATAAACAAGCAAAAATTTTCAAGATGAAAAATCTGGGCGCTAGGAACAAAAATCTTCCTTATATTATTCTCCTAATTTTCTGTATGTTTGAAATATTTCATCACTTTCAAAAAATATTAGAATATAAAATTTTCAAGTAACCAGAATTAATATTATTTTTCTCTCTTCTAAATTTTTTAGAGTAAGCAATATACTAATTATATATTAAGAAAAGCTTTCAGAAAGTAGAGCTGAAACCATGTATTTACTACAATATCGATACCTACCTAAAACACTGGATTTCTTTACTTTTGGCTAGAATTTTAACAACTCAACATTGCTATTATTTCATCAGAGGTTCTGATTAAATACTAAAGGTGTTTATGAAACAGAAAAACTACCTCTTGCCTAATAGTTGGAAGGTTTTTGCTTTGGGTTTTTATTTCCAAAAGCGTATAAAAGGGGTAAAATTGCAAAAAAAAAAAAAAACTGCCTTTATTCAATTCATAGCCATTACTGAATAAAAGAAGCCCTGTAATATACCTATGATATGTACACTTATAATGGTTTTCAAATTCAGAATTAGCACACTTAGGGTGCATCTTTCCTCCCAAATCGTGTTAACAACTCAAAGACAGAAATTTCATTTTAATCTTCAATTCTTAGCACAGTACTGAACACAGAGCAGTCACTCAAATGCTTGTGAAAAGAACAAACAGATCAGAAAGAGTTTGTGTAAAGAAATTAAATGGTGGACATGGTAGATTAATACACACTAAAATTATAAAAATATATATTTTAAAAGGTATAAGCCATGAGGATGAACAGAACAGAAAAGGAGATAATCACAGATGAGAGATGACAAACCCGTTCGTCAGCTATAAAACCAGATGGTCAAAAAGTATTTTATTTAGCAAACTGGAGGACTCTCTGAAGCCAATGAACCTGCAAAAAGAGAAGTCAATACGAAACAAGCTGATTCATACTGCCAATAAGCAGGAGACTCACAAACATGAGCCCCAGGGTAACTCTGAAGGTAGAGTGAGGACCAAACAAAAAGTGAGCAGTGAGGCTAAAAAACTGGAAGGTTAGTTAAAAATTTTCAAACACTCCTAGATTTCCTCCTCCATTCTGCACAGCCAGGCAACTCTCCCTGCCAGACCCTACACAAACTGAGAGGATTACTTGGAAGAAATTAAACTCAAGAGACTCTAGAATGGGGGACATCAGCACAGGTGAGAATGGGGCTGAAGAACCATACTGGAAACCAGCTTACAAGAACATTATTAACAGTGAGAACGCCAGTTCCCTTTCTAACGTGAGTTCGCGAAACATGGCAGCGAGGCGCGTATCCTCCACACGAGATGCGCTGTTGTCACCCGCCGTGGAGTCCACTCTGACTCAATGAGACCTTACGTAAAACAGAACAAAACATTACCCAATCCTGCACCATCTTCATGAGATCAGAGGCTCTCTTTCTCAGGGAAAATGACCAGCCCAAGAGAAAAAAAATCTGCATGCCCCCAATAATCGGCCACCAGCTACCCCGTCAACACTTCAATAACCACACCTATAGAGCCTCCCATCATTTTCTGGCACAGCACTCTTAAATATGAACTGCCAGCTCTAAGACTACCAGACACCTGGGGAAAGCTTCTATAGAGGAAGGAGAGCAAGGGAAACAAACAAAGGAACCTGGAGGAAACAAAGCGATGGAGGTGGCAAAAGAAAACATTTCATCAATATCCTCAAAAGGATGACAGCATTCCCGAAATAATATAAAGATACTGTAGCATAAGAGGAAACCCCGATGGCATAATGGTTAAGTGCTACGGCTGCTAACCAAAATGTCAGCAGCTAGGATCTACTAGGCACTTCTTGGAAACACTATGGGGCAGTTCTACTCTATCCTATAGAGTCACTGTGAGCCGGAACGGACTCGATGGCATTATAGCATCTAGCATAAGAACCCTGGTGGCTTCACCATTAAGAGTTTCGGCTGTTAACTCAAAGACCGGCAGTTCAAATTCACCAGGCACTCCCTGGAAACCCTACGGGGCAGTTCTAATCTGTCCTATAGGGTCGCTATGAGTTGGAATCAACTCGACAACAACCAGTTTATGAGAACGGAGTCCATGAGTGGTGCAAACAGTTAACAGGCTAGGTTAACTGAAAGGCTGGAGATTCAAGTCCACCCAGATGCACCTCAGAAGAAAGGGATGGTCATCTTCTTCCAAAAAATCAGCCATTAAAAACCCTACTATGATACACATGGGGTCGTCATGAGTCAGAATCAACCTGACGGTAACCGGCAACTAGTTATGGCATAAAAACAAGCTCCAAGAGACCTAAAATACGGATACAACAACAAACAACAACCTACTGCCATTGAGTGAATTCCGACTCACAGTGACCCTGTAAGACAGAGCAGAACTGCCCCCATAGGGTTTCCAAGGAGCAGGTGGCAGATTCAAACTGCTGACCTTTTGGCTAGCATCCGAGCTCTTAACCACTGCACCATCAGGGCTCCTAAAATATGGATAGAAATGAAAAATTCAATAGAAGTGTAGGAAAGTAACACTGAGAAAATCTCTCAGGTAACTGAACAAAAAGCCTAAATGATGGAAAACAGGAAAGAAAATTAAAAGAGCAACCTAAGAGTTTCAATATCCAAATAACACAAATTCCAGAAAAGAGAGAATAAAGAAATTGATGATCCACTTAAAGCACAAAACTAAAAAAAAAAAGGAAAGGAATTGATAAGGAAGAGATTATCAAACAAACAATGCATCAAATTTAGAGTGTCTGTTCAATGAAAGACACCATGGACAAAATTAACAGGAAGCATAGCAGCTGGGAGAGGGTATTTTCTAAACCTGAAATCAACAGACCAGTCAAATCTAACCTTGAAAAAGAATTCCTGCAAACCAGTAAGAAAGACAGAAAACCCAGAAGAAAGATGAACAAAGGACAAAATAGACAATTAACAAAAGGGAAAGCCTGAACGGATACAGGAGATGCTCAAACTGATTAGTAGCCAGAGAATGTAAATTAAAACAATGATACATAACGCTTTACACCCATTAGACTGGCAAAATTAGAAAGGTGGATGAAGGCAAGGCAAAAATGTGAACAAGAACCTCCTGCGATGCTCTTAGGCACATAAACTAGTACTCCCATTTCATGATCCTAGACTCCCACTCCTTGGGTGTGTGTCCCAGAGAAGTTCTCACACAAGGATGCACAAGTGACAGTGTGATTACCACAATGTACCTGGGAAGGCAGAAAGCTAAAATGCGGTGGGTGCACATCATGGAATTATACGCTAGACACAATTTTATATATACACAAAACAAAAATATCCCCAAAACAATGTTGAGTTAAAAAAAGGGAACATGACAAGGTCTACCGCACAATACACAACTACACACACACACACTCTACTATATTTTAAATGATACATATATAAGCAAGAATGTATTAACCACAATGATGTAGGTCGCTGTGGGAAGGGGTAACGGAAGTAGGGCTGCTCGGAAATGAAAAAATGTAAAGGCCCTTGTACAGTCTGATGATATCAAGAACTGAGAAGCATAATTATCTCTAAACTCTTTTTTAATCTGAGGTCCAAAAAAACGTACTAATAAATTTCCCAGATCTAAAGAACATGAATTCCCAGCTTGTGGCACAGTGGTTAAGAACCTGGCTGCTAACTAAAAGGTCAGAAGTTCGAATCCACCAGCTGCTCCTTGGAAACTCCATGGGGTAGTTGTAGTTCTACTCTGTCCTACAGGGTCACCATGAGTCGGAATCAACTCGATGGCAATGGGTTTTTTTTTAAGAACTTACGGAGTGCCAAGTTAAAAAGACTCACACCAAGGCATATCATCATGGAATTTCAGCATTTAAAAAAAAGATTCTAAAAGGTTCTGGAGATTGGGAGAAGGAAGCAGAAGGTCACATACAAATAACAAAAAATCAGAATGACTCTGACCTTCAACAGCAATATTATAAGCCAGGAAATAATGATGCTATGATTTCAAAATTTAGAGTAAAGATGATTTTCAGTCTAGATTATACCCTGCCATACTGATGAAATATGAAGGAAAAATAAGTCATGGAAGATCTCAGAATGGTATTACTCATGTATATGAAGGTAAAATAAAGTCATGCAAGATCTCAGAAAGTGTTTATTACCCATGTACCCTTTCTCAAGAAACTACTGGAAGATGTACTCCAAGGAAATGAATAAACCAAGGAAGAACATAGGCAACAGGAAACTGAAGATCCAATACAAGAGAGAGGCAAAGGGAATTTGAAGGATGACATAAAGGAAATTCCCAGGATAACAGCTGTGAAACAGACCTAAAAAGTAACCAGTTCAGATTGTATTAAGAGGACAGAAGATTTGTGGATAGCTGTCTCAGAAAATAAAGCAAAAAAAAAAAAAAAAAAGTATGAACTCCAGGAAAAAAACAAATAGTTAAGACAGAAAATGATATTATAGTACACTATATGGTTCAAAAAAAAAATTTTTTTTTATATGGTTCAGCTGTGAATATTTACAGTTAGAGTAATGTAAACACTGAATACTGACTTAAAAAAAACTGTGAGACTTAGGAGGATGGGAGAGGCAGGGTGTATACGTGGTAGGTATGCGTGGTACCCTAAGGAATATCTTGCTTACAGGAAAGTCAACCTATAATGTCTAAAACTGATATATCAAGAAACATCAACAGAAGCGAGCTATTTATAAACACGAAAGCACAAGAGGAAACAGCTAAAAGAAAGGAAGAGTGTAGCCTTTAGAGTACAGAGACTTGGACTGGTGACAGCTACTTGTCAGATATTATTCTAATTTAAAACCATATTTTTTTAATAGAGATAAAACAAGGATCTTGAACATGCTTCCAGCTTTTAGCAAATTAGATCTTCACAGTATTATTTCACGGTGTTAAAACAAACTACATCTAGTTTGTTCTACTAGGGAGACCGAACTGCTAATAAAGTCAAACTGTACTATTTGATGTGAACACAGTACAAACTGCCCAATGTTTGAATCCCAGCTCCCCGACTTATTCTGTGAAATAGCACAAGTTACCTAACCACCCTGTGCCTGTATCTACCTCCACAAAGGGGTTTTACAAGGATAATTAACTGAAAGCATCTGATGTGTTGCCCGACCCATAGTAGGTGCTCAATTGATGTCAGCAGCTTCTGCCTGCTTTTCTGTTCCCTAGCTGCAAATCCCTACTCTGACCCTAACCTGCCTTGCTGGTCAGAGTACAGAGACTCATGGACAACTCAGCACATATCCCTCCTCATGCTAGAAAACCAATCATGATGAGTAAGCAGACTGATTGCATAGGAAGGCAGCATTACTCTTGTTATGTGTGGGAGATTACCCCCATTATCCACATTCTGGATTACTGCTTGCTCTCAAGAACTGTTCCAATTAGTCAACAACACTAAGTCAGAACTGTATTTTCATTTAGGTCTGTTCTGTAGCATTGCAATATCTTAGCAATAAAAAAAAAAAAAAAAAAAAAAAAACACAACACCTGTACTTTCCACCAGTCTTCATCTCTGCTCTTTCAATGTTTGACTTGAAAATTTTCTAACACAGGCCCTATTTGGTCCCCAGCTGGCCTGGGGCCATCTATCTCCTGCTTACTGTAACAAGAGTGAAATCAGCTGAAATCACCTAACTGAAGTGTTCACCATTTCTGATATTTTCTTCCATTATGGCTGAATTCATAATATCCTGCAAAGTACACCGAGATCTTAAAACAAAACAAAGACAGTAACGAGATTATCTTTAGGTCATCTTTACTTGCATGGTCAATCAAAAGTTGATTTTATACACAGTATTCACACATACTTCCAAAAATAATTTGACAGATTTAAAGGCAAGACGTCAGAAAATCATCAAGACTTTATTTAATCATTAATTCAACAAACAACATGCTAAAACACTGGAGATAAAAAGAATAAAATATTTCTTGGAAGAAGTACAGCCAGAAAGCTCCTCAGAAGCAAGAATGGCCAGACTTCATCTCTCCTACTTTGGACATATTATCAGGAAGAACCAGTCCCGGGAGAAGGACATCATGCTCGGTAAAGTAAAGTGTCAGTGAAAAGAAGAAGACCCTCAACAAGACGGACGGACTGACTCAGTGGCCGCAACAACAGGCTCAAACACAGCAATGACTCTAAAGCTGGTGAAAGACCGGGCGGGGTCACTAGGAGGCAGAGCCGACTCGATGGCACCTAACAACAACAATTCAACCAGCAATATGCTGAAAACACTGGAGATAAAAAGAATAAGATGTAATTCCTGCCCTCAAACGGAAGAGGAAAGGTAAAATAAGAAAATAGTGAAGGCATAAGAGAACACAAAGAAAACAGGCCAGGAAACAACTGAGCATAATTCCAGGCTACCTCGCAAAAAATATACATAACACAGTTGAGGCTAAGGAAAATTACAAAAATTCAACACAACTCAGTTCTGAGCCTCCTGACAGCCAAAGTGTAAAGAGAAACAGAACGGCATTAAAACAATCATGATCTAATAAAAAGCAGTTGTTTAAAAAACTAAAAATAAAAATGACCGAGAAAAAAGCCTGGTACTGAGCTCGTAAGAATCTGTCTCTAAGGTCTCTATTTTATGAAGATCGATGAATAAATAAGAAATAGTGTCTCCAGGAGCAACGAAGTTAAGATTATTTTCATGTCCTTTCTTCTACGTCGATCCTAGATAAAAGTCAAGGTACATGATATTATATCATAGTTCTATGAAAAAATTTATTTGAGAAGCTAAAGTAACATTATGTAAGTATACTGATTTCATGGAATAGGTTTATTTTTGTCATTTGGTTCATTCTAGGTTTCTATGTTTTGATTTCCTATTAGACTGTAAACTCCTCAAGGATTATACTGTCTGCCTGCATTTGAACTTCCTTTGCTATTTAGTAAAGTGCTTTACAGTTTCTGCTCAATTACAACGACTAATAAAATGCCCTGCAGTCAGTATTTTATATTGTTAGTCTTTCCTGCTACATTATAAATTCCATGAGGACAGGGACAGTGTCTTGTATAAATTCCATGAGGACAGGGACAGTGTCTTGATGACGACTATATCTCAGGCACATGATCACTCCATAAATATTAGCTGAATAAATGAAATAAAACAAAACCCGTGAGTATTAGAGAAGAAATCTTAAAATGGAAGTGATTTAGGGCTCTAAGGCTGGTTCCAACAAGGCCTGAATGACCTTAGGTAAGTTACTTAACTTCCCCGACCTTCGATGTTTTTGTCTATATAACAGGACAAATTAATATTTACTTTTTAAAAATTTACTTCAGAGTTACTGACAACATTAAATGTTTTAATACATGTAACATACTTAACACTACGCCTTCAAAGGCGCTCAATTAATAGTCATTCCTCTACTTTCTCTCATGTCCTGCACGTCAAAAACATGAATCGCACATAAAACAGGGCCTTCCAAGACTAAATTATTTCAGTAAAAATAAAATAGAGTTCCTTCTCACTTTGCTTTGAGAAAATGTCATTTCTTCAGTCTTTAAAATCGGGGGAAAGTAATGTGAGAATTACTTTCAGAATATTACAGAAGGAAGAACAAATTAAGGAAACAACAATGCCAAAAATAAGCTTTGAAGCATGGGGGGTGGGGGGCGCCCGACGGCGGGACCACCTACCCATCCCCTGCTAAGAAATGGGGGCTTTGAAGACACCGTTTATTTAAGAAAAAGACTGAAAAACATCATTTAGCAGCCTTTACAGAAAAAAATTCACAGTCGTTGATTCTAAATTTAAATCTTAAAAGTCAATTGTTTTGCAATCTGTCATTGAAAAGGGGCTCGTTAAGTACTTCCTTCCGTTCGACCCTAAAACGTTCCTTCGCGACGATTTCCCTAAGTCACCGTTGAGTTTCCTCACGTTTTGAGCTGAACCTGACACCTGGCTGTTTCCCTCGAGTCGCACACGCCACGCACACGCGAACTTCTGTCATTCCTATAATTACCACAGCCCCGTCGGCCGCTTCGGGCCCCGGTTGTTATGACATCTGTAAACTGCAGTCGTTCCTGCCTCCTCCCAGGCCGCCCGGCCGCCGCTCCGGGCTGGGCCCCAACTCGTCGGTCCCCACGACGGCCCCTTCCTGCCCTGGCGACGGTTCGTCCTCGCCGCCCTGCCCTCCCCGGCCCGGGTCCCCGCGCTCCGCGCTGCCCGCCGCCGCCCCCGGCCGGCCTCACCCCGCCCCGCCGCCTCGGCGCCCCGCGGTCCCCGGCGCCGCTTCCAGCCCCGCCTCGACCGGCGTTCCTGACGGCGATCGCGCCCGCGCTCCCCACCCCCACCCTGGCCTGCGCCGGCCGCGCGGCCGTTAGTGAGGACAGCCGGGCCCGTGACGCACGGACGCGCCGCCAACGCCCGGGCCCGGGAGCCGAGCTCGAGCCCGGCCGGCGCACGCCCTCACGCCGGGGCCTCCCGCGGGTCGCACCGAGGGAGGGGGAGGGGCCGCGGCCGCGAGGCCCCAGCACTCACCAGGCTGAGGGCAACCGATCCCGGTGCCACTGCTGAGGTGAGCCGCTCGCCCGCCCGTCCGCTGTAGCTCCTCTGCGCACAACCTCGGAGAGCCGGCCGGCGCCGCGGCGGTGCTCACCAGGCCTCGCTCTCCGCCGCCGCGCACCGAGCAGCGAGACCAGCTCAGCCGGCGTTCGCACTGCGCCTGCGTGCGGGGGCCGGTCCCCGCGCCTGCGCGCTCCGCTCCGCCGCCCTGCCGCAGAGGCTGCTGGGAGACGTAGTCTTCCACCAGTGTGGCACTGAGCGCCGCTCGCCGTCTCCAGTCTGTAAGGAGCCTGGGGTAGGGGAGGGGGTTCGCTGTCCACAGCGCGGGTTGTAGATTCGTGGAGGCGTGACAGAGACGGTACTTCTTACTTTGTATGGCAAAGTTATGTTTACAAATCTGTCTTCACTAAACTTTTTCAGGGCGGATGAAGCCTCATTCACCTCTCCATATTTAGCTTCTGACATGGCAAGTACCTAATACGTGTTTATTGGATGAATGATGTATTGAAGCCCCAGGGGGCATTTAAAAAGTGTTAAAAGTGAGTGGCCTCAGGTCTAAGGCGTTCGCGTGCTGCATGGTTGCAGGAAGTCCCTGTGTATTCCACTTCTAATTCTTTCCTATCCCCATTGCCCGATAATATATGAGTAAGAAATTATATGAAACCCAAATAATTGTTTTGCTCTCAATAAGTGCTCTCAAACGAACATTTAGGGCACATAAATATTATGGTTAAATTTAAGGGAAAAAATATATAATGGAATTCTTCTTTTGAGGGAGCAAGTAAAGCAGTGGCTTCAAAAGAAGAAAGATGGAAGCCAACCAAGCAGAGGTCATGGAATAGGAAGTCTCACAGACGACATGTTTTATCAAATCAATTTAAAAGATAGGCGGAGAAGCCAGGAAAAAGAGATGGGGTAGGTTATTTACATTTATAAGTGAGGGAAAGACGGGAGGACCATACCACCTGAATCCTAGGTTAGGCAATGTTTGTATGTCCTGGATTTCTGTCTTCCCTATCAGCTTACCCACTGTGATGCACTTAGACGGATCAGACTGGAAGTTTGAGCAGGGGTGCTGAGGAAGTGGAAGGTGTTTATGGGAGAGACTTGGGAGCAAGGATGCCTGACCACAGCTAAGCTAAGGGCAGATCACCTATTCCAATTGGAAACTAGGATTATTCTGAGCTGGACTACCATCTTTATGGAAGCTAGTTGATTTCCAGTTCATCCTTATTCCTAGCTAGGGTACAGCCCTTGAGGGTCCCAGCCAAGTGTGGGGTATAGTTACTAGGGCCTCTTCTCCTTGGCTTGAGAGCAAGAGGTTTGGTTTTGGTTCTCCTTGGCCATGCCTCCCCAGCCCCAAGGGACAGCCAAAAGCTCTGCTCAGTTTTTCAGCCACTGCTTTCAGAATCTGTCATCTCAAGTGGAAAGCTGAGCTTCCCCTTTTTTCCAGATCTTGAACTCACAGGTTTTCACTGCCTTGGTAGCTCTTCAGTGCCTTAATCTTTTGTATATTTTGTCTAGTTGTTCTCTGAGAGTTGGTCTAATACAGCAACAGTATGCCATTGCTGGAAGCAGAATTCCTACATCCATGTTACTTTTACAAAAAACGTTATCATACATGGTGTTTTACAAACTAATGACTCTCTTAGTACATCTTTTTGTATTTTGAGAAATTAAAAAATTATAAAACAGTATTTTTGCTATGATAAACAATGCTGCTATGAACATTCTTATACAGGGAAACTGCTAGATCCTAGGAGGTTGACTATTTTCACTAGATGTGCTGCGAAGAATTCTAAGATGGTTCCAACTATCTCTGCTTCCTGGTGTTGCCTTATATAATCCCCTCCCCTTGATTGGGGGGCGGGAACTTTGACTTCTACCGGATAGAATATGGCAAGGGTGATGGGATGTTATTCTATGACTGTGTTTCACTATGGGAGACTCTGTCTTACTAACTGAGCTAGAGACTGGCCTGGTGGCCTTGAAGAAGCAAGCTGCCATGTTGTGAACTGAAAAAGGTCTCCTGGCAGGAAACCGTAAGTGACCCCCAGGACTCTGGGGAAGCCTCCAGGTCAACCAACAGCCATAAAAAGCCAGGGCCCTCAGTCATCGACCACAAACCCAGTGTCGTGGAGTCGATTCTGACTCACACAACCAGAAGGAAAAGAATTCTGCCAACAATCAGAGAACTTGGAAGCAGATTCTCCCTCAGTCACACCTCCAGATGAGAACACAGCCTGGCTGATACCTGATTGCAGCCTTGTAAGACCCTGAGCAGAGGAAACGCCTAAGCTGTGCCTGGACTTCTGACACCCAGATATTGTGAGCTAATAAATGTGTTTTAAGCCACTAAGCCTGTGGTAATTTGTCACACAGCAGTAGAAAACTAATACACTAGGTATTGCTGGATTATTTCACAAAGTAGTTGTACCAATTTATACTCCCACAGTTTATAATACTGTCTTTTCTACATATTTTTGCTAACATTTAGAAATGCCTGATTTTTTTTTTTAATTTTTGCCAGTCTGGTGTGGAAATAAATAATATATAATAAACAATCATACACATGCATTATTATTTTTATTTAAAAACATGAAAAATAGATGTTTACTTGAAATTATATAGTTTTATTTCTTTTCTGTTACATAAATGCTATTATTTAAACAAAAGAAATATGTGTGAAAAACATATAACAATATTTTTATGATGTTTCTGTCCTCTAATACAGAAATTTATTTTAACTCTTTTTTTAATTCCATTACATATTTAAATTTTATAGGCTATATTATTGTGTGTTCTTAAGATACATAAATGTGAGACTTTTTAAAAAGAGAATGTAAATACAATGGGACTAATTAAACAGATACTACCTATATTAAAAAGTAACAATGACATGTTTCTTTCTGTCCCAAGATACAGTAGGATATTTTTACTCTTTTAGTTGCCTTTTCTATTAATGCATCTCTGAACTCCCTGGAGCCTTTAGGGTATCTTTCTTTTCTTTTGTGTAGTGGTAAAACTGAATACAGTCAGACATAAAATTAATTTCGACTTGCAGCTCTGCTCTTATAATGCCTACATTGCACTGATTCCTGGTGTCAGTACAATGCAATGACATTAAATATTCTCTCAACAAACGTGTTTGAGCATAAAATACTTAGGATTTTACTTAATAACACAGCAGTTCTTTTAACTTGTAGGAATTCATTTCCAGCTTTCCAAAATGTCCATCCACTTTGTATCTACAAGCTTGCTTTGGTAAACTAGCTTTTGTCTGTCAATCGGGTCCTTTGCATCTATAATCATGTAGGTTCTCCATGTCTAAAATGCCCATCATTTTTAAACACTCTGAAATACGTTGAATGTCATCATAAGTTAACTCTCTTTTCCCCAGGCAAAATCATTTTAAAGCATAGAGGTGATTTGAATTGTGAAATCAAACTTGGAGTCCAAATTAGTCAGTTTAAAAATTATGAAGCAATCTTACTTACAAAAAAATTTAGTCTTTTTTTTTTTTTCTATGTGAGTTTTTATTGCAATCTACACAGAACATTGAACAACTCAGGTGCAGTCCGTTCATCCTTTTTCTAGGCTCGTTATGGCCTCTTCAAGGATTATCAAACAGTTTTAGAAAACAGTATGTATGTTTCTGTTTTACTGTAATCCTTGTCCCCTTTCTCATTCTCAATGTATTTCCAAATTGGAGCAGGATATTCTTCTTGTTGCACACTTTGAAAATGTGATTTTATGGCAAACAAATATTTTAACGTCTTTTCTACGGCCAGCAATGATGATAGTCATATTGTAGGCACATGTCTAAGGAGATTATCTCTGTCATGGATTGAATTGTCTCCCACAAAAATGTGTGTCGACTTGGCTAGACCATGATTTCTAGTATTGTGTGGTTGTCCACCATTTTGTGATCTGATGTGATTATCTTATGCGTTGTAACTCTTAACCTCTATGATGTTAATGAGGCAGAATTACAGGCAGTTATGTTAATGAGGCAGGACTCAATCTAAGGGATTGGGTTGCATCTTGAGTCAATCTCTTTTGAGATATATAAGGGAGAAACGAGCAGAGAGGAGAGCGGCCTCAAACCACCAAGAAAGAAGTACCGGGAGTAGAGCACGTCCTTTGGATCCAGGGTTCCTGCACTGAGAAGCTCCTACACCAGGGGAAGATTGATAACAAGGACCTTCCCCCAGAACTGACAGACAAAGCCCTCCCTGGGAGCTGGCACCCTGAATTCAGACTTCTAGCCTCCTAAACTGTGAGAGAATAAACTTCTCTTTGTTAAAACCATCCACTTGTGGTATTCCTGTTATAGCAGCAGTAGATAACTAAGACAATCTCATTCCATTTCTATGAAGTGAAAAATGTGATTAAGTGCTTTTCCACATTTTGAAGAAACTAAAGTGACCAAAACTTTCATTATGAAAGCTGCCATGTCACATGTAAGCAAACCACACTCCTCGTTTAGCAGTGTTGTTTACAAGGTGTGCAGGACGTTCGTTGTTTCTAGTTGCCATGGACTTGGTGCTGACTCATGGCGACACCATGTGTACAGAGTAGAGCCGCCCCATAGGGTTTTCATGGCTGTAATCTTTCAGAAGCAGATTGCTAGGCCTGTCTCCCAGGGTGCCTCTGGTGGGTTTGAAGCACCAGAGTTTTGGCTAGCAGTTGAGCACTTAAGTGTTTGCACCACCCAGGGACTCTTCGCAGGACATTTAGTAGATGAAATCTTTTCATTTTCTTCGTTAAGAAGTTTAGAGATTGAATGCAAAATTAGCATTTGCACTGAAAACACTTAAATGAGCCAAGTCAAGTTTGTATTTGGATATCAACAATCTTGTTTTATAGTTTTGTGGTTTCATTAAAATCTTCATAAAGATTGCAATCAATGTCATGGAACAATTTGTGTATGAATTATCGAATGGAAAACTGATTTGCTGTGTAAACTTTCACCTAAAGCACAGTAAAATGTTTTAAAAAAAAAATCTTCATGGATACCAAGAAGACAATTTGAAACTCCATTTTTCAAACTGAAGTACCTAAGAGCTAGGGGGAACACTTTTTCTGAATCAGAAAATATAACTTTATTGTTTCATAGAGGAAACCCTGGTGGCGTAGTGGTTCAGTGCTACGGCTGCTAAGCAAGAGGTCGGCAGTTCAAATCCGCCAGGTGCTCCTTGAAAACTCTATGGGGCCATTCTACTCTGTCCTACAGGGTCGCTATGAGTTGGAATCCACTCGACGGCAGTGGGTTTGGTTTTTTGGTTTGGTTTCATAGAGCAATCAAAGGCATGGTACAATAATGTATGCCCATTCATGTGATATGCCCAAGCTAATTCATCAGGCACTATTTTCAAATGAGTATTACTGTCTTTGAGAGAGACTATAAAACTTTTGATTGATTTTAAAGTACTTGTCTGTCTCATCCTGGACCTGTAAGCCTCAGTCTCCATTCGTGCTTTTACATCCCCTTCCACCATTGTTGTCGTTCGTCGCTGTTGGGTCGATTCCGACTCACGGTGACCCCATGTCTGCAGACCCCATGTGTGGTCTGAAGGATTTCCAAGGCTGTAATCTTTACAGAAGCAGACTGCCACGTTCTTCTCCTGTGGAGTGGCGGGTGGGTTCGAGCCGTCGTCAACCTTTTGGTTAGCAGCCTGAGTGGTTAACCACTGCGCCATCAGGCCTCCTCTATGCATATAGTCATATGCTATTCAGAAACCAAAAAGAAGATCCAGTGAGCACAAATTCTACCATCAAATAGCAGTTTTGACTTGGACATGGAAACCTAGATAACAAATGAATTGTATTCTTTACCACGTTAATTCTAACTTTTAAATGATATTTAACTTCTAATTGCAAATATTTGCTGAAAGAAATTTAAATTATCATAAAAATATTGACATCATAAAACCTGCAATGTGAAAAGGTACATCATAAATATTACAGAACATATACATGATACATATATTTCTCAAGCTTCCATATGGGCACAGGTCTTGCAGAGCTTTCTATTCTATTCATTTGACTTCCTTTCTAAATTCCATTTTTTGTCTAGTATTTGTAAATCTTATACTTTATTTCTCCTCTTTTATTGGTTGCTCTTAAATTTTAACCCACACACTGAACTTAATAGCTCTATTTGCTTCTTGAATGATATAAGGACTTTAAAAGCCTTTAAGTGTAGTTGCCCACCCATCATTTTGCATGGTTCATTTTTCAGTATTTTATCTTAGTCTTATTTTATTTCCCAAATTAGACATTTCTATGATTATTGTTTTATAAAGGCAATGATTGTTTATCTTTATCCATACTTGCCAGTTTCTTTGCTCATCATGCCTTCCTGTAGCTTTGATTTTTCTTTGTTTCCCCCCATTCCTGATATAAATTCTTCAGATTTTAAGTTCCTTAAGTAAGACTCTATTGTTGTTCAGTTCAGTTTTTCTTGGCCTGAGAGTGTCCATATTCAAAAATGAAGGCAAAAGAAAAGTTTAGTTAATTAAAGAATTCTAGGTTAACAGTGAAGACCCCTGGGTGGCCTGAATAGTTAAACACTCAGCTGTTAACCAAAATGTTGGCAGTTCAAACCCACCCAGTGGCTCCGCAGGAAAAAGACCTGGCAATCTGCTGCCGTAAAGATGAACAGCCCAGAAACCCCTATGGGGCAGCTCTACTGTATCGCATGGGGTCACTGTGAGCCAAAACCAACTCGATGGCACCTAACAATAACAGGTTAACAGTTAATATCTCTCAGCCCTTTGAAAATACTCCTGGCTTCTTTTGCTGTTGAAAAGTGTGTTTGTTTTCCATTGCTGCTGTAATAAATTACCACAACTTTAGTGCCTTAAACCAACATAAACGTGTCTTCTGTTTTCGTAGATCAGAGTCTCTTATGGGTCTCGCTGGGATAAAATAACTCGTTGGCGGGCTGCATTCCTTTCTGGAGGCTCTAGAATCTATTTCCTTGCTCATTAGGTGATGGCAGAATTTAATTCCATGCAGTTAAAGGACTGAGGTCTCCATTCCCTTTCTGTCTGTCAACTGGGTGCCACCAGTAGCTCCTAGAAGCCCTTCCGTGGTCCTTGCACATAGTCTCCTACATCTCCAAACCAGCTCAAGGAATCAAATCCTTCTCGTGCGGCCATCTCTCTGACCCAGCTAGGAAAGGTTCTCTACTTGTAAAGACTCAGAGGATTAGATTGGGCCTACCCAGATAATCCACGATCATCTTCCCATCGCAAGGGTAATTTTAATTATATTTGCAAAGTCCCTTTTGCCATGAAAGGTAATGTATCTCCCACTCTGCTTCTGATTTGCTGCATCCCTGATTCACCTGGCTAACCCCTACACATCCTTCAGGTCTCAGCTTAAATCTCACTTTGTTTAGGAGGCCATCCCCCCAACCCCTGACTAATTTAGTCCTCTCTCCGTTTGGTTATACCTAGTCACACTTGGTAAGTTGTCTGTATCTGCCTTTCTGAATATTTGGGCTAAAAGCTTTATAAGGACGTTTGTCTTGTCTCCAGCGCCATATCCTCAGCACCCAGCAAGTGACTGAAACACATCTGGTGATCAATAAATAGTCAGTGAAATAATAATTTGGCCTTATGGTACCAAGTGGCATTGTCTTATATGGCTTTGTCATATCAAAAAGAACACTGGCAGAATACCTGCCTTTTGATGTCCTTCCACTTCAAATAATTTGTTTTACACCTAATTTTTCAGAGCCAGTAACTCAAAGGTGATGTTTTTATTGTTTTAAAAATATATACAATACAACATTTGCCAATTCAATGTTTTCCAGGTGTACAATTTAGTGTTATCAATTACATTAATCATGTTATACAACCATCAACCATAATCATCAAATTTTCCATCACAAAGGTGATTTATTTTTATATTTAAAATACTTTATAAGATTCCCTGGAAAATCTAAAATCATCCTGCTGACCTAATATACTATCATCATTTTGAAAAATAAAAGGCTTGGATTACATACTAGAAAAATCTCATTACATAAAAAACTTTTTTTGCTCTTACCTATAGTAAAGGAAATGGTCCTAAGAGTGCTTTAGTTGGTATGTTCCCACCCGAAGCCCAAGAGATGAAGGCAAAGATGAAGGCGCTAAGATGCTAGTATGTGGCGTGTCCCTGGAATACCCCAATCAGTCTTAGAGATAACACATTTGGCATATTCAGATCACTCTTTGAATCACTAGTGGTTAGTTAATCATTTGATTAGTTCCCCTAGAGCAAAGCCATGCCAATTGTTACAATTATATGGATGTTAATAAACAGAGCTGCCTCTTGGGGATCTCCCCCAGTGTGACTGAGGAAAGCATCATCTGTCCTGATGAGTACTCCCGTCACCCTACTTGTCCTGGGTACAAGTCCACAGATACTGGGGCATAGCTTGCGTGCCACTAAAAATAACAAAGGTCTCAGGGCTGAAGACACTGTCAACCACACTGTCATGGCTATCTATGGCTCCAGGACTCAATGGTGGGGGGACAATATTTGACTGACGACCCTGGCAGAAGGACCCTGTGAGTACTTCAGCCTCAAACACATAGATCAGTTTATCAGTGGCAGGGGTCTTCTTGATCTGGTCTGCTAGGCTTTTGAGGTTCTTGGTGAAGTATATGCCAGCTCCATATTTTGAGTCTGATAAAAGAAAAAAAAAATACTATTATGATCTGGCAAGTCATATTGCCTATTTGAGTACTAAATGTGTGTTATCTCTAAGGTCCTCCAAATAATTGCCTCCTCCTGGTCCCAAGTCCCTGTGTCTGTCGCAGATACACAAAGATGTTCTCTTGAGGCAATTTATCATTGATTATCATCAACATAATAAGAGCTTATATTTGACTACACCATTAGGCTTTTTAGTGAAATCTATGGTTTCCAAAGCATTTTTACATGGATTATCTTCAGTTAATCTGTGATTTGGGTAGTATCTCCGCTTAACAGATGACAAATCTGAGGTTTATAGAGATTGTGACTCAAGTCAACATTATCACCTAAGCTGCTGACAAAGACAGCATAATGTTCTCTTAGAACAATGCCCAACTTCTACCTGCTACACATAGGGGCACCTCTAGAACTCTTCAGAATTGGGTTAATGCAATCAACACCTAATAAGAGAAGACAGTGTGTCTCCCTAACTCAGGGGCAGCATATCAAGAAAATATGGCAAAATAGAGGAAAAGTAAAGCTTATAAAAATAGTGTCAATGTGCACACTGCAATGTTTAGGAAGAAAGACTCTGGATCTGGGGAACATCCATATTCTGGTCACTAGAGGGGTATTCTTTATTGTGGGGCACGGATAAGTCACCAGTTCTCACCATGGCCTAGCAGAAACCCCACAAAGAATCTCCACATGCTTTTGAGCTAGAGCCATGCTCACCAGTCAATGTGCCACCCATCAAGCATCCTGGGTACTGTGATACCAAGAAAGACGCAAGTATTCCAACCACTGGAAATAAATATGCTCCATTCTGGCATAAATGCTTACAATTTATCTTCTCTAGAGTACTAACAATACCCAACAGGCTGAGGGCCAAACTCTGGACCTCAAGGTAATCCTTGTTCAATGCTCTTCCTACCCCTACTTAAAAAAAAATCTTAAAAGGGGAAAAAATAATAACTTCTTTGATGCCATATTCTCACTCCTTTCTTCCTTTTTCCCTTCCTTCTTTCCCCCATCTCTCTTAACATTTACTCAGGACCTAACTGAACACCATTTCAGGCTGTACAGCAGCGTTAAAAATAGAAGTGTAATGTTGGCCACATACGTGCTTTTTAATTTTCCAGTAGTCATGTTACAGTAAAAAGATATAGGTGAAATTAATTTTTTTATTTAACCCAATTATTCAAGATATTATCATTTCAACTTGTAATCAACAAAAAAAGTAATTAAAGAGATATTTTACATTATTCTCTTTTGTATTAAGTCTTCAAAATCCAGTATGTATTTTACACTTAGAGCACATCTCCACTTGGATTAGCCATATTTGAAGTGCTCAATAACCACATGAGGTTAGTGGCTCCCATGTTGGACAGTGTAGCTCTAGGGCTTCAAAAATGACTGAGACATGATCCCTGTCCTCAAAAGTTCACAAAGGGAACTCCACATATTAAAGAGATAATATAGGACAATTTTATGTGGCAAGGTAGAGTTTTGAGATAAAAATCAATGGTTTTTCTTTCCTGGGAGTTTCTTCTTACCATTTGTTCCTCTACCTATTAAGCTTTTGCTACTTATTACCTTGGAAAATGTGTGTGTAACAGAGAGAGAAAAAGTGTGACAGGCAGAGATCATTGCTTTTAATTCACAGCAGAGAATATGGTCTTCAGAGTCAGGCTTTCTGAGAGAGAAAGGGCTTTGTGAGCCACAGGGCTAGAACACAAAGTTTATACCATAAATGATAGAGGAGGGAAGAAGGGTAGTTTTCTCATCTCAAGGCAGATAAAATTATTCCAGCCTATTAAAAAAAAAAAAAAAATTTTTTTTTTTTTCTTTTATCGAGAAGAATCAGAGGGGAAATGATTAGAGCTCTTGGGGACACTGAGAAGGGCTCACTCTGCTGCACTCCCTCCATCCCCAGAGAGAGCCATGGAGTTCAAGATGAGGTGACACAACAGAAATCTAAGAAAAACTAGTGGGACTCCCAGAGCAGAAGGGACCATTGCCCGTCTCTGCTGGGAGCAGCTTCCCCATGTAACCTGAGTGGAGAATAGAAATAACTGAGGAAGATGTCCAGGAAAACAGTCTAGTACTATCCCACAAGACCCTGTATCTCAGTTTACAGGATGTGCACAAAAATTTCTGTGCTGCAGGAGCGGTGCAAATGTGGTTTGGGAAGGGATTCCTCTGGCATGAAAAAGGCAGAATGGCCTGTGTAGACCCTACATAAGAGGAAAGGGCACAGGAAATTTAAGCACAAACGATTCCAACTCATAGCGACCCTATAGGTCAGAGTAGAACTGCCCCATAGAGTTTCCAAGGAGTGCCTGGTGGATTCATACTGCTGACCTTTTGGTTAGCAGCCATAACACTTAACTACTACACCATGAGGGTTTCCATTTAAGCACAGGTGAGTGCTAATAACCAAAGCCCAGAGTGGCTTATCTAGCAAGTAGGCAGAAGACAGATGGAGGCAAAGGACAAATGGAGGCCATGAACCAGACCACCAACGCCACAAAGCCTTCCCACCAGCTATATCACCCTCATGGAGAAGGAAAGGAAAAGGGGTGAAATCTTGTAGGAACTGAATTGAAACTTGAAGGCACTAAGAAGACTCTGAAAAGGACTGAGTTCACCTTGCACTGTCAAGATGGAGTTTTCCACATCTATGGACATGACAGCATGATAGCTAGGTAAAGTTCCGTTATAGAGCCACAAAGAAAACAAGTCTCACTCCTGAGTTTTGTGGGACTGTACATTTTTGTACTTGTTATAGATGTTGTAACAAAAGAATGGAGGAAGTACAGGAGCACAGAGGAAGATGCAACTCACTGGGCCTACAGAAGTAGGGGAAGGTGTCAACTTGGAGATGCCGTTTGAGCTGTGTCTTGCAGAAAGAAGTCTGCAGGCTATAGTGAGGAGGACAAGCGTTCCAGGCACAGGGAATAGTACTTATGAAGGCATAGAGGCATGAAAGTATATACGTGTTAAAGTTCATGGCTAGAGTGTTGAGAAACATAGCGGGTGATTAGGTTGGTGAAATAACATGTAGCTAGGACCTTATCTGCTTTGCTAAGGAGTTTGGGTTTTTATCTTGTAGGCAACTGGGAATAGAGATATTAAGCAAAAATGTAATTTTTTAGCATGATAATTCTGGTGGCAGAGTAAAGGACAGATTTAAATAGGGTAGGGCTTGAAGGAGGGAAAGACCTGGTAGTAGTCTAGGCCTAGGGGAAGATGAACTAAGGAAGTAGAAATAGGTGAAGCTAGGTTGAGACCTTATGAGAATCAATAGGACAGGGTAACTGCCTGGATATAGAAGGGCAGGAATGGTAACAAAATTCCTAGCTTAGGAGACCTGGTAGGTACATTGTGATGGTACTAATGAGGTTAGGGTGTGTCAGAAGACAAAGAGCATATTTCTTAGGGAAAAGCATGGTAAAGAAAAGAGGAGCTCAGTTTGAGGTATGCTGAATTGGAGGCCCTGTGGGACATCTAGGTGAAGATGTCCAAAAGACGGTCAGAAATACAGACTTGTAAGTTGGAAGACTATCACTCATCTGTCAGTTTGTCGTGCTGTGGTGGTCTGCGTGTTGCTCTGATGCTGGCAGCTAGGCCACTGGTATTTCAAATACCAGCAGGGTCACCCCTGGTAGACAGGTTTCAGTGGAGCTTCCAGACTGACACGGACTAGAAGAAAAGGCCAGGTGATCAACTTCCGAAAATTAGCCAATGAAAACCTACGGATCACAACAAAACATTGTCTGACTCACTTGTTTTGGACATGTCATCAGGAGGTATTGATCACTGGAGGAGGACATCATATTTGGTGAAGCAGAGGACCAGTGAAGGCATGGGAGACCCTCACTGAGATAAACTGGCCCTACAGATGCAGTGACGGGCCTGAACACGCTAACGATTGTGATGATGCAGGACTGGGCCACGTTTTGCTCAGTCGTACATAAGGTCGCCATGAGTCAGAGTTGACTAGATGGCAGCTGACAAGAAGAAGGCAGGAGACAGGCAAAGGCGTTAGAGTGAAAAATGTGGAAGTCACCATCAGAGAGGAGTTGAAGCCATGGGAATAAGAATAATCACCCAGGGGTAGATGGTAGAGGAAAAAGAGAAAAAGCGTCCTTCAGAACTCAGGAAAACATCAACCTTTAAAGGATGTGCAATAGATGAACTCACTAGATTATAAATTATGAGGTCAGGAATGTTACGTATTTTGCTTACTGCTGTAGCCCTAGCACCCGGCACAAAGCCTGGCTCACAGAATGTGCTCAATAAATACTTCTGGGATGAATGAATGAACCCAATAAAGGAACATTTCAGTCAAGACCTACAAGCAAGAGATAACTCAGAACAGAACTGGTTAGACTGCAAGCAGGGATAGAAAAAAATACAGCTTTGTTAACAGAGATTCCCTCTGAGTATTAGCAGCCATCTAAATAGACTGAGAGTCAATTTGTATTTGTAAACTTGTGGGGCTAAAAAAGCTAAGAGCTTCTGTACCCCAAATAAAAAATAGGTAAAAACAGGTTGCAAAACAGCTTCAGTGATAGATAAGTTTGTATCTCCTGGGTTTCTCAAGCACCGTCAGTTAAGATTTCTTACCACCCAGAGAGATGAGCCCATGGCACAGGTCACATTAAGTGTCTCCTCATTGAGTCTATAGTCTAGCTAGGGAGATGGGCAGAGCACAGAGGCCAGCAGGTAAAAAGACCAGAATCCAGAGGTTTAAAGACTATGTAAAGACAAGATCTTGGTTGGGTTACTGAAGACAAAAACTTGACCAGAAGCAAATAGACCCCATACCCACTGGGTTTTTAAAGGAACTATATTGGTGAAAGGCGCCTGGTGGCGCAGTGGTTAAAGCGTGCGGCTGCTAACCCAAAGGTCGGTGGTTTGGACCCACCTGCTCCTCCACGGGGGAAAGATGTGGCAGTCTGCTTCCTTAAAGACTTACAGCCTTGGGGTCGCTGAGTCAGGATCGACTCAACAGCAGTGGGCTTGGTTTGGTTTTGGCGTTGCTGAGGGAACCACAAGGCTGGCCGTCAGTGGCCCCTGAGGCTATGCAGAGATCCTTGGAAGAACATCAGCTGGCAGTGGGCTTCTAGAGCATCTTCCCTTGGCCTGCTTCAGAAATGGTCAAAGATGGCCACACATGAGATCTTCCCAGAGGGCAAAACCAGGGGCTTACTCCACTCCCAGAACAGGATGTGATGAGTGGCATGGGCCAGTGACTGCAGTGACTGTTGTGTGTTCTCCTTATTCCCTTTCAGAATGGGAGTTTTTATTGCAGTTTTCCTGTTCCTTCTCGTACCCTCTAGAATGTGTTGTCTCTAAGCTTTAAGATAGAGAGGGCTACCTGGACTTGAGGCTAATGACAAGGCTTGATGGAACTTTGAGACTGTCTTCCTTGGAAAGATGGTGTGTGTCTTAGATGTTTCAGGAAAGAAGATGTGTATAGATGTTAGGTAGGCAGTTAGCAGTGTCTACCACAGGACCGAAACGAGAGCACTTGCTGGAGTTAGAAAATAGAATAGGGATGATCTTAGCAAGAGTGGTTTAACTTGGGGGCGGGGGAGGGGATGCAGAGGAGCCAGTCACAACAGCTTCAGGAGCAAATACAGTTGTGGATTTTTAAGACCGCCAGTGAAGGAACGGAACTGATCATAAACTTCCTGATTACACTCAAAGACTTCTTGGTGGGAATTCATTTATCTATTTTTCCCCCCAGATTGTCTATGTTCAATTTTTACCCCAAGTATCACCTATGCTCTCTCTGGGGCAAAGAGAAAATGATTTCTAGACCCTTTGCTTTCTAGAAACCAAGACTATCAGATCCACAGCAAGGATCAGGCTACATAGTTTGAAAGGTAAAGATGAGGAGCTACACCATTATTGGACCAGGCAAAATCAAGCTGCACTGCTAGGCAACACTCCCCGCCCCCACCCCGCCGCCCCTTCTCCTCCTGTGATTATTGCTAAACTCCTCAGCTGCCTTTGGCAAGATCTAAAGCCAGAATGTTTTCATTGTTGGCTGAAAAGGAAAGGGAACAAGATAGCAATTAAGTATGCAATACTCTTTTACAACTGAAAAGAGACAGGGAAGCTACAATAGAACCCCCATGGCTGAGAAGGCTCTTAAAATGTTATTTACTTCACATGCTGGATGATACCCAATTCATTCACTCTCTGGCTGCAGGAAATGAAGAGGCTAGAAAAGACTAACTTCATTAAATTCAGGAAATTAAGGGATGAGGATGGCTCAGCGGTGTTGATAGTAATTTTGGTGAAAGTTAAGTAAGCCAAAAAAATAAATAAAAATAAAAAAACTCCAAGGAAGGTACACTCTGCAGGTAGAACATAGGAACATAGAAAGGAGAAAACCGGTGACCTACCAGGGATCTTATTGCTCACACTTTCATCACCATAAAACCCAGCATCAACAAAAGATATGAAGGAAAAATAAAAACATGACCCTTTCCAAATGACTTCGCCTCTAAATCTCAGTTGATCCCCTCCCCAGAGCAACAAATGTTGGTGAGTCATCTCTTGACGTCTGGGCACCAGTTCCCACATAGGGAGCCCTGATTGCGAGGGACTGACACCTACCACAGGGCATCTGGTACATTCTTTGAAAGCCAGCTCTGCAGACCACATTACAGAACTGGCGTGGGACTCGCTGAAACAAACTGTGGCTTACAGGCTCCTTGCGTGCCTTCCCTTCCATCATTTTCTTCTTTGCTTGGAAGACAGCACTCAAAACCTCGTTGTTTATCTTCTCCACCTGTATGTAACCCAAGGAAATGAAAACTGATAAAGGGGCTGGAGAACTGCTAATTAAATTGCCTGTTACACTGCTTCAAAAGGAAAGGTGCCTCTGTGCAAATTACTTTGCGTACAATTTGCTTTTCATATCAGGTCATATAGGAGCCTCTCCTTTCCCCAGTCCTCTCCCAGTTTGGCTTCTATCTCTTCAAAGCTCCCTGTCCCTTCCTTGATAAATTCATTTAATAAAAATTCACTGAGCAATCACAATGTACCAGGCACTTGGTAATGAAATGGTCAACAATATGGACATAGTCTCTGCCCTCTTAAAGCTCGTAGTTTAGCGAGGGATTAAAAAAATAGGTAAACAATTATAATACAGTATGATCAATGCTATTCTATTTATTTTGCTCCAAGATAGGCAGACAGCTCCTTCCTGGGTCTTGTATCTACCCTGGTGTACATCCTGACATCATTTTCACTTCCTGATTCCATCTATACCCCTCACACCTGCCCTTCTCCCAGTCTCATTCTGGGGATTCCAGGCCAGCAAGGTGCTGGCTCAGAATATCAGCAGGCGAGCTTTTAGCCACACAAACAAGTAAATGAATAGCAAGATGAGTCAGACCCTTTATAATCAGGCGCACCTTTATAACCTGAAAACCACATTTTTCAAACTGTTTCTTTTTATCCTGAAGTGCTTGAGTCGAAAACGTTAGAGGAATTTTCACGGGATTGATATTTTCTTTCCTTTCATCCTGGTTTTTTGGTTGCTGGCCAGTCCATTGTCCTAAAAATGAGTAACATAAAAGTTTGCCTTAATTTTCTGTGAGAGAGGAAAGATTTGCCAAGAAATTTGATGAAGCAAATTCTAGAAAGTTGGAGGAAGAGATCAGCCGGTTTAAACTGCATGCTTCACACAGTTTAGGACATGCAAAGAGAACTACCATACCGTGAGAAGTCATAGGATAAAATAGAAGGGTAGTAAATTAGTTCTCAGGTGATTATGAGGCTGAGGGGACATAGGGAAAAAAGTTAATACACTTCCCCAATGCCGTAATGATAATATACAATTTGTTGCTCATTCATAATATTTCTATTTCTACCCAGGATGCATATCAGTAAAAAAGAGACAAACGTAAGAAAACATTAAAGAATGATGGAAAACCATATATTTATTTAACACTTCAAGGTTTTCAACGAGATTTTACACTAGTATCTCATTTGATCACACACCACCACCACTGAAATAACTAACACGATTCTGTAAGAGAAGAAAAATGCAGAGAAGTTAAGTGATTTGCCCAATATCACACAGCTAGTAAGTAGATCCAAAATTATACACCTGGCTCTCACCGGTGCTTTCTGTAACGGGGCAAGGCAGAATATTTGGTACATATATTTTTTTTATATCACTCATAAGGCAGAATACTTGGTACTTATATTTCACAAGACACGACAGCTCCAACAGTGGGCTCAAAATTCCAACAATTGTGAGGACTGCACAGCACCCGATGATGTTTTGTTCTGTTATACACAAGGTTACCCCGAGTTTGAGCCAAATAACAACAACAATATCATTCATACGCCACCCAGCCAAGAAAAGCAGTTTGGAGATTAAGAGTCTCTGGTGTCTTGTCTGAGTTAGAATTGACTTTACAGCAACAGGTTTGTTTTTTTGGTGTCTTGTCTTATCTTTCCTTCCTTTTTTCCTCCCTTGCTTCTTCTCTTTCTTCCTTCCTTTTTCCCTTCTTTCTTTCCTTCCTCCTTCTCTCTCTCCCTCCCTCCCTCTTTCCTTTCTTTTTAAAACTCAAGGGACAACCTGTTCTGGTCCAGAGAGCTCCTTGTTGAACCAAATATATGGGTGGACAGGTAGAAAATTAAAAAAGGTGTGTGTGGGGGGGCTTGCTTTCTCTCGGTTTATTTTCAGTTTGACTTAAGACCAAATATACTAAAATCAACTCATCTCCAGCAGATTATCTAACTGAGTGGGCTCAATTTAATCACAAAAAACCTACTGCCATCGAGTCAACTCCCACCCACAGCTACCTCAAAGCACAGGGTAGAACTGCCCTACAGGGTTTCCAAGGCTATAAATCTTTACGGGAGCAGACTGCCACGTTTTTTCTCCCACAGGGGGGTTGGGGGGTTCAAACCACCCACCTTTCGGTTAGCAGCCCGGCACTTAACCACTGCACCACCAGGGCTCCTTTTAATCATACACACACACACAAAACCACTGCCGTCGAGTCGATTCTGACTCATAGTGACCCTACACAACAGAATTGCCCCACAGGGTTTCCAATGACCGGGTGGTGGATTCGAACCGCTGACCTTCTGGTTGGCAGCCGTGCTCTTAACCACTACTATACCACCAGGGCTCCGCTAATCACAAAGAGCAAGTGATAAATCTAGAGAAATTCGCTAGAGGGCCAAGTTGTAACCCTGAGAAAGGAGAGTAATTTCAAAGACAGGAAGCTTCCAAGGAAGAGACTGTATATTACATTTGGAGAGCAACAGCTCACATTTATAAAATACATTAGTGTTCAGTTCACTTGAGTTCAACCGCTGAGCTCCTCCTCCACGCTAGGCACCAGGCTGCTTATGGGGGATCTCAAAAATCCACAAACTCCTGCTGTCAGAGGCACTCAGGAGGCAGGGTTAAAAGAGCAATATAAATGGCAGGAGATGCCTAATTTCTATTTTTTAAATTTTATTGTTCTGATGGACATTTGATTCCCCTAGAGTAATAATTCATTTCAAATTTATCCACTTTGTTAATGAAGATCTTAATCAGATCAAGAGAAGATGAGCCTGTCCCTCGGAAACGCCGCTGTGGACTCACACATAGTCACCAGCGATCAAATACGCCACCTTGCGGCAGAACAAGGAACTTACATGACTCTAGATGCCAAGAGCTGGGAGAACGGGTCGATCTTACGAACGTGGGTAACTCAAAGTAATATCACAAGCTTTATAGGAGATCAACGTTTCTTTGTCTCCTGTTAAATATCCACATTCGCTGCCTTGCAAAAAAAACAAACCGAACCCATTGCCATCAAGTCAATTCCAACTCGTAGCAATCCTATATAGGACAGGGTAGGACTGCACCATAGGGTTTCCGAGGAGCACCTGGTGGATACGAACTGCCAGCCTTTTCGTTAGCAACCATAGCTCTTAATCACTATTCCACCAGGGTTCCCAAACTAAGTGGAAATCATAATCTGGGGTCTCATTCTTGTGTATTATTATTTGTGTCCATGTTTTTGGACACTGGGGTTTCCAGGGACTGCAGATGCCACCTTTATTGCAAACCCCCTCACTTTGACCATTTCCGTCTGAATGATTTCTACAAACACATGGTGAAAAGAAGGTGTCCTTTGAAATTTTGCATCTGAATTTTTGTACCTCCTACTAAATCCATTCTTCACATTACAACCAGGGTGATCTTTCTAAAACACAAGTCTGATTTTTTTCTCTTGTTTTTGCTTATAATTCTTCCAGGCTTCCCATATTTTTCAAGAAATTTTCTGAAATCTTTCATGTGATTTCTAAGGTCTTGTATAATCTGGGGCCCTGTTGGCACATTGGTTAAGAGTTATGGCACGCTACGGCTGCTAACCAAAAGGTTCGCAGTTAGAATCCACCGGCTGCTCCCTGGAAACCCTATGGAGCATTACTCTGTCTTACGGGGTTGCTATGAGTCAGAATCGACTCAACGGCAATGGGTTTTTTGGTTTGTATAATCCAGATCCTGCTACAGTCTTATTTCTTGAAACTAACTTTCTTTCCTGGCTGACTTCTACTTATTCTTTACTTTATGACATTTATGACACCTCCTCGAAGAAGCCTTCCCCTGGCCCCCCAAGTGTGGGTAGGTGCCTCTCCTACATGTTCATAGGGCACTTTGACCTTCCTCGATCATAGAGACACTGCTTGCTTGTCAGTCTCCCTAATTAGACTTTGAGCAGGGACAATGTCTTATCTTGTTTATCACTGTATACCTGGCACCAGCAAAATGCTTGGCCCATGTCATGGGTGCAATACACATTAGTCGAATAAATGAATGAAGTAAGACTCTATCTCCCAGGGTGGCATTATAAATGGTGTAATTTCCTAGTTAGCACTAGAGTTTATCTTGAAAGGATAGCTCCAGACTCAGATTCCCCCAAGTCATCGTAATGGGTTTAGCTCCACTGAGTGGGTTATACTTGGGGGTACCTCACAGTACCAATGAATAATTTCCTTGGTGGGAAAACTCCAAGTTATTAACTTTAGGGTTCCTAATGCTGCTGGCAACAAATAAATGCAACAAAACTCTATAGATAAGTCAATCCGGTGGAGGGTGTCTACATCTAAATATTCCATCTGTGGAATGAGGGATGTACTTATTTTTCCCCCCAGGACCTGGGCTTGGGCTATCCTAGGCTTCCATGTAATTGTCTGTTAGGCACTCCATGCCATCATAAGTAAATCCAATCTAGTGGTGTTTTTCATTTTTTATTTACTGATAAATAACCATGATGGTAGAAAAAGAGCCAAAAATGGTTCGGAAAAGTTTATGACCTCATATAGAACCAGAATAGTTTTCTCTCTCTCATCTCCCATTCCATCTCTTACCCACATACATACATGCACACCCATATCTGAAAGAAGGAAGAATTAACAGAGCTAACTTTTCTAATTTAATGGAAAGCTACTCACCTAATAAGCTCCAAAGATCTCGCTCCTTTTTTTTTGCCACTTCCTCCTGAACGTCACATAGCGTATGTTCGATGTTCATAACCACCTCAATGATGTCAGCTTGGGCTCCTTTAATTTCTAACTTTGCCTTTCCTGAATCGATAATCTCTGAGATGGAGACACTTGAGGTTTTCTGAAGCTGAGACAAAATGTCATGTTCCTTTTTCCCAAGGTAGAGAATGTGATTATTCTCAATGGTGTACTGCCCCTGGAAGATCAGTAGCCCCCAGATCCACGCTTCAGCCTCACGCATCTCTTCATTGTTGGATCCCATCAGATTGATGACAGGAGAGTTAGCTTTGAGCCCATTTTCTCTTTTCTCCTCTCTAGTCCACTGGGAGGCTGGAACAATTATCATAAGGAACCACAGAAGACAGGTTTTGAAACAGTGCGGAAGAAAACATCATGACCAAGTGCTTACCCTGAGGCTATTGTCGTCACTGTCAACAGTCAATACCAGAAAACCAAACCCATTGTCATCAAGTAGATCCCAACTCGTAGCAATCTCACAGCACAGGGTGGAACTGCCCCACAGGGTTTCCAAGGAGCAGCTGCTGAATTCGAACTGCCCACCTTTTGGTGGCACAGGACTTTATCATGTTTTGCTCTTCGCTGTGTTGCATCTGTCAGTTCACAGATGAGTTCGCCTGTGACCTCACCCAGCATGTTAACCAACTATTTTTTCCTGATGAATAGGATTTTCCTTAACCTCTTGCTACTGTCCGAGTTAAAATCAAATATTTCTGGAAGCCACAGAGTTCAAAGAATGAAAATTCTTATTTAAAAAAAAAATTTTTTTTCCGATTATAGAAATAATATATTTATTGTCGAAAAACTGGAAAATTATCAAAGTATAATGAAAAAAGAAATATCCATAATTTCACTACCTGGGATTCTTTCTTACATCTCACCTCTGTGGGACAGGACATTTTGGACTTCTGGCTGTGTCCCCACCTCCGTAATGAACATTCGAGGCTTGGCTGCTGCTGCTACTGGACATAATATATCCCAGCAGAAAAGGAAACAGGACCTGATTCCATCTCACCTACATGTATTTCCCCCTTCATTAAAAGAAGAATTTCTGATGGATTAGGGTGGCTATAACCCAAATTGCAAAAACAACAAAAAACAGAGCGATAGACCAGCTGAGAGAAAAATTCATAAGTGAGGGAAGTGTCTAGAATATATAGAGAATTCTTTCAAATCATTAAGAAAAAGGCAAAAAATTTTACAAAAAAAGGACACATGAGTGGCCTATATAAATGAAAAGATAATTTATCTTCATTGATAATCAGGGAGATTAAAAATCACCTACCAGATTGGCAAAAATTGATAAGTCTCACAATACCAAGTGTTGGGGAGGATGCTGAGCAACTGGAGCTCCTATACATTCCTGACGGGTGTAAAACTGAGGAATCACTCCTACAATCATACGGAAACCCTGGTGGCGCAGTGGTTAAGAGCTACAGCTGGTAACCAAAAGGCTAGCAGCTCGAATCTACTAGGCGCTCCTTGGAAACCGTATGGGGCAATTCTATGAGTTGGAATTGAATTGACCGTGACGGGTTTGGTTTTTTTAAAATAATTATATACCTTACAGAAATTTTTAGACCTGTGTATCAGGAGATGTGTACAGGAAAGTTCACATTCCTGTTTGTAACAGCAAAAAATTAGAAACAAGATGTCTTTCAACAATGGAATATTATTATAGCAACGAGAAGAAATGAATATTAGTTACACAGATGAATCTTAGAAACATACTTTGAGGGGAAAAAGTAATTTGAGCGCTTATTATCACCTAGACATTGTTCCACGTACTTTACATGAATTATTTTATTCAATCCGTACAGCCCTGTAAGATAAGTAGTATAAACACCCTCATCTTACACATGAGGAAGCTGATTCAAACAGTTATTAAGTAACTTGCCCATGGTTATAGGGCTAGTAAGTGGTGGCCATGGAGTCCCCGAGTGATGCAAGCAGTTAATGTGCACAGCCACTAACCGAAAGGCTAGAGGTTTGAATCCATCCAGAGGCATCTTGGAAGAAAGGCCTGGTAATATACTTAAAAAAAAATCACCCACTGAAAATCCTATGGAGCGCAGTTCTACTCTGATACACACAAGGTCACCATGAGTCAGAAATGACTCAATGGCAACTCGTCCTGACATACCAGGAGCTCTGAAAAACGTAGGACAGACCTACAAGAGGGGGACAATGGCCTCCCTTTGAGTAAAAATAAAATCCAGTGTTTTAGTGACAGTGAGAAGTGATGAAGGTTCTTAAATGGGAGGCATATTTTTTTTAAGCCTTGTTGTCTGCTTAAAAAAAAAACAAACCAAACCCATTGCCGTCAAGTCAATTCCGACTCTAGAGACCCTACAGGACAGAGTAGAACTGCTCCACAGGGTTTTCAAGGAGTGGCTGGTGGATTTGATCTGCCGACTTTTTGGCTAGCAGCCAAACACTTAACCACTGTGCCACCAGGGCCCTGTAGGAACTTATATGACCTTTCAGGAAAAATAAAAACAATACATGGTGATACTTCAGCCATTCATAATTAGCAAGATAGATGAATTGTTCTCCTAGACAACTAAATTGTTCAGATCACTAAAGGATACCCTTCTAGCACCAAAATATATTTAATTTTAACTATTAGTTAAATACCTGTTGCTGTCGAGTTGATTCCGACTAATAGTGACCCTACAGGACAGAGTAGAACTGCCCCGTAGGGTTTCCAAGGAGCGGCTGGTGGAATGGAATTGCCGACATTTTGGTTAGCAGCCAGGTTCTTAACCAGTGCACCAAATGGAGCCCTGGTGGCACAGTGGTAAGTGTTCAGCTGCTAACTGAATGGTTAGCACGCAACAGCTCTGCAGGAGAAAAGATCTAGCAAACTAAGTCAAAATCAACTTAACAGCACACAACAACAACATTTCATTAAATATTTCCAATGGAAACACACCTGCCTGCCTTCCTAAGCAGTTTAACCTTTCCTTGATGATCTGAGATCATCATTATTAACGTAAATGATTCCTTTAGAGATGTCCTCAAGAATGGTGATGCTTGCCCCCATTGTTCAGATTAATGACATATAGACATTTATAGGCTCCTTTCCTTTATCATCCTCACCTAAAATTCCATTTATCTAGGTATTCTAGATTCCTTGTGGTCCCCCAAATACACACAGTATTGGTTTGCTCCTGTGAGTCCTCTTCATTCTGGGTACCGAATTCCACCAACTCTGGACATTGAAAATCTTGCCGTTGTCAAGCCCAGCTAGGAAACCCTGGTGGCGTAGTGGTTAAGAGCTATGGCTGCTAACCAAAACATCGGCAGTTGGAACCCACCAGGCGCTCCTTGGAAACCCTATAGAGCAGCTCTACCCTGTCCTTTAGGGTCACTATGAAAGGCCAGTTTAGAATAATCTCATCCATGAAACCATTCTTAATCCTTTCCAGTCAAGAGGATTCTCCGCCTCCTCTGGGACACCTGGGGAGTTGTCCACTCCCTTGTTCATTATCATCCCCTGGCATTTGTTTAATGCTTTGCAATTTCCAGAAAACGTTTGCATACAGAATCTTCCATGGTCCTAACAAAAGTCTGTTATCATTTTATAGACAAGGAAACAGGCTCATAAGAGGCACACTTCCAGACCAGAACTCTATAAAGTTCTCCCTTCTTCACTTCCAGTACTGCGTGACAACGGAACATCCATGGGTGAGCTCTTTTATTAAAAAGCAGATGCAAATCATTTTGACCCAAGTGGGAAATGTCCCAAAAGTTCCTATTGCTCGTTGAATGCCCAGAATTCTTAACAGCACGGAATACTGTAAGTTAAAAGACTATTTCCAAAGTTCATATCTTAGATGTCATGAAACAATTCCATCTCAATACACTCAACTTCCATTAAAGGAGTGGAGTTATGAGACAAAGTTAATCCCTCACCAGCCTCCAACACCGAGGATTGATTTAAATCAGTGATCTCTGAACCTGATTCAGCACCAGCATTGCCAAGAAGTATTCAAACATATACATGCTTGGCCCAGGTCCAGAGTTCCTGAATCAGAATCTCTAGAGCTGGGGCCTATGTATATACTTGTTTGTTTTGTCTTTTAAAGTTTCCATCATGATTCCAATGATTAGTCAGGCTTGGGAAGATTGAGTTTACCCATTTATCTGGATGTGTTTTCTGTAATTACTAACGAGTAAATCCAATTTACATGTTCATAGCAGAAATGGCAGAGCTTTTTCTTAGAAAAAAATTATAGGCATCTCTTAATTTTATTTTTCAGTAAGTTACCCACTGTGTGGATTACCTACTGCAACCTAGCCTCTCTGCTCATCCCATGAAACTGGATCAAGCAAGAATAGAATCATGGTCAGGTACAGAGCAGGTTGGTATCTGAGCAGGTGCACAACTAAATATATTTGGCTTATTTATTCTTCTTTTCCCCTCCATTAGTTCAGATGATCAAGAGTAGACTCTTGGTGGGGGACCCTATTTCTAGGCTCTTGAATTTCTTACTCACCACTGAAATTGTTGACACTGGACAACATGGACTTATCCTTTGCCATTTCCGCGCTGAAAGTCTACAAGAAGCAAAACAACAGAGAGCCATAAGTGGGGCTTTCATCCCTTGTCATCAAAATCCCTTTCTCTGCCTGCAAACATCACACCTGACCTCATGCCCTCTATTGGTCCCCATTCTCCCTTTCACGAACCTAAAGCAGCTAATATGGTTTGAATTGTGTCCCCCAAAAATACGTGTCATAAATTCTAACCCCATGTGGAGCCTGGGTGGCACAGTGGGGGTAAAAGCTTGGCTGCTAACCAAAAAGGAGGCAGTTCAAATCTACCAGCTGCTCCTTGGAAACCCTATGGGGCAGTTCTACTCTGTCCTGTAGGGTTGCTGACTTGGAATCAACTAGATGGCAATGGATTTGCTTTGGGGTTTTATGCCTATGGTTATGATCTCATTTGGAAATGGGTTGTCTTTGTTATGTTAATGAGGTAGCCTTAGTGTAGGGTGTGTTTTCAGTTAATCTCTTCCAAGATATAAAAAGGGCAGATAAGGACAATAAAGAAAGCAGAGATGGGGGAAGAGAAGTGGGATAGCATAGATGCCAAGACAGGTGGAGATCTCCAAGGAACCACGAAGCAGAAGCTGAAGAGACAAAGACCTTCCTCAAGACCTGACAGAGAAATAAAGCCTTCACCTAGAGCTGGCACTCTGAATTTGGACTTCTAGCCTCCTAAACTGTGAGAAAATAAATTTGTTTGTTAACGCCATCTACTTGTGGTATTCCTGTTATAGTCCAAAAAACCAAACCAAACCCACTGCTGCAGAGTCAATTCTGACTCATAGTGACCCCATAAGACAGAGTAGAACTGCCCCATAGAGTTTCCAAGGAGCGCCTGGCAGATCTGAATTGCCAACCTCTTGGGTAGCAGCCATAGCACTTAACCACTATGCCACCAGGGTTTCCCTCTGTTACAGTAGCACTAGATAACTAAGACAGCAGCCATTGAGAAAGTCCTGGGGAACAGCAAGTACACCACCAGTGTTAGAACATGTAGGGTGAACAAGTATAGGAAAAATGAAGAGAAAGCCACAATGTGGCATGAAAAAGAAGGGGAATGTATACTCCAAGGCAAAATATAACCATTCATTTATTCAAGAGCTTTTACTGCTCTGCTCATTACACGTTAGGCACTGAACTAGAAGCTATGGCTATATCGTCAAAGAAAAATATAGGCAGATGCTCTTATAATTAACAACATATAAATTATTTTTAAAAAGTTATACACATACCAAAGTTTATCCGTAGATTGAATAAATCATCTGTTTTATATGAGTTAATTTCTGTAAAGTGCTTAAAACTGTGCCTGGTACATGGTAAGCATTTGATGTATGTTAGCTATTGTTATAATTATCATTATATGACAGTACATAGACAAAGATTTGTACATAAGGCCATGCAGACTGTTTAACGCAACATCTATTTGCAATCGCTCATTCCTCCTAGGGTTTTGAACCAGTGTCTTTGTTCAAAGCTGATTCAATTGGTAGTAATTACTTCATTGAAAAGATGGGAAATAATGAGACAAAGACTAGTTTATGCTTTGCATCTGAACTTTAACAATGAAGTTCCCTAATCTGTAGGACACTTTCTTCATAAACTGTATTGGCAGTTGCTATTTCCAGAGCAAAAAGTCCTCAGTTTTATTATATTCAGTACCCGGGAGGTCACAACAGGGCACTCCTCTACTTTCCCCCTCCAAGAACTTGGAAATAAATTAGATAACATTGTCATTGTTTTTAGGTGCCCTCCAGTTGGCTGTGGATACACAGGCCCCAAATATTGCAAATTCTGGTGTGCTTTTAAGCATTCATTAACACCCTTGAGAAACACGTAAATTTTCCCTAGAGGGAGCCAAAGCCATCAGGAAGATTGGGGGGATTGGGGTAGGGGGAATGAAAATAATGCAATGCCCTTTAGCACAACTCTGAGGGCCAAGTAAGAGATGACATTACTTAAAATAGCTGCCATGTATTGAGTCTGCCAGGCACTGTATAAAGGAGTAGCTGTTCTCTCCTCACTCCCATGATGAAGCCACTGTTGTCCCCATCTACAAATCAGACCACATATTAACCCAGAAGTTCATGTGCATACAAGTGGTCAAGTGTTATGGATGGAATTATGTCCCCCCCCCCCCAAATATGTGTTGTAAATCCTAACCTCAATGCCTGTGGTTATAGTCCCATTTGGGAATGGGCTGTCTTTGTCATGTTAATAAGGCAGGACTGGTGTAGGGTGTATTTTGAGTCAATCTCTTTTAAGATATAAAAGAGATTAAACAAGGAAGCAGAGGAGAGATGGGGTAAGATAGATGCCAAGACAAAGGGAGATCTCCAAGGAACCAGGAAGCAGAAACTGAAGGGCTCTGAATTCGGACTTCTAGCCTCCTAAACCGTGAGAAAATAAATTTCTGTTTGCTATGGCCCTGACTCTGGAAGACCTACTACACTAAACTCACAATAAAGTGCTATTCCTATTCACACACTCAGATTTTCCATCCTGATGCCTTCAGCTCCCTCTACGGATACTTTAGGTGTTTCTCATGGATGTTAATGGATGCTTAACTTTCAAACAAAAAAAACTTTCAAAGTACACCAGAATTTGCAATGTGGGGGGCCTGGCACCCTTTAAACATTTTCAGGTTCCTGTTGGCAATAAATACAACAAAATTTCAGTTAAAGGGATAGGTTACGCAATTAGGATGTTTCCACTTCAATTTTAAATTGGCCTATTAGTAACTTCTCAGATAAATATTTCACTTTCTGGGGCCTAGAGCCTGAGGTCCCCTCAGTCTTTTCTTTAATGGTCTTGCAGGCAAACTATATCCTTACGAATGGTATTTTTTCACTTAGGATTAAGTTTATATGATTGTGGCCACAGGAGAGTATTAAAATGACATCACTGTTAGGGGGGTGAGGAACACACACATACACCCTTACATTCTTTCTCTGCTTCCACATAAGTCCCTGCTCCCTGTTGCCTCCTACGCTTGTTCATCGGTCATTTGCTGCACACCTAGATGCAGGCCCAGTCCAGGCGCTGGAACCACAGAAATGAAAAAGCCATGGTCCTTGTCCTAGAGGTGCTCTCTGCCTAGACAAGCCCCCAAATACTTAGGCTTACTGTTACCCTGGCTCCCTCTCCTCCCTCCAAGGCCCTCACCTTTGTGCCCAATGGACCCTGGCTAAAAGCTGTGTTATGTTTTGTATTCTCCACAGGCCCCACCACAGACCCATGCTCTCAGAATACGAGTTAAAAGCCTACCGGGGTCTCCTAGCTCTGGTCAAGTTTACTCGGTATTTGTCAATCTCTTTCTGATCAAGTCATTTTAACCACCCTGAAGGCCTTCCTTCTGCCAATTCATAAAACCCAGAAAACAAACCCACTGCCATCAAGTTGATTACGACTCATAGCGACCCTACAGAACAGAGAACTGCCC
The DNA here is from genome assembly GCF_024166365.1 of Elephas maximus indicus. Classification (NCBI taxonomy): domain Eukaryota; kingdom Metazoa; phylum Chordata; class Mammalia; order Proboscidea; family Elephantidae; genus Elephas; species Elephas maximus. The sequence continues at coordinate 13,119,088 of NC_064819.1, forward strand.
CGTAGAGTTTCTAAGGAGTACCTGGTGGATTCGAACAGCCGACCTTTTTGGTTAGCAGCCGTAGCACTTAACCACTATGCCACCAGGGTTTCCTGCCAATTCATACTCATACTCATCACAAATTGAGTTCGGATTAAAAACTCACACCCTTCAAAGATCAACAATTGGCTAATCTTAAAGAGATTGACTGAATCCTGCCCCCACCATCCTCACCCTCCATCCCCACCCCCCACCCCTGCCTTTTTACTGAGATCATCTGATATCAGGTTACTTCTGGCAATCCAGTTGTAGAGCAGTTTCTGGCAGCCTTCAGTGTTTAAGAGCTTGGCTGCTAACCAAAAAGGTCGGCCACTAAACTCCACCAGCTGCTCCTTGGAAACCCTATGGGGCAGTTCTACTCTGTCCTATAGGGTTGCTGTAAGTCGGAATTGGCTCAACAGCAATGGATTTAGTTTTGGGGTGGTTTTTTTCCTGCAGTTTAGATCAGGCTTTTTATGATTAATATTTCATTTCGTGGATAAGAAAAATCAGAGTAAGATGTCTATTATTCATTTTCCCATTCAACACACCTAACACATCAATTGTGCCAGTTTTGTGTGCAGGGAGAAGTGAGAGTACCTTTCCTTTTGTGTGTGTGACCAAGCTACCACGGACTTTGGTTTAAATCTCGGTTTTATTTTTAAAATGTATTATTTATTTCCATGTATTGACAGAGTATCATTTCTAATATAACACTGTTAAATATATACTCTAACTGGAAAAAAAAAAAAAAAAAACACCCTCAGAAGTGATCTTTCTTGGCCCACTACACTCCACTGTTATAACGCATTCATATACCGTTAAATATTATGAATTCATTTTGTATTGACTTTTTTCTTTTTTTTTTTTTTACTATTTATAAGTTGTTTCAGAAGTGTATGGATGGTTTGTCTGCACAATTAGATTTTTCAAATAAAGGTTTTTTTTACCTAAAAAGAATATAATACACTTTAAGTTCTTTGGGCGCGGTGGTTAAGTGTTCTGCTGCTAACCAAAAGGTCAGCCATTCAAACCCACCAGGTGCTGCATGGGAGAAAGACGAAGCAGTCTGCGTCCATAAAGATTACAGCCTTGGAAACCCTATGGGGCAGCTCTACTCTGTCCTGTAGGGTTGCCATGAATGGGAATCAACTGGACAGCAATGGGTTTGGGTTTTCTGTTTGCTTGTTTGTTTTAGGATCAAAGATTGTTCTGTTTCCTCATGGTGTCTAAGTAAAATAGCAATACAAATAATGATACTTATATGTGCCAAACACCATTCTAAGTACTTTATGTATATTGATTCTGTCAGTCTCACAACAGACCTAAGACCTTATTATCCTCATTTTACAGATGAGAAAACTGAGGACAAAAGGTAAAGTAACTTGTTGAAGATCACCCAGTTAGTAAATGGCAGAGCTAGGATTCAACTCCATATGATCTGGCTCTGAAGTCCACAAAACTAACCTTATCAAGATGCATTCTACAAGTGTTGGACATGGTATATACTCAAAAAAGTACTTAATTAGTAACTAACAGTCGGGGACACCCTTTGGTAGTACAAGAGGATGGAAACAAAGACTTACGTTCTGCAGTTCAGTGTGGTCCTTGACAATCTGGAGAGTTGGGTTGTTCACGACCATGGTATCTGTTATGGACTGAATTGTGTATGCCAAAAATATGTGTTGTAAATCCTAACCCTTATAAAACCCTTATACTGTGGTTATAATCCCATGGGTTGCCTTTGTTATGTTAATTAGGCAAGATTAGTGTAGGATGTGTCTTGACTCAATCTCTTTGGATATATAAAAGAGATTAAACAAGCAAGTGAGCAAGCAGCGATAGGGGAAGATTGACGCCAAGTCACATGGACATCTCTAAGGAACCAAGAAACAAGTTGACTAGACAAGGACCTTCCTCCAGAGCTGACAGGCAAAGAAAGCCTTCCCCTAGACCCAGCACCCTGAATTTGACTTCTAGGCTAAACTGTGAGAAAATAAATTTTTGGTTCTTAAAGCCACACACTTGTGGTACCTACTTTATAGCAACGCTAGATAACTAAGACAGTATCCAAAGGAGGGGCGGCTTCTTGACTCACCAAGGATTCCAGCTCGTTCTTCCCTAGGATGTTTTCTGAAGCAGTTTTAAAGGAAGCAACAGTAGGGTCCTCATTGCTCACCAGGTGAATTTCTTTCAAATTACCAGCCACTGGGTTAATTTCGAAGTAACTTCTGATAGTTTGAACAATGATGCGTGTACACAAATTCAGAGGAAACTGGAAGATCCCAGAGCTTAGGGCTGGAATTGCAACTGCCTTAATGTGCAAGTTTTTACAGTTGACATAATCTAGAATATGTATAATGGCACGTTCCAGCTCTTCAACACATCTCTGTTCGTCCCTTCCTGTCCAATAAGGCCCAACAGCATGGATGATCCATTTGCAGGGAAGCCTGCCTGCTCTCGTGATGGCTATCATACCAGTTGTTACTTTACCATGTCTGACAATATGGCTTCTGCTGTCCTCTTCGATTTCAGGGCCACCAGCTTCCACCAGGGCCAGGGCCAGGCCTCCCATGTGTTGGAGGCGCTCATTGGCCGCATTCACCACAGCATCAACAACATGTGTGGTGAGGTCATCCTTCCAGACCGATACTTCTAACCCAGGTATCAGCATTTTTCTGAAGACTCGCAGAGATTTGGTGTGATCTTCAAGGGCTGGAGAGACCAGGGTAGAGACACAACCAAACTTATCCTGGAGGACTTCACACAGCTGACTCTCATAATTTTTAAGTATTTTGAAGTCACTAGGCGTAATGGAAATTGGCCAACTAATGTTTGCACTGAGAATGTCAATTTCTAGAAAAGGAGAGAATATAAAAAATAAAGAAATGAGCAAGGATGTAATTCCACTTCACACTAAGAGACTGCCTTTCCTATATGCAGAAAAGAGATTAATATCCTCTAGTCCCCTTCATGATTCTTCTAGACACATAACTAGACAGCAGATATCCGAGAGTTTTCAATGGTAGGTGCCCCATAAAGTGCATAGTCTTCTGCCTAGCATGTACTATCAAACCCATTGCCATCAAGCCGATTCCAACTCATAGTGACCCTATGGAACTGAGTAGAACTGCCCTCTAGGGTTTCCAAACAGCGGCTGGTGGATTCAAACCGCTGACTTTTTTGGTTAGCAGCTGCACTCTTTAACCGCTGCATCGATAGGGCTCTGGAATGTCGTAAGTACTTAATAAATGGTAGCTACTATGACACAATGATGGTGATGAGAAACCTGTGTGTATGGGGTAGGCTCATACATTTTTTTAAATCTATGTAAAAATGGCAACTTTGGGAAGACCCATGCTTAAGGCACAAGTATTAGAAAGGATTTAATTATGAGTCTAAAATATAGGGAGGTTTTATTCATAACTCTTGATTTTTCAGCAGTTGGATTCTCCTGGAAGCGGACCCTGAGACATGCGTTTGAGCGGAGCAGTTTATTTGGGAAACCAGTTGCCATGGAGTTAAAGACCACCAGGTAGAGTTGGGTGTGGTGGAATGGGAAAGTAAGACAGGCAAAGGAAAGCAATGAACAAAGGGTGTATTACCAGCTACTAACAGAAAGGTTGGAGGTTAGAGTCCACCTAGAGGCACCTCTTAAGAAAGGTCTGGCAATCCATTTATAGAAAATCAGCCATTGAAGATCCTTTGGAGCACACTTCTACTCTGACACACATGCAGTTGCCAGGAGTTGGAACTAACTTGACAGAAGAAACTAGAAGCAAATGGACCTTAACTCCACTGAGGAACCTTAGGAGCCAGTGTACATGGTTTGTCTCAGAGTTGTACCAACACAGGGATTAAATAAACAAACCAAAAAACCTGTAGCTGTGGAGTCAATTCTGACTCATAGAGGCCCTAAAGGACAGAGTAGAACTGCCCCACAGGGTTTCCGAGAGCGCCTGGTGGATTCGAACTGCTGATCTTTTGTTCAGGCGCTGAGCTCTTAACCACTGCACCAAAGGGCTCCACAGGGGTAAAGGAGCTATGGTGTTTACCCAACTTCTACCAGTCACTGGTTGAGGGCTGCCCTGGGGGCACCAGGCCAGCAAATGGGAAAGCACTGACAGAGGCTGCTACCATAAATAATTCTCACAATACTCTACTTTCGTGGCACAGTTTTAGTGGAATTAAAACTGATTGACTAAAAGTAATTTACCGTATGTGGCAGACAAGATGTGCTGCTCAGATCTGCCTTTACTTTGGTGATGAAGGAGGAAAGATGGTTATCGGACAGCCTCCAGCTGTCAGGACCCACCTGACAGCTTTTGACCCAACGTCACACTATTGTCAGGGTGGCCCCTATCAGTGCCTAAAAAAGACCGTTAATGCCCAACATGGGAGTCCTCTCCTGGGCAGTCTTGGGATGGTAGGAACTTTGTCAGGTTTTCATTGCACATGATGACTGTGACTGTCCAGCCCTGCTTCCTCCCTTTTCCTTTCACAATAAATGTTTGCACTCCTAACTGTCTCAGCTTCTGCTTCCTAGAGAACTCAGCCTGTGACACTGTATTTTGTGGAGTCCGAGATATCATTATTATCTGCCACTTTAAAAGAAAAAATAATGCTAATTAAACCAAGACACGTCATCGATTGATAGGGGGTAGTCTTATTTAAGAGATATTAAAATGTAAAAAAATATGGATTCTAAAATTGGTTAAATGTGGACATTAGTTACGTTTTATTTGAACTACCTTCTCTAAGTGGAGCCGTATAACAAAAGCTCTGGTAGCCTTAATTACCCAATGGAAGCAGCAAGCTAGTAGTCAGATCATACTGGCCTGAACTGTGGTTGAAAACCTCAGTGGGCCACCCCATAGAATCAGGCAGGTTCCCTTTGACACTAATAGTTGAGCAAGGGGACTATAAATGGGTCACCACTCCTGGACAATTTCAACTGTACAGCTACTGTCAGAAAAGTCCCAATCTTGAGGTCAAAGGAAAGATCAGAGAGGGCCCTAAGAGAACATGCCTTCTGGCGCCCCCGTGCTTCTGAAGCAGCCCCCTCTCTGAAGCACGTGCTGGAGTCTGCACAGTTCCTGCAATAACACATCTGAGCACTTGTCAGGGAGACATTCACCTTCTGTAGTCCCCTTTTGCCACTGGGGAAAGATCTGGGCAAAGCTTTTCTGAAACCACAGGGCGAGTGAGGCAATCCTACCTGATTTCTTCTCATCATAAGCTGCTGCTCCAGCAACCTATGAGAAATGAGAATGGTTTAAAAAAAAAAAAATTGAAACCAAATGACTGTAGATTACCGTAACAATATAGTATGATAAACAAAAACAAGAGAAACCCTGTTAAAACACTAGGTCAGGGCGAAGGTGCTTTTTCACCTGCGTATCTGAAATCTTTAAAGTACTGAATATTAGCACACATTGACCCTACCCCACTTCCCAAGAGGCCGATGCACTTCCATTCAGGATGAGACAAAGGGTTGCAGTTTAACAGTGCCCAAAGGTCACAGACTGAAATGATCCAAAGACTGGCCAAGACTGATCTCCGATCTCCAAAGACCTGTAGAGTTTCTCTAGACAGAGGCCATGAAGACATGAACCTCATCACCTACCCCTACCCACCCATCAATAAGGACCCACTCTCAGTTGCCTATTTCATGGCACAAGCTTTAATGTGGAACTTTCAGCTTTAACAATCAAGGTGTCTCTTCTCTATTCCCTTGTTTTTATTCCTCCCCCTTCACTCTCCTTCCCTATCCTGCAAAAGCCAAATCTGTGAATGAGTGGAGAGAATCAACATGATACTGAGGTGACATTTAAAAAATGATCCATCCTCATGTTGACATTGTTGATTAGATTAGCATATTCCTGATTTACCATTTCCCACATGGTACAAATAAAAAATAGCATGGAGGAAATTTCTATTGGGCCACAAGACCCATAAAAGAATGCCAGGTGTAAACAAAACCCTCAGATTTCCTGCTGTTTTAGGAAGAATTATTCACGTGCTGATTCCGGTTTATGATTTATATACACTTACGCTTTTTACCACAGAAGAGTACATCCTCGAGATTCCTAGGGTCTTTCAATGTCTGTAATTCCTTTTGTGTTTCTGAGTGGAGGAAGATGTGCCCAGATATGCTGGGCCACTTCTAGGAATGAATGGAAAGGATGCGATAAGCAGCATGTAGGGGAATTTGGTAGGAATACAGCGACAGGAGACCGAACGTGATTTCCGATCTCTAGCAGTTTTCAGTTTCACTGGTAAAGATTCACACATTGTGTTGCTATTACTACCACTGTTTACCCTTTATCTTCCACGTGAGAGGTTCTAGCTGACATCATTATGGCAGCTCAGAGGAGGGAAAGAGCTTATGGGATGGAGCAAGGAAAGCTTCATGGCGAAGGTGAGACTACAGCCAGGCTTTGAAGGTTGGAGCAGACTTTTACATATTTAGTAGAGGACGATGATACAGAGTGGTGAGACTGAGCACAGTCTTCTAGAACACCGAGGAACTGGGCTCATGAGTAAGTGAAGACCACCAGAGGGTTTGAAAAAAGAGGAAACTGGACCTTTGCCTGTGAGGAGTATGTATTACTGAGTTTGTGATAAATAACCCTCATCAAATGAGAAAACTGGATATTTGGTAAAAATCAGGAGCACCAGAAAAACGTATATTAATGATTTTCCATACAATAGGTAGGAATTAAAGAGTGTGACCTTTTAGAATAATGATGATGCAAATGCTTATAGTTGCCCACACACATATTTAGGCCTCTGAAATGGTTTCTAATGTCTTTGCAATAACAACATTTTGTAAAACTATCTACAGCATCCAAACCCATCACTGTTAATTCTGACTCATAGCGACCCTACAGGACAGAGCAGGACTACCCCATAGGGTTTCCAAGACTGTAATCTTTATGGAAGCAGACTGCCACATCTTTATCCCTCGGAGCAGCTGGTGGACTTGAACCACCAGCTGTACCACCAGGTCTCCATCAGGGCAGTATTTAGTCTTAGTTGTTGAGGAAAAGCAGCAGGTCTAGTACAATCTTAAAATGCATGGACAAGAGGCATTTTTGCCTCCAGAGGACACTGCTGTTTTCACCAAAGAAGGAAGACTCCCATGTCTGCTTTGGCTGTGGGCTTCCGGTGGACTTTGCCTTAGATGTAGTTGCACTTGTTTTTATTTTCAGACCAGGCTCAAAAGTCCAGGAATACACTGGGCAGGGGTAGTGACATCCATTTAACCCAAAGAAATTAGAAACAAGAAGCACATTGTCCAAAACATTCAATGTGGTGGCCCACTTCTAGAAATGAATAGAAAGGATGCAGTAAGCGACATGTTAGGGAATTTTAAAAGCAAAACCAAAAAAAAAAAAAACAGCATCAAAAGCCTTCCCAACTTTCCATCACTGGTTCCTACACTGTTTCCTTCTCCTTACAGGCAGCCAGATTTCCAGAAAGAGCAGTTGACTCTCCTCCTGTTCGCCTGCCCACTCGGCCTACTATCATCTGGCTCCCTACCTCACCCCAGCACTCCTCTGAAATAGCTCATCAGTGACCTCCAGGTGGTTAACCCCAATGGACTATCTTGAATCCTAACCTTCACTGCCCCCTGTCTATAGTATTTAATTCTTTGATTCCTGAACTCCGCTTTCCTGGTTTCTGCTATGCCATCCTTCCTTGGCTCTCCTGCCACTCTCATTTTGCGTTTATACAGACTCTTCTCCTGGATTTGTTTCCATTGTCCAAGCTTTATCATTTGCCCCAGGATTCTGCCTGATATGCACTTCTCATCTTATTCCATGAACTTTCCAGGGTTGAGCTCATCAACTCCCATACCTTCAACTTTCCAACTGCAAACGTGACTCCATGTCTGTATCTCAGGCTATGGCTCTCCTGAGCCTGACATTTCAACTTCACCTAGATGTCACACAGGCCCCTCAAACTCAGCTTCTGCAAAACTGAACCCACTGTCCCCTCATCTCCACTCCCCCACACCCCAAAATCATGCTCTATGTCATGGATTGAATTATGTCCCCCCGAAATTACCTGTCAGCTTAGCTGGGCTATGATTCTCAGTATTGTGTGATTGTCCACCATTTTATGTGACTGTCCACCATTTTATGTGATTCTCCACCATTTTATGTGATTCTCCACCATTTTATGTGATTTTCCTATATGCTGGAAATCCTATCACCATGATGTAATAAGATGGATTAGCGTCACTTACACTGATGAAGTCTACAAGATTAGGTAGTGTCTTCAGCCAATCTTTTTTGAGATATAAAAGACAGAAACGAGCAGAGAGACATGGGGACCTCATACCACCAAGAAGGCAGCGCTGGGACAAAGCATGTCCTTCGGACCTGAGGTTCCTGTGCTGAGATGCTCTAGACCAAGGGAAGACTGATGACAAGGATCTTCCTCCAGAGCCGGCAGAGGGAAAGCCTTCCCCTGGAGCCAGTGCTGTGAATTCGGACTTCTAGCATGCTGGACTGTGAGAGAATAAACTTCTCTTTGTTAAAGCCACCCACTTGTGGTATTTCTGTTATAGCAGCACTAAATGATGAAGACACTTTATCTCCTGGATTTTACAATTCAGTGAGGGATACACCATTTACCCTCTCAAGCTGGATACCTAGGAATTGTCCTTGGTTGTCTTCTCTTTTGTCCTATATACAACTGGTCATTGGGTCCTGACCACTTAAATCACTTTCAAATATGCCCCTACCCTCTTGCTCACTGATGCTGACTCTCTCAGGGCCTGAGCGCCTCATGCCTAGGAGATGGCAATAGATTCTTCTTAAAGATTTAAATGTATCAGACTTTACATTTTATTGTTTGATTAGTATGACATTTACATGATTCAAATTTAAAGGCTAAAAGGTTCCCTCCGACCCTACTCCCAACCACCTCACTAAACTCCCCTCCCAGTTTCTTCTGTATCCTCCCAGAAGTATATTTTATACACAAAAGGTAGCGTCTCATACACCCTCTCCTGGATCTTTCTTTACCCACTGAATATCTCCTAGAGATTTTTCTATACTAGCACATAGAGAGCTTCCTCATTCTTCCTGCTGCTCACTGTATTCCATCTTACAGGTACGCTACAAGCTATTGAACTCTTAGTCCCCTAGTGGGTTCCCAAGCTTTTGCTATCATAAACAATGCTGTAAAGAACAATCTTGTACACAGGTCATTTCACTTGGGTACTAATATACTGATTGGGCAAATTCCTAGAATTAGAACTGCAGAACCATAAGGCATATGCAATTATAAATTTAATTATAAAAAATTATAACTCTGATAGCACTACCAAATTACCCTCCCTAACGACCGACCAATTTGCAGTCTTATAGCAATATGCAAAAACTTTACCTCTGGCTCTATCTTCCTCTATTCATCTCTGCTTGGAAATGTGTCCTCCACATTTTTGATAAACACCATTTTTCTAAGATGTAGATCTGGCTTGCCACTCTTCTAATATCCAAATCTGGAATGCCATGCTCCTGCTTCCCCTGCTCAAAACCCTTCCATTTCTCCCCACTGATCTTTAAGACCTTTCACCATCTCCACCTGTGCTGTCCAGTGTGGACCCCAGGCACATGTAGCTATTGAGCCTTGGAATGTGGCCTGTCCCAACTGAGACCTGATGTAAGGGCCAGATTCACACTGCATGGCAAAGCCTTAGCCTGACAAAAAGAAGGGACAATATCTCACTGATGCGTTTTTAACACTGATTACATGTTGAAATAAATACATTTCGGAGGTACTGAATTAAGTAACACATAATTAAGATTATTTTCACCTGTTTCTTGACACTTTTTAAAATACAGCTAGTAAAATATTCTAAATCACAATGGGGTTGGCTCTTGTGGCTCCTGTTATATTTCTATTGGGCAGCACTCATCTTGACCCTTCCTCCCTGTCCCATCTCATCTCCTCCCAGCCTTAGGCTCTCCCTCCTGCTTCAGACCACAGTGGTCCCTGGGCCTCAGATGCCCCCTGCCTGCTCCATACCCCTCACCCTCCTCACCTCACCCCCAACCGTCTTAGTAAGGCTCTGCTTGAAGCTTCCTCTTGGAGGTCTTCCAGAGATTTTAATTCTTTCTTCAGAAGTCCGCCTCCCTTTGCAGGCCCTGACCTCAAGGGCCTCTCACCATTCTCACCAGAACACACAGCAGCAAGCAGTTCAGTACTGTTGGCTGAGCGAAGATAAGGAGGCAGATAAGCCCCAAGAGTCAGTTAAAGGGTAAAGTTGGAGGGAAGTTAATAGTAACATGTCATAAAAGCAGGTTAACAAATTTAAATTAAAAATATATACATATATACTTTTTTAACCTGAATTCAGAATGTGAACTATATTTTAGCACCAAACAAGAGTAATAAGAACAAGACTTTCAAAGAATGACAAACACAGGAGAAACTTACTGTCTTCCACTTGGGCATCTGACCAGTTTAGATCCTTGGGTGGGGAGACCCGGCCCTGGGACCCCGGCCGTCGCCCACTCCCCGCCCCAGCCTGCAGGACCAGAGACCTGAGAGTTGCAAGTCCCAAGAAACCCGCTCCCTCCAGCTCCCACCGACCTCGGCACCTACTCACCTGGCCCAAGGCCACAGTCACAGTGGCGACAACAAAAGAGGCAGAAGAGGCTCTCCCGGAACAGGGAGGGGTTTCGGGGAAACGAAACTGAAACTCTGAAGCCCAAGTCCCGGGGGCAGGACGTGCCTTCGCCTCAGGCCGGCCCTACCCGCGCCCGGAGCCCGCGCAGCCCGCCCGCCCGCCCGCAGAGCCATGGCCTCGGCGCCCTGCCCGCCGTCCCCGCTCGTCGTGCGGGTGTCCGAGCCCGGCCCCCGGCTGCGCAGGAAGCTGGAGAGCTACTTCCAGAGCCGGCGCTCGGGCGGCGGGGAGTGCACCGTGCGGGCCCTGGGCGACAGCGCCCCGGACACCTTCCGGGTGGAGTTCAGGGAAAGGGCAGGTGAGCTGTGGGCGGCAGAGGTGCGGGCCCGGGCTGGGGGTGCAAAGCCGTCCTGGGCCAGCCCCGCGGGTGTCCTGCTAGAAGCAGCCCCCGCTGACCCAGGAGAGAGGGCGGGAGAAAGGATGGCACTGTCTGGGGGGACACGAACTGGGGGCTTCAGCTGCCAAGAGACTCAGCCCGACAGCAGGAGAGACCCCCAGTCCGGGATCTGGTCTGACCAGGCCTTAACGTAGATGCTTGCTAATATCCTCATCCCCAGGCCCCTTGTATTTCTCAGCTGTCCTAAGAAGCCACTTCCTGCCCCTGGAGGCAGGTCGGTAGCTGTCCTTGTGGTTTAGGCATGGATTACAAAGACAGTGTGACAAAAAGAAAGTAAAATTTTCATTAATACATTTTTATTAATAATATTGCATAAATAATAATGTCATTGATGTATTTTTGAGGATTACAAAAGTAATGCATGCTCACAGTAGAAAAGAGAGAAAGGAATGAGAAGAAAACCAAAACCACCTCTTCATCTCACCACCTGGAGATAAGCAGTGTGAACATTTGGCTGTACTTCCTTTCAGCTCTTCTCTGTGAATGTCTGCAAACACTTGTATACTTACAAAATTCTGAGTCTACGGTTTTGATTTTTGATTTTTTTCACTTCACTTTGTAAATGAGCATTTTTCCCTATCATTGAAATGTGAGATGGGAGACTCAGTTTCTGAAACGTGACTTTTAACAAGTTGATGATTTTCCATTCTCATTAAGCTCTCATTTCTTCCTTAAAACTTAACCTGCCGACTTATGAGTTCTTAGGATCTCCCGAGTTCCCCTCACCAGCCTTGTATAGCAGGGTGCAGGGGGCAGGGCACTGATGCATGAGTAAGAGGAGAGGTTCAAATCTCTCCCATTTCTCTCTCTCTCCCTGTTCTTCTCTCTCTCTGTGTTAAATGTCTCTACTAAAGCTAAGGAGAGAGTGTTGAAAAAAGGAGAACACCGAATCTGCGTTGAAAACAAACCTGTGAGCATTTTCTTGGAACCCACTGAAAAGCCAGTAGAGAAGATCATGAGTCAGAGAACTTCCTTGGTGACACCATCAGGAGCAGGAGCTCTGTATGATGGGAAGCATCCCAATGAAAGACATATTCCTAACACTGTGGATTCCTGTGTGTCAAAGGTGAGTGCTGAAAGGAGCTGGGCATGTTCCTGCACCCTGCTCTCCAGACCACACCTCATCATTATTCCTCCAACAGCCATTTGCTGAAGGCCACTGTGAGCCAGGCACTATTTTAGGCATGGAGACCTGGAGGTGAACACAACAGTCAAGGTCCCTGCCGTCATGCAGCTTGTATAGAAGGTAGGAACGGGCTACATCGAAAGACAGTAAACAAGTAAACAAAATAAAACAATTTCAGAAAGTGATATACCCTAAGAAGAAAATAAAACGGGGTTTAGCCTTAGAGAGAGACAGGGCCAGAGCAAGGAAGGGGAGGATGGAGGTGATGCTCCTCCTGACCAGGAGTCAGAGACAACTTCTCTGATGAGGTGACATTTGCCCTGAGACTTGAATGATGAGAAGGAGCCAGCCATGCAAAAATTCATTCAACAAATAGATATTGAATGCCTGTTGTGTGCCAGGCACTGCCACAGGAGCTGGGGATACAACCATGACCACAGCAGACCCTGCCCTCAAGGAGATTACAGTCTACTGAGGAAACAGACAATGGTAGGAAACAAATAGATGCATAGTAAAATGTCTGCAAGTGGTGAGTCGTGGGAAGAAAAATAAAGCAAAGTAAGTGACAAACTGCCATTTTAAGTAGGCTGACAGGAAAAACCTCCCTAATGAGGTGGCATCTATACAGATACGAGTGAGTGAGCAAGCTAACTCAGTGGATTTCTAGAGGAAGAACATTCTGGGCAGAGGGAAGGACAAGTGCAAAGGCCCTGAGATAGGAGTTACACCCTGAGCTGCAGGAGCTTCAAGGAGGCCACTGTGGGTGGAGGGCCATGAGCACAGGAGAGAGTGATAGGAGAAGAGCTGAGAGAGGTACCCAGGAGCTAGGTCTTATGGGGATGAATGTCATGGGGAGGATTTTGGGTATTAATTTAAATGTGAGGGGATTCATCAGATGGTTTCAAGCCAGAGGAGTGGGATGATTTGCTGCACATTTTAAAAGGATCATTCTGGCTGCTGTACGCAGAACAGAAGGTAGAAAGGGGCTAGAGTGGAAGCACAGAGACCAGTTAGGAGGGGCTCCAGTGGGACCATGAAAGATGACCATGGCTTGGACCTGGCTTGTCCGGATGGAGGTGTGACAAGTGGCAGGATTCAGGAAACATGCTGAAGGAAGGCCTAGGGGAAGGATGCTATATTCAGAGGAAATAGCATGTGCAAAGGCCTTGGGGTAGAACAAAAATGATAAATTTTGCTTTCACCTTACATTCAGCTTGCCTCAGTCCTTTTTATTCTAATCTGATATGTCTGTTTTATATTGGAGCTTCTGAAGGCCAGGGTTTATAGGGCCTGGGAACATTGCATGTAGACAGGTGTTTAGTAAAAAAAAAGAAAAAGAAAAAGAAAAGGGTGGAGAGGTGTGAAGAAGAGAAAAGACAGTAGTAGGAAAAAATATCCTCCTCAGATTTATGGCTCTATTTCAGGCTCACAGAATTTTTTTTGAAGAATCTCAGCAACTTACCCAGAGAACACAAGCCTCTTCCCTTCACCCCACTCACTAAGTTCACAGGGATAGTGGCAACTCTGGAATCCAGACTTCTCATCCAGGGAGTCTGTTAAAAATGCTCCTGCCCAGGCCCCCTGCAGACTAGTTCCATCAGAATCTCTGGGGATGAGACATGGGCCTTGGCACTATTTTTGAACTCCTCAGGTGATTTTAATGAGCAGGCAAGGCTGAGAACCTCTAGACTGTAGCATGTTACGTCCTCTGTAAAGGTTTGCCAGAAGTCCCTCCCTTTAAGGGAAGACATCATGGTGATTTCTCTGGCCTCTAGGCATTTTCCTGAAGAGAAGACTGTAGGCTTGAATATCTCAGAGACCTTATTTGTTCCTTTTGAAATTACAGATCTTTCTTGCTGTAACAGCTGAGCTGAACTGTAACCTGTTGTCCAAAGAGCTGAGGAAACACATAGCCACTCTCTGCCCCAATGTCAAGAAAGTGGAGGGTCTTGATGGAATTGAGAAGGTGTGTGGCGACTTCAGAGATATTGAAAAAATACATCGGTTCTTGAGTGAGCAGCTGCTGACAAGTGAGCAGATGTATGGATCTTCCCGTTTAACAACAGAGAAGGAGCCCCTCAGTCGGCAGGACCACAACAGCTGCTCTTCTCCTGAGCAACAAACCAGGAAAGAAGAAAATAGCCACTCTTTTGAAGTTTCCTTGCCTTTCCTTGAATACTTCGAATATACTTGTCCTGATAAAATCAAATTCATAGAGAAAAGATTTGGCGTAAACATCAAAATTCAGCAGAGTTCTCCAAATATGGTCTATTTAGACTTCACCTCAAGTCAATCTGGCAACCTAGAAGTAGCTCGTGAGTGTTTTGCCCGTGAATTTCAGAAGGGCACAGAATCTCTGAAGCTTGAGAGTATGGCTTTAGCAGATAGGAAGGAGGCCAATGAAATCAAACAGGCATTAAACCACCGGTTTCGAAAGCTCCTTATAAAGGAGAAAGGAGAAGAGTTGACTCTCCTTGGGCCCCACGATGATATTTCAGCCGCCAAACATTTTCTTGCCGTCAGAAACTCTGAAAGCTCTGTCAAGACACCTGTGAAAATATCAGCTCCCAATGGCATGATGAATGGAATCGAGGTTGACACTGCTCACTATGAGCTTTTAGAAGCTGAATTACAGCAAGAGATACCAGTGATAGAGAGAAAGTACAACACTAGCATCAGGGCTTTTGGAAAAACTAAGGATGCTCAGAAAACCTGCATCCTGTTTGAACCCAAGGACAAGGAGATTGACCTGTCCGCGCACGCGTGTGCAAGCTTCATCGACGCCTATCAACATGTCTCATGTCAGCTGATGAGAGAAATTATTTCCCTGAAACTTTTGAGCAAGGACAGAGAGCACTTACATGGCACTAAGTTTGCTGATGACTTTAGAAGAAAGCATCCCAACATACACTTGTCGTTAACTCAAAACTCAATGAATCTGACTGGTTTGCCAAATCACCTTGCAAAAGCAAAGCAGTATGTCTCAACGAGAGAGGGAATGCATCTGTTGGCTGGAGAAAAATGGAATGAGGACCATGGGACACCCATGGACATTGATAGTAATGACTCAGAAACAGCCTCACCTCCAGTCAAGGGCTCTACCAGCTCCGGGGCCTCAGGAGTGGACAAGAAGGAAGAGGACACATGTGCCATCTGTCTGGACAACATTACTAACAAACAGGTGCTACCAGATTGCAAGCATGAATTCTGCACCCCTTGTATCAATAAAGCCATGTCATATAAGCCAGTCTGTCCTGTGTGCCAGACCCACTACGGTATTCAGACAGGGAATCAGCCAGATGGAACCATGGGTGTCACTTATTCACCACAAAGTCTCCCAGGTTATGCATCCTATCCCACCATTATGATTACATATAAGATGAGCGGAGGCGTACAAACAGTAAGTATTTCTGAGTTCCATGGGTTTCTATCCACTATGCTAGGATTATTACAGCAAAAGAGACTGTCCTGTTGCCTATTTAGACAGCGTTTCCCAGGGAATTATTTTCAAGGGCTTGAAATAGTGATAAAGGTCATAGTGGCTGCTTGTAAGTCAGGTATCTTTTTTGCCTGTTGCTTAAGGCAGAGAAAGGGTGGATAAGGATGAGCTAGGAAGGGAAGTCCAAAGGTTGGATAGTGTACCCATCATGAATCTGGGGAAACGGGAAAATAAGAGTTATCGGGAATAGGAGCAAACCTTCAAAAAAATTTTTTTATTTTCTCTGTTTGCAAATGGCACATCTATACGGATTTTAAAATTTAGATGGGAGTGTTTTCATGTGACATTTTCTTATCTTCACACAGAAGGATCACCCAAACCCCGGAAAGAGATATGATGGAACACACCGAACTGCATACTTGCCTGATAATGTGGAAGGACAAGAGGTTTTGAGACTGCTTCGTAAGGCCTTTGACCAAAAACTGATCTTCACAGTGGGGCAGTCTCGAACTTCAGGAGCCTCAGATGTCATTACGTGGAATGATATCCACCACAAAACATCCATGGATGGAGGTCCAAAAAAGTGAGACATCCTGAAATATAATGGTTGCTAAACCTAATTTAGAGATCATGAAATATGGCAGTTTGAGGATGTGATATAAGGAGACTTTATTCATAGCAGTGGGATTGGGTACAGTGAAGTATTTTGAGAGATTCTAATCTGGAATGATCCCCTCAAAGTCCATAAGATAAGTTCCCCTCACTACCCTCCCAACCATAAAGCATCATACAGCCATTACATTTTGCATTAAAGGACAGGGGGCTTCAGAACTCAAGATGAGTAGTGTAAATTATTTTAATATGCGTATTTGAAGGGTAGATCCTACAAATAGGGGCTCTGGTGGAGCAGTGGTTAAGTGCTTGGCTGCTAACTAAAGGTTGGGGGTTGGAACCCACTAGCTGCTCTGTGGGAGAAAGATGGGGCAGTCTTCTGTAAAGATTTACATCCTGGCAAACCCTATGCGGAAGTTCTACTCTGTCCTGTAGGGTTGCTGTGAGTTGGAATTGACTCAATAGCAATGGGTTTAGATCCTAGGAATGTTATTACTTTGCTTTTCTTAAAGATCACTCCTTCTTCCACCCTCACCCCCTATCAGTACATTGAGAACCTAGACTCACTTGGCTAATAGTACTCTAGAAAAAAGTCTTAGCTTTAGGAGGACTAAGATGGTGGAATCTGTATTACAGGCAATCCAGTTGTTCTGTATGCAGCTCAGTTAGAAATACCTCAGACCTTTGGTTCTCAAACAGGAATATAGCCTGAGACCTTTGCAATTCCACAAATTTGAGAATCCTACTGTAGAATATGATGGTTGTTGTTAGTTGCTGTCAAGTTGGCTCTGACTCATGGTGACCTTATGTGTAACAGAACACAAAGTTGCCCATAACATACAGTACCTATAGCATAAGTTTAGGAGAGTCACTCCTTACCATGTACTGCTAACAAAATAAAAACCTTGTTGGAAGCTAGATGCTGGGCAGAAAGCTAGGCTCACTCACTAGCTGTATGACTCAGATCTGCACATTTTTAGTCATGGTAAGTCATCAGCCTTCAGGATTAGCTTGTGAATGCTTGCAACCCTGAATGTTAAGTCCTCAAGTGACAAGGCTCTACTGTACAGATTCTTAAGAACCATTTGTGATGAAGCTAAAGGGATTTTCCTTTTGCAGGTTTGGTTACCCTGATCCTGATTACCTCCAACGTGTCAAAGAGGAGCTGAAAGCGAAAGGAATTAAATAAGAAGATTGCTGGAAGAATGTCTTGACCCACCTTTCAAAAGATATTTGAGGAGGCAGAGTAAATACCAATCTAAAATATTAAGTTACAAACACCTTTTTAAAAATTTGACCTCAAGAAGTGGTTTGTGTTAAGAGTAAGAAACCGCTAGTCTGTCATTTCTGGAGTGTTACTTCTTATGGGGAATCCCTGGTGCCACAGTGGTTAAGAGCTCAGCTGCTAACCAAAAGGTCGGTGGTTTGAGTCTACCAGCCACTCCTTGGAACCTTTATAGGACAGTTCTGCTCTGTCCTATAGGGTAGCTATAAGTCGGAATGGACTTGATGGCCATGGGTTTAACTTCTTATGGAAGACAAAAGCCCCAAAGATCTGTGTAATTTTGCCATAGAGATGTCATGGCTCATTCATGTGTCATCCTGGAAGTGGGAGGAATGTTGCTGTGGGTCTGAAGTCATCCTCTGTATTCTTCAATTAGACCTCTAGGTGTGAGTTGATGGTCCTCTTTTCATTGCCCTCTCTGTAGTGATCCTTCAGTGTTTTGCTTGTTTTCTCTTTAATCTCTACCAGTGAAAGTGAAATCCTAACATGAAAGGATAAAAAAACAAGGCTTTGATTGTGGACAATTAGCCACATTCCTCCCCCCTCCCCACCCCATGGCAAGAGAAGTGGCCAGGAGCCGAGATTAGAGAACCTTTGGTAAAAAATGGAATAAGGCTACTATTTTTAATGACACAGAGCCTGGTGTACAGTTGATGATTAATACATTTTATTAATAAATTAAAAAAAAGAGGGGTATATGCTCCCCAAACCTTCAGCAGAGTCAGGAGCGAGAAAGCCATTTCTGGAGTCCTCACCACTGATTTCGAAAACTGAGTTTCTTACTCAGGAACACTTGGTATCTCAACTTTGACCGAGCCCCTGGCTTGATTCTTGCTCCCTCCCAATCCAAGGAACCTGCTAGATGGGGTGCACTTGCCCTGGTGTAGTGATGCGCCTCATTTTTCAGCATTTCTCCCTCTGGGTATTATTGTACATTTGTGTATACCCCACCTCCAGTTTTAACAGATAAATAACCTTACTTTAGTTCCCATAGCCATCATCTTCACAGTAACTGTAGCCCCCCATTGTAGTTTTTCACCCCTTGACTATGTCCCACCAAGTTACATTTTCCCGTTAAAATCTTCTTTCCTGATACATTTTCTGGACAGAGAAAAGGCAGTGAGTTGGGCTTACTGTAAAGAACATATGACAAGTCCAATTTTACTTTTAAATGGTTCTCCAATCCAGAAGAAAGTTATAGTAGCAAATTATCTGGTTTTCCGTGTCTGTCTCCCTCCAAAACTGTTGAACAAGGCAACTTGTTCCTTTCCTAAAGATGCCCATATCCACACGTTTTGATCTTCTAGATGAGATATTAATAGCTAATATTTATTGAACACTTGTTCTGTCCCCTTTATAACAGCCTTGCATCTGTGTGATTTACACAAGTGGTATTCCCAAGTTATAAATGAGAAAGTAGAAGCAGAGAAGATAAATAAAGCTCAAATGTCACATAGCTAATAAATGGAAGTGCTGGGATAGGAACCAGCTAGTGTGGCTCCAGGGCTTCTGCACCCCACAGCTCTACTGCCTCCCATGGGGTACTTCTCTGAGGAGCCGCTTACAGAGTTCCCATTACTCTGGGCTCCTCTCAGAAATGGATTCTTGCACAGTGCTGAAAGCTGATTTCCTCCAACGAAGCCCTATGTGAAGAACTGAAAACTCAGAATCTTCTCCTTTGTCCAGAGAGTTGAGGAAGCTTAAGGTGAATGATACATCATTCTTTTTCTTTTTTGTTTTTTTTTTAACAGATTATACATTTAGTTTTTGGTGATTGATTAAAGTCTTTATACTACCATTAATAGGTTATT
Source organism: Elephas maximus indicus (assembly GCF_024166365.1). Classification (NCBI taxonomy): domain Eukaryota; kingdom Metazoa; phylum Chordata; class Mammalia; order Proboscidea; family Elephantidae; genus Elephas; species Elephas maximus. Next base: position 13,138,481 of record NC_064819.1, read on the forward strand.
TTATATCTACTGATCATTTAGTTAAATGTACTCAGAAAATGCAAACGTTTGAGTCCTGCTAAGCTTTGGATCCATGATTGCAATGCACGCGCATATTCAGGTGTTCCTGGCATGAGTGGTTGGTGAGCATCTGGGTGACTGCTTTTGCTCTTTGGAAGGTGGTATTATCTGCATTTCTTTAAATAAAGTGAAATCCATATTAGTAACAGATTGTCTGTGTTCTTTCCTCACTCCTGTTTTCCCCTTTATGTTGAGATTCTGAGTATTTTCGACAACAGGTGAAAGTATGCCTTGTGCGTGGACATCTTTGGCTGAATTTGTACACACGGTGTGTAGCTGTTTGCTAAGTCGTGTCACAGTAGAACTTAACTGCTGTAGACTTCATAGCTACCACTTTCAGCTGTGAAAACTACATTTCTCAATATCTTTCCTTCTTAACACAAGATAAAAATAGGCTTCAGATTTCAGCTCTACGAAGAGAGAAAGCATATGCAATATCAGACTGAACGATACAGTTGCCACTCCTTGGTCTTAGAGCATCTGTCTCATCTCTCCAGTATCAGTGCTGTATCACCCAGATGTCTCACTGAGCGCCAAAATCAGGGACACCCTCCTCTCCGAAGAGAAAGAGGATTAAAATACTAAGATATTTGATATCCCCCCACATCTCGCCCCAAAAAAGTAATCAAAGTAATCATTAGGAGAAAAATCAGACCCTTGTTGGACTTCCTTTCACTTGTACTTCAGTGGTGTTTTTGTTTTGATTTCCATGAGAGTACAGCCTGACTTGATTTTTCTGTTGATTGGGTCTGAGCCTCTAAATTGCACACCTTGAGGCAAAGATTAAGATGCAGACAATTTGTTTGGGAGATGCAAGCCCAAGGCAGTGAAGGTAAGGACAAAAAGGGAAGAGAGGGGGTAAGATGTATTGCAGTGAGATGCTATGGGTCATCACCCTGATACTGCTTCACAAGGAGCTGTGAAAAGACAGCAACAGGTCATTCAGCAGCTTTATTTGTACATCCCATGAGCTGAAATGGGCCGCAGAAATCATCTCATTTAAAACCCTCACTTTTCAGATGAGGAAACTGACTTTTATTTCCTGGAGAAACAACAGACAATGTAAAGTATATTGTTTATTATGCAGTAAAATGTAGCCTGTGTAGCACCTTTGGCTTCTCGCTCCCCCTCTCCGCATCCCACACACCCATAAAGTCACCAGTAGTGCCTTTCCTTCACTGCAGTCTCACTGCCCAGTTGGTGTCCTCACAATTCTCTCACCAGAACTATTGAAATACCTCCAGGACTCTCCATCCCCATGCCCCTTCCTCCTCCCACTGCAAACTACTTTTGGAAAAACAGCTCTGATCTCATCACTCCTCTGGAGATATGCCTTCAGTGGCTCCCTGATGCCTAGGGCAGTGCTTCTCAAACTTGATCTTGCCCCAGACTCACCTGGATGACTCCATAAAGCCCACATTGCTAAGCTCCACCCCCAGAGTGTCTGACTCAGTAGGTGTGAGGTTGGGCCCAAGATTTTGCATTTCTAACAAGTTTCTGGATGATGCTGATGTTGGTCATCTGGTGACCAAATTTTGAGAACCATGGCTTCGAAAAAAAAAAAATTCAAACTCCACAGCATGGTGTAGGGTAAGGCTATTCAGCTCTATGCATCCCCTCCCTAATGGGGTCAGTTTTGCTCTTCCCTGAAGCATGCTGGAGATGAACTTGGGAGGGACTCGGGCGAAGGTACAAGGCCAGGAGTGGCATGACTGGGCCAGTGGCTAAGGCTGAGGAATGCCTTAGCAAGAAAAAGAAAAACATCTGGACCTGGATGTGAGGTCCCTGGGAACGCTGGCTGCCCAAGGATGTGGGAGAAAAACAATGAGCCTTGGTCCCAGCTGGAACAGTATAGAAGCTTATGTTCTCTGCTAGGTGGTTACAGAGCGCTAAACTGGTCCAGCCGCTGCCCTGGGCCACGGTCCCGTAAGTAAGCTTCCCTAATAAACCATATGTCACGATCACTGGTTCCAGAGACTTTCTTCGGTCTCTTGGAGATGTGGCTGACCTCAAGTTCAGGTGCCACTGGGTTGTTACACAACACATGGCTATAAGTATTTCTGATTCTACTTTGCTTACCTCATGTTTCTTTCTTCCCACCAGTCTCTATGCTCCAATCACACTAGCTTTTCCAAAGCAAAGTATATACTTTTGCTCTTCTGGCCTTTGCTCTGGGTGTTCTCTCTCTCTGGAATGCTTCCGCACTTGGTTTCCTTTCTACTTTCAAAGATCTCTATGCATCCTTCAAGGTCTCACTCAAATGGCAGTATTGCAAAAACTCCCCCAACCTTCTCTCCACAGTACCATGAGTCACTGTTCCTATTCTTTATCTCTATTAAAGCAGGTATGACATAAAACCCACTCTCTACCCTGCATTCAGCCCTGGGAGTGGTACTGGGGCTGACCTGTAAGGACTGCACCAGCCCTACTCTTGTGCCCTCCGGTTGCTGGGTCAGCAATGTGAGGTACCAACTAGATTGGCGGGTAGGGGGAGAGCGGTTGGGGTACTTATTCCCTGGCTATGTCTCTCATCTGATGTCACTCTCCTATAGGCACAACTTTTACCAGGTTCAGCCCATGCTCCTCCCTTGCCTTCAGCCCAGAGTGGCGGGGTGGGGGTGGGGGGCTGCTGCTTCACTATCCCTTACTAGTTTCCCTTAACCCTTTGGCCACACCTGTGTTAGCAATTCCTTTATTAAACTCTCTTCAGTGACCTATTTTGTGGGTATCATCTGTATCCTACCAGGACTTTTCATGATACACCAAGTAACTGTGTACTAGCCTGTCTATCGTCTCTCCCTCTCCTCACTTCTACCCTCACCTCAGAGGGAAGTGATCTGTGTTTAACTCACCTTTGTAATCTTAAGACAGTGCCAGGCACATAGGGGTCTTTAATGCAAGTGGTTTAATTATATTAAATGTTTTGTCAGCAGTGGCATTACTAGGGATGGTGTCACCCAGTGTGGCACATCATGGTGTCACCCCCACATGGACTGCCACCCAAACCAGACCACACGGAATTCTTAAACACCAGAAAATATGACAAAACCAGGGACGTTAAAAACACCAGCAGCAACGAAATTAGTAGCCTGCACCTGTAGCACGTGCAGGTGAAGCCACGTGACCTGAAGCACCGTTGTGATTGGGTAATAATGACAGTTCTGAACAGAGCACGCAGAAGTTCAAAAAGTAAATCAGCATAGAGTTTTAGCCTTGTAGGTATGTTGATACACGTAAGCTGGGCTTATGAAAAATGTCTTTGTTGTTATAACTGCAGGGATTTTTAAGAAAAATAATAAATTTGTGTTGAAACACTGCACAAAATTTTCTAGACAGTCATTTTGGTGCTACCCTCTCTGACAATGTTACCCAGTGCGGTCCGCACCTCCCAATCCCCATTAGTGACAGCACTGTTTGTCAGATCGCTTAAGCTAGCAGGGTTCCTGATTCCAGCCCTGTCTTAGGAGGAACAGAAACGGACCCAATATATTTTTCTGAAGATAGGTGTGTAGGGAAAGTGATGTGGGGTAGGAGTGGGATTCCTAGCAGAAAGGGGAACTAATACTGGCGGCAGGGGGGGAGGGGATGTGTTTTTTTTAATGTGTCAGGCATGCTAAAGATTTTATCTCATTTTATCCTCATGATACTGCTATAAAGTAGTTGTGAGTATGGCCATTTCACAGATGTAACTGACTGGAGTTCTTCAACTAAAAAATTGCAGAGACTGGATTTTGACCTAGACTTTGACAGGAACTGGGTCTGTTTTTGATCCCAAGCCCACAACCTGCAACAAGTGCAGTTTTCATGAAAAGGAAAGCAAAAGAAGCTAACTGCACAAACGTGTGGTTGGGGTAGGATCAACATACAGGCTGGAGGAGCGGGGCTGAAGACGACTGTGCCAGTTGTCTTCCTGCTACTGAACTAACGGTCCTGGGGCCCCAACTCTGCCCTTGAAGCATGAGCACCAAGTCGCAGCTCTACTTGGAGTCAAAAACATCAGGAAGGGAGGAGTATATGGTCGGCCCAGAGACCTCAAGCCTGCCCTTCTCCCTGGCGCTTTTCTCAGGGAAGCATGGTGGGGCTCGAGAGGACCTATATCAGAGGGAGGACTTTGATGAGGAGGCGGCAATGGGGCTGCTCAGCTTGGGCCCCTGAGCAGTGAAACTCCCAGTGCCTACACTTCTACGGAGAGGCTTACCACACTGTGTTGTAACTGCAGATCTGGAGGAGAACAGAGCGTGGGCCAACTTTTTTTTATTGAATTTGGGCCTTTTTATTTTTTCTCAAATGTTACTTAACATTCCAAAAACCAATCCACTAAAACTTTAATAATATCGGTGTACTGCACTCAAGGGAAACCCTGGTGGCGTAGTGCTTAAGAGCTACTACGGCTGCTAACCAAAAGGTCGGCAGTTCAAATCCCCCAGGAGCTCCTTGGAAACTCTAGAGGGCAGTTCTATGCTGTCTTATAGGGTCCCTATGAGTTGGAACCAATGCGTTTGGTTTGTTTGTTTTTTTAATTTTTATTGTGCTTTAAGTGAAAGTTTACCTATCAAGTCAGTCTCTCACACAAAAACTTACATACACTTTGCTAACCCACTAAACCTTGCTACATACACCCAGTTGCTCTCCCCCTAATGAGACAACCTGCTCCCTCCTTCCACTCTCTCTTTTCATGTCCATTTCGACAGCTTCCAACCCCCTCTACCCTCTTATCTCCCCTCCAGGTAGGAGATGCCAACAGAGTCTCAAGTGTCCACCTGATCCAAGAAGCTCACTCCTCACCAGCCAAAAAAACCAAACCAAACCCCGCGCCATTGAGTCCAACCAATATTGACCCTATAGGACTGAATAGAACTGCCCCACAGAGTTTCCAAGGAGCGCCTGGCAGATTCAAACTGCTAACCCTTTGGTTAGCAGCCTTAGCACTTTACCACTAAGCCACCAGGCTTTCCTCCTCGCCAGCATCCCTCTCCAAATGGGTTTGGTTTTTGGGGTTTTTATGCCTGTGGTTAGAATCCCATCTAAGAATGGTGGTCTTTGTTATGTTAATGAGGCAGGATTAATGTAGGGTGTGTCTTGAGTCAATCTCTTTTGAGATGTAAAAGAGATTAAACCTAAGAAGCAGAGGTGAGGGAAGATAGATATCAAGACACAAGGAGATCTTCCAGGAACCAGGAAGCAGAAACTGGAGAGACAGGGATCTTCCTCCAGAGCTGACACAGAGAGAGAAAGCCTTCCTCTAGATCTGGAATCCTGAATTCAGACTTCAGTGAAAAAATAAATTTCTGTTTGTTAAAGCCATCCACTTGGGGTATTTCTGTCATAGCAGCACTAGATGACTAAGACAGGGGCCAAAGCCCAGGTCTTAACTGAGCATCACTTAAACTTGCTTTGTTCTCTAGGATTGTATTACCCTCAGGAACTTCAGGGAGGGAAGGGAGATTTCCAATCCTGTACTTAGAAATTCAGGAACCCTACTAAGATAAGACATATGTATATAAACACACAGTGAAATACTATGCAACCTTTAAAAATGAGTTATAAGATATTTAATGACATGGGGAAAATTATTTATAAGATATTTAATAACATGGGGAAAATTATATAGATGTACTAAAAAATGAAAAATCGGCTTATTAAATAATAAGTAATGGTGATCATATCTTTAAACTGTATGATTATAGACGGATAGATAGGAAAGATAATTAGCAGAATATCTCAGCCATTAAAATTATGTTTATAGAAAAAAATTAGTAACAAAAATACTTATTGTATTAATGTTAGATGAAAAATGGTAGATAGACTATTGTATAATTAGGGATCGAATAAAAAGCGTGGTCTTGACTTTGTTCAATGTGAAACCTAGATTCCTGATTCACAAAGATTGTGTGAGATTAAGTGGCGATTTGTTTTATAGCATTATATAACAATGCAATTCATTTTTACCTTATTTGTTCCTCAACGCATTTGAAAGCAATATTCTTTGATTCAGCTGCTCCGTAAGTGTTTCTTAAAGAAATTGGCACAATCCCCAGCTGTTACAGGCGTACAACGGGGCAGCCTATCCACTTAACTGTAGGGTTTAGGAGCCACAGTTTGATGTCTTAGCATATTCCAGTAAGAACGATGACATCTTGGCCTTAAAGTGACCCATCTTATTTCTTCTCCCAAAGGAAAAAACAGTGTGCTCTTTTCGCTCCTATAGATTTGGTGTGTGTGGATGGTTGTTGTTATAACTTGTCATTGACATTTCTCAGTCCCCCCGCCCCCTCCCCCATCAATTTGCTCAGGAGAGAGGTAGCTACAACTGGCAGGACACAGCATTTTCAAAAGGCACTTTTCAGCACATAAACAGGGTAATTTCACCTGAAAAAAACAAGTCCAAGACAAAGAATCCGCAAAGTTTTCTTTTAATTATATGACAAATCCTATTTAACATTTCAAAGGAGTCCCCGTGTGGCACAAACAGTTAAGTGCTAGACTATTAGCCGAAAGGTTGGCAGTTTGAACCCACCCACGGGGACCTTGGAAGACAGGCCTGGAGACCTGCTTCTGAAAGGTTGCAGCCTGGAAAACCTCATGGAGCAGTTCTACTCCGCACATGCGGGGGCGCTGTACGTGGGAATTGACTCCATGGCAACTAAGGACAACAACAACGTTAGAAAGTTATGAGATATTGGGGGTAAGCTTGATAATCAAAGAGCACCACAAATATGTCTGGGCGTTGTGGGTCATCTGTGACAGAGTCAAGAGTTCTACGGGATTGTGAGGGTTCTCTGCTGGAGGGATAAGTAATCCTGCACGTCCACGTGTACAGACTCCAGTAAGAACTTAAGCAACATACATACGCCTTCTCCCATGTTCATCTGGTCTGGAGTATGTGTCACTGGCAGGATAGCTGACATCAACAGCAAAACTGGTTCCTTTTCCGTAGGCTGCAGCTGTAGAGAGAAAGACAAACGTCTAAGAATGTAGAAAGTTACGCAGTATGTAGAGTCACGCCCGAATCTGACGACATTTAAAAAACAAGTTCCTACACCCCAAAGCCAGTTTTCATCGTTTCTAAAATTCACTCCTACTGCCCTCAGAACGTTGCCAGTCTCCTTGAGGGTGAAACACAGTGAGTTCTACGCTGACAATGACAATATGGCTGCCATCTAGAATTCTACACTGCTTGGGAGTGAATAGACAACGCCAGAACTACCTGTTCATTTCATTCTGAGCAGTCAGATGCCCTTCTTCCTTACTATGCTTTCCAGCATAACTGAGATTAAGCTGTGTTGACTGACATGTGGCACTGAGCCTGCATCTGTCCCGTGGAAGAGGAGTCTCTTGTTATTCTTGTCTTGCCCATTGTTGGTGTCCATGTGCTTTTTCCTTACCTGGTAGCTCTGCCAGAGATGGATATTCTGTGTTCTCCAAATCTGCAAATGACAAAAGGCAAAACATTTTTGAAAGGACCTTAGAGTTTGGTCTACTGTGTTTGTTGCAGATTTTAAAATAAGCATTAAGGAGGAGGAGGAGGAGGATAAAATGCAAATGAATAGCAAATTCAGAGAGTAGGTACCTTGCAGTCTTTGGAAAAAAGATTCCCTAAAGGTATTTATTAGCATCTATACTTTGTAACAATGCTTATTAGTATATATTCTACTTAATAGAACTTATAACTTACATCTAAATACCTATATATGTTCCCTGGTATTCTTGTAGATCCACTAACATTCAAACATCTACACAAAATTTTGTAATCATTCAATAAGTACTTAACTGGTCATCTCCAAATTTATTTCGTGAGGCTTCTGACCCATGACAATTCTTTCTGAATTACTCCAATTATGGTTACAATTCACCTCATAATTGCCTACCATTTACCAGCTGTCGTTGAGTCGGTTTCAACTCATGGTGACCCCATGTGCATCAGAGTAAAACTGTGCTACATAGGGTTTTCACGGCTATGGCCTTTCAGAAACAGGTGGTAGGCATGTGCCTAACCATCTGTGCCACCCAAGGAGCCTCGTAACAGCCTAATCTAATGATTACTTCTCTCATGAACCATTCCCTCCTTGGTTATTTGTCTTTCTTGAAAGTCTTCTTTTAAAAAAAAAAAAAAAATGACACTCTATTGGTTCTCCTTCCTTCTAGAAAAATTAATTTAACAACCACTCAACAATCATCTACTGAATATCTACTAAGAAGCAAGAACTATGTTGAGTACCTGCACCAAGAAGCTTAAAATCTAGTGGGAAAGAATAACATGAAAACATATCACCACCCTCTAGAGTGGGGCCCTGGTGGCACAGTGGTTAAGAGCTATGGCTGCTAACCAAAAGGTCAACAGTTTGAATCCACCACCTGCTCCTGGGAAACCCTAAGAGGCAGTTCTACTTTGTCCTATTGGGTCACCATAAGTCCGAATCGCCTTGATGGCTATGGGTTTCTGTTTTTTTTTTTTAGAGTAAAAAGAGATGGTTTAGGGGGACACACTGGAGCTAAGAAAGCATAAGAAAGAGATTCAGAGAATCTATGCTAGGAGAGAGAGAAGGAAATATAGAGGATGATGTTCTAGAAATAAGAAGAAGAGAGATTCAAGAAAAATGGAGTAGTTACAGGTAGTAGATATTGGGAAGAAGTCAAGTTTTAAAAGCAGAAGGAATGATTGTTTTGCTGAGCGTGAGGTCTTAAGGAGAGTGATGAAGGTCTGGAATGGGGTAATGCTTGAGGGAGATGAATGGAGGAAGCAATGAAGGATTCCTAACAGCCCGGAGGGTTCAGCTGAGGTTGGGGACCATGAATTAGTAATGATTTTATCTAAGGCCAGCAGAAGAAGAGCAGGTGGGTTATGGGATTAATCCAAACTTGGGGTTCTGCAAAATGACTATGATAGAAGGACAAAAGCAAAGAATGTTGGAGATACTGGAAAACACAACTGAAGTGAGTTTCTTGCTCTTCTTGTACTCTCAACAGCTTTTAATGCCATGAACCTCCTCCTCATCCTCCTCAAAGTTCTGTCCTTTCTACAAGAAGAATCCTTCTTCTGGTTCTCCTTCCATCTCAGGAATTAAGTTCATCCATTCCCTATGTATTGTGTCCTACTATGTGTTAGACACCGTGATGGGTTCTGTGAATGCAGAGATGAATAGAATAGGATGTGACTCCTACCTTAAGAAGCTCACTGTCTAATGGTGGAGTCAGGCAGGTTATCAAAGTACAATTTTAGAAATGTTATAATGTAGGTATGTGCACAATTATATGGGAGAAGCTGCTACATTTTAAATTATTACAATGCCACCACTCTTCTCTGACACAGGTAGAACAACAATAACCTTCTGATACACTCTTACACTTCATTGGCTAATGTCTTTATGCAGCATAGCAGACCTTTTGGGGATCTCCTGAAAATCCACTCTACCCCACCTCCAATGTGCACGAACTTCCCGTTTGGGGGGAATTGGCTTACACAAAAATTTAGGGTGGAGCCTAATTGGGTTAAAGCAGTCAGGGTAACCTCATGATGGGAATCACATACTGATTGGATCAGGTGACCCGGGCTCAGGCCTGTCAGCACACGGCACTTCCCAGGCTTGGAGGTTGGTCGAAGTGGTCCATTCAATACAAGGCTCAGGACTTTTGTCCAAGGATGGTGGGACAGAGCTCAGTTTCTCTTCTGTAGGATGTAAATGAGGAAGCACAGAATCCCTCGTTATTGCCAGAAGCCATCCTACAACCACTAGGGAACTCCAGCCTTAAGATGAAGCGGACATTGCTGACAGCAAAGCCAGTTAATATTCTTTAGGCAGTTTGAGTGAATATTTTTGTGAATTACAACTGAAAGTGTCCTAACATACACATTTAACCTTGGACTCTCCTTCATTACTGCTATTGACCATGTGATTTGAAGTCTACAGAGCTTGAGTGAGTCTAATTCCAAAGAATATGAACATAATAAGACATAAAAGGAAAAGTGTTGTTGAAAAAGTTTTTCATGTTAGTTCCTTCAACATTTTTTATGAAGTAATTTTTAAACACACCATTACCTTCTCTATTTTGTACAAAAGACAAGTCTGATTGAACTTGCCCATTACAGTGTTATATTCTGGTTGCCCAGGTTGGAGCCAGACCAAGCAGGGACCCTGCTGATTCATGTCAGTCCAGTGTCCAGCAACATCACCTGGAAAGTCAGCATTTAGTGAAAACACAATACCCAGTCCAGGCACTTCTGAAAACCAGGGCACTTCCTGTGCTCCTGTTTCCCATTCATGTAACGCTGGTCTATGAAAAATGGCTGCACATTTCCGTAGTTGCCTTCGTTTATTAGCTTCAATTTTTTTTTTAATAATTTTTATTGAGCTTTAAGTGAACATTTACAAATCAAGTCAGTCTGTCACATATAAGCTTATATACACCTTACTTCATACTCCCATTTACTCTCCCCCTAATGAGTCAGCCCTTCCAGTTTTTCCTTTCGTGACAATTTTGCCAGTTTCTAACCCTCTCTACCCTCCCATCTCCCCTCCAGACAAGAGATACCAACACCATCTCAAGTGTCCACCTGATACAAGTAGCTCACTCTTCATCAGCATCTCTCTCCAACCCATTGTCCAGTCCCTTCCATGTCTGATGAGTTGTCTTCGGGAATGGTTCCTGTCCTGGTATTAGCTTCAGTTTTGTAAACACAGATGAAGTGAATGGTTCTGATGCCAATACAACACCTAATATCTTTATTAATGGTCTAGCTAAAATACTAGGCAAACTTAGACTTACTATATCTTCATATTAAAATTTCCCTGGAAATTCCAGAAGAAACTGGTATATAAACATGAAAGCAAATTTCACTTCATTTATCTGTTCACTTTTATGTTTTATTTAATGTGACTCTTTATTATTTTTCTCTGGAAGCCTGACTGCCCTGCTAAAGATAGTTAAAGCCCATTGTTCTGTATCCCACCTTTAACACTAAGCAGAGAAAGCGCCATATACCGAAAATGGCAGGAATGCTTAGAGAATGCTTCCGCAGAAGGTGATGGTGCCCAGAGTTTTCCTTTTCTTTCCAATGATTTCTGGGAATTTCTAAAACGCTGAAGCTAGACATCGGATTGCCATGATGACATGACTAGTATAAATATGGCCAGGTTGCGTTAATGAGGAAAATTCCACAAGATGGTACAACACTGTAGATTTCTTCCTTAGAAAGAAAACTGCAATTCACTTATTTTTAGTGAAACGTATACCACGCCTGGGAGAGGGATCCAGGGTATTCCTTTCCTGTTCAGCAAGTCTGTGTAGGGAGTTAGGTTCTGGTGTCACAGCAAGGCACCTAACCCTAATCATTAAACTCTTTTTAAGTTCCATCTTAAAAGAGTTCTTCTGGAGAAGTTTGTCACCAATAGGATGTGTAGTTTCTTCAAATTATGCTCTTTCTTTTTCCCACTGTGCACTCCCTTCAGGATCTTTTGGCCTAGTGATGTTTTGTCCTAGGTCTTGGGGTCCTTTTGGAACTGCTGCTTGCTTTCCTCTGAGTAAGTGAAGTTTTTCTTCTTGCCCCTATCTTTTCCATGCCAAGAAGTTCCAGAGTAGAAAGCTGCCAGGGCTTGAAATCAGAAGACCCAATCAGTCTCACTCTGTTACCAGCCATGGGACACTGAACAAGTAACACTACTTCTGAGTAAGTCTTTATTTTCTTCTCTTTAAAGAGAAATTACAGTATCTGCTCAATCTACCACCTCACAAGATTATTACAAGGATAACATATATAACAAGTGATGTGAAAGCACTTTAAGAATGCCAAGTCCTTTATAAATGTATGGTTATTATTTTGAAAGTGGAGGGTCAATGAAAAAGAGGAAGATCCTTAAGAAACAGATTGACACAGCGACTGCAACAATGGTTCAAATATAGCAATGATTGTGGGGATGGTGCTGGACCCGGCAATGCTTCCTTCTATTACATATGGGGTTGCTATGAGTCAGAGCCAACTCAATGGCACCTAACAACACCATTTGAAAAACTGGTTAAGCTTGATATATATTTTTTTATATCATAGAGCTATTTGCATCTTAAAAGGGCGTAAAGGCTAAAGCCAAGAGTATTTTTTTGAGAGGAAAGACTTCTGAATCATACCCTCAAGCCACATCAAATTCTGCTACCTACTCTGTCTGTGTAGAAAAAGTGACCCAGGCTAGACATTTTACAGATGAGGAAACTCAGTTCCAGGAGGTTGAAACTCATCCGGTGTCACAGGGAAGGTCACCATTAAAGTAAGCAATAGAATCTTGGTGTAGAGGCTTACAGCCCAGTGCCTCATGGAACCATAACACAGTACCTACCTTTCTTTAGGTTTTTGCCACGTGCCACACACTTTCCTGAGCTCTTCACCATATATCTCTTTTAAAATATAAGCGTCCCTCCACTTTCCCATTTCTGGTATTCAGGATAAATGCCCTCCCCTACCCTTCTTTGTGCAAAGCCATAGTCTCTTCTCCAACTATGGGATTAAAAAACAGGAATCATGGCTCGGCCCTCAGTCTTTGCTCTCCTCACCCTTTATATTCTCTCTGATCATTATGTTTGTGTGTCAGCTTGGCCGGACCACGATTCTCAGAGGTTTGGCAGTTATGATATAGTTTGGCAATCATATAGTGATGTAATCACCTCCATGATGAGATCTGATAAAATGATCACCTCTACAATGGGACCTGCTGTGAGTAGCCAATCAGTTTAAAGGCAGTTTCCTTCAGGGTGTGGCCTGTGTCCAATACAGGTGAGCTTTCTGGCAAGGATGGTGGTCTTTTGCTGTCTCTGGACCCTACAGCTGACTCTTGTTCATCTGACCTCTGGTTCTTGGGACTTGAGCCAGCAGCTTACCTGACAATCTTGGGATTTGTCAGCCTTCATAGCCTGTGAGCCAGAGGCCTGTTGTCTGACCTGCTGACCTTGTCTTCTCTAGCCCCTGCAGCTACGTGAGTCAGGAGAAGCCTCCAGCCTGACGCACAGACTTGAGAGTTTCTGGCCTATACAACAGCATCAGCCATTTCCGTAATATAAATCTCTCTCCCTCCCTCTCTCTCTCTCTATGTATATATGTATATAGACACTTTACTGGTTTTGCTTCTCTAGAGAACCAAGCCTAAGACATCAACCATAACTAAAAATGCACTAACAGCAGGAAATAAAGTAGATGTATGTGACCTCCTGAAAATTAAAGACTTACACTGATCAAAAGAGTAAAAAGAGAATCTACAGACTGGCAGAAAATTTTCAGGTATAACATAGCCAAAAGAGAGTTAATCTCTAAAATTTATAGAAAACTTCAGTACCTCAACAACAATAAGACAAACAATCCAATTGAAAAATGGGCAAAGGACACAAACAGACACTTCTTTAAAGAAGACATTCGGGCAGCTAACAAACACATGAAGAATGCTCGTGATCATCAGCCTCTAGAGAGATGCAAAATTAAAACTACAATGAGATACCATCTCACCTGACAGCAATGGCACTAATCAAAACACAGAAAACAACAAATGCTGGCAATGTTGTGGGGAGATTAGAACTCATACACTGCTGATGGCGATGTAAAATGGTACAACCACTATGGAAAACAACATGGTGTTTCCTTAAAAAGCTAGACATAGAAGTACCATACAATCTAGCAATCCCACTCCTAGGTGTATGTTGTTGTTGTTGTTAGGTGCCATCAAGTCAATTCCGACTCACAGCGGCCCTATGCATAACAGAACAAAACACTGCCCAGTCCTGAGCCATCCTTACAATCGTTGTTATGCTTGAGCTCATTGTTGCAGTCACTGTGTCAATCCACCTCTTTGAGGGTCTTCCCCTTTTCCACTGACCCTGTACTCTGCCAAGCATGATGTCCTTCTCCAGGGATTGATCCCTCCTGACAACATGTCCAAAGTATGTAAGACGCAGTCTCACTATCCTTGCCTCTAAGGGGCATTCTGGTTGTACTTCTTCTGAGACTGATTCATTCATTCTTTTGGCAGTCCACGGTATATTCAATATTCTTTGCCAACACCACAATTCAAAGGCATCAATTCTTCTTCGGTCTTCCTTATTCATTGTCCAGCTTTCACATGCATACGATGTGATTGAAAATACCATGGCTTGGGTCAGGTGCACCTTCATCTTCAAGGTGACATCTTTGCTCTTCAACACTTTAAAGAGGTCCTTTGCAGCAGGTTTACCCAATGCAATGCATCTTTTGATTTCCTGACTGCTGCTTCCACGGCTGTTGATTGTGGACCCAAGTAAAATGAAATCCTTGGCAACGTCAATCTTTTCTCCGTTTATCCTGATGCTGCTCATTGGACCAGTTGTGAGGATTTTTGTTTCCTTTATGTTGAGGTGCAATCCGTACTCAAGGCTGTGGTCTTTGATCTTCATTAATAAGTGCTTCAAGTCCTCTTCACTTTCAGCAAGCAAGGTTGTCATCTCCATAACGCAGGTTGTTAATAAGTCTTCCTCCAATCCTGATGCCCCGTTCTTCTTCACATAGTCCAGCTTCTTGGGTTATTTGCTCAGCATACAGATTGAATAGGTATGGTGAAAGAATACAACCCTGACACACACCTTTCCTGACTTTAAACTAATCAGTATCCCCTTGTTGTTTGAACAACTGCCTCGTGATCCATGGAAAGGTTCCTCATGAGCACAATTAAGTGTTCTGGAATTCCCATTCTTCACAATGTTATCCATAATTTGTTATGATCCACATAGTCGAATGCCTTTGCATAGTCAATAAAACACAGGTAAACATCCTTCTGGTATTCTCTGCTTTCAGTCAGGATCCGTCTGACATCAGCAATGAAATCCCTGGTTCTACGTCCTCTTCTGAAACAGGCCTGAATTTCTGGCAGTTCCCTGTCCATATGCTGCTGCAGCCGTTCTTGAATGATCTTCAACAAATTTTTTCAGCTCATGGGCTGAACAAATAAAGCTGCTGAGTGACCTGCTGCTGTCTTTTCACAGCTCCTTGTGAAGCAGTACGGAGGTGATGACCCATATCATCTCACTGCAGTCCATCTTACTTCCCCTCTTCCCTTTTTGTCCTTATCCTCACTGCCCTGGGCTTGCAATTCCCAAACAAATTGTTTGCATCTTAATCTTTGCCTCCAGCTGTGTATTTTAGAGGCCTCAGACCCAATCAATAAAAAAGGAAATAGTGTCCTACTCCCATATGGAAATCAAAACAAAAACACTACTAAAGTATAAGTGTAAGGAAGTCCAACAAAGGTCTGATTTTTCTCCTAATGATTACTTTGATGCTATTTTTTGGGGGCGAGTTGCAGGAGGGCATCAAATGTCTCAATATTTTAATCCTTTTTCTTTTTGGAGAGGAGGGCGTCCCTGATTTTGGTGCTCAGGAGATATATGGGTAATCCAAAACTGATGCTGGAGAGGTGAGACAGATACTCCAGGAGCAAGGGAGGGCAACTATAGTTTGGTAGAGTATTATAATATGCTTTCTCTTGAAGAGGAGAAGAGCTGAAACCTGGAGCTATATATATGTGTTTGCAGGCATTCATAAAAAAGGGCTGGAAGGAAGTTCACCCAAATGTTCACATTGCTTATCTCCAGGTGGTGGGATTAAGTACACTCAAATGTTCACATTAGTTATCTCCAGGCGGTGGGATCAAAAGGTGATTTTTGACTTAGGAGTTAAAATTGGAACTATTATTCTCTGTTCTTGACTATAAGGATTGTGACTCAGTTGAAGTAACAAGGACTCACCGGGACAGATAAACTGGGCCCTGAGTTATAAAAACAATAGCTAGGACAAAGTTGGAAAACATCTTTTAGGAAAACTTTCACATAAACAAACACTCACATAGAGCAAAAAAGACCCACATATTTTCTATTCTTATCTTTCTCTATTAACATTTAGTACATAGTAAGATTTGTTGGATCAAGGACGACTCTCCTGACTGTCATTACTAAAACTTATACCAATGATTATTAAGAAAGATAATTCGAACTGTAGAATCACATTTGATACAGCATTTTTTTTTTTTTTTAGCCAACCTGTGAAAAGGTGAAGTTTTTAATGAATTTACCCATTTTTAATGTCTATATATACTGATGATTCTCTAACATTCCTCAGACTCAGGCAGACATAGCTCTGGCAGCATGTTTGTTCATCTCCCACTTCGGCCTCTTGGGATATATGGCAAATAAAATCTTTCTTTTTTCCTTTACTGTAACTTTGTGGTGATTTTAGTCTAGGATAATTAAATGGTACAGTTGCAGTAGTATTTTATGAAGCAACGAATCCAGTAGACCTCGAGGAGAGCTGGGACTACAGAGCAGACGCTGGCAAAGAGAGGGCCTATCTTCTGAACCCCACACTTTCGACACCGACAGGGCAAGTGCTCCAAGAAAATGAGCCCTTGCTTATTCTTTTTTGTTCAGTGTATTGTCTGAAGACTGGTTGCTTTGATTAAGGAGAAGCTTTCTTAGACTTTTGCTTCATCATTTGGTTAAGAGTGATATCTAGTGACTCTTTCAGTGGCCTGTAGTTTCGTGTCAGATTCCAGCATTTGAAATATTAAAGAAGCAATTTTATTTTCAAAGAGCTCTGGGTCACTATAAGCTGCAAAATTTGGGCATGAGTCAACCAGTAAAAGCCATTAGGGTAGTCGCCAGCACTCATCACAAACATGAAAGTTTCCCATGACAGGGTAAGTTGGTTGTGAGACAAGCTAGAGCATTAGGCTGCCTGCCACCCACAAGCAAATTCTCACACAGCAAAGGCCAAACAAAGCACTATCCAAATCCCACAGTGTTCCTTGTTAAGTTTCTTTTTGTGACTTAGAGAAAATCTGGAAAATAGTCTTCTATTTTAAAAACTCTTTCTTTTTGCCTCTCCCAATTTGAAATGGGACATAAGCAAGAGAAAAGCAAAATCAACAGCCCACCATCCAGCACACCCGTGGCCTATATTTAAAGAATTTTGGGCCTAATTTGTTTCAGTATTTAGAAGAATGGCATGACTTAACAAAGGAAAAGGATTTGTTACAATGGCCTAAATGGGACACTGTTGAATTGCCCAGATTAGTTTTTTTAAGATGCAAATTAGAAGCAAAGGGATCTAAAATAAATCAAAATCAGTTGGAAGTCTTTTTTAATTAGTATTTTCAATCCTTGAGAAGGAAGCAAAGGAGTACTTTTGCTTCAGTTCAGGAAAACACTGCTAAGCAATCAAAGCAGATCTTAGCATTGCATAAACGTCAGTAAGTGCTATTTGATTCTTCAATGAATAGAACTCCTATGGGTATTAAAGCGGACAGAAAAAACTCAGAGGAAGGAAAAAGGAAAAACCTGATTCTTTATACCTTGATTTGACTTCTAGTTCTCTTTTAGCCAAATTACCTTTTCCTTTAAGCAATTTACTGGAAACTGAGTCTCTGCCTCCGTTAATGCCTTTGGTAGTTAAACCAAACCTGTTGCTGTTGATTGGATTCTGACTCATAGTGACCTTACTGGACAGATTAGAATTGCCCCATAGGGTTTCCAGGAAGTGGCTGGTGGATTTGAACTGCTGACCTTTTGGTTAGCAGCCGAACTCTTAACTTTGGTAGTTAGACAGGTTACATTAGCAGATGGACTGGTGGAAGTAACAGCTAAACCCTGGTCTAAAAGCTAATTAGGGACAACTGTAAAAGATTTTCCTGACCCTCGTGAAAATCACAGATATTTTTACATGTATTTACCTTTCTGACTAGCATCTATGAGCCGGGTGTTTTGGATGTACGCAATTTGTTACATATGCTACTAAGAAAAAAAGAAAAAAAAAAACAGCTAGATGGATGGCTGAAGCCAAAGCGGAAGGACCCAGAAGCAAGTTTAGTTACAAAAACTGGAGTTACAGGAAAAAACTTAAGAGATGAAATTCAGGATTTAGTTAAAAAATTAATAAATGCATTTCCAAGAATATTTCCAAAAAAAGTTGATGGGACAATGTCTTAGTCATCTAATGCTGCTGTAACAGAAATACTACAAGGAAATGGCTTTAACAAAGAGAAGTTTATTCTCTCATAGTCCAGTAGTCTAGAAGTCTGAATTCAGGGCGCCTGGCTCCAAGACAAGGCGTTCTTTCTCTCTCAGTTCTGGTGGAAGGTCCTTGTCATCAGTCTTCCCTTGGTCTGGTCGCATCTCAGTGCAGGAACCTCAGGTCCACAGACAGGCTCTGCTCCCAGCACTGCTTTCTTGGTGGTATGAGGTCCCCATGTCTTTCTGCTTGCTTCTTTCTTTTATATCTCAAAAGAGATTGGCTTAACACACTATCTAATCTTGTAGATCTCATCAATATATCTGCCACTAATCCATCTCATTTACTTTACATCATAGGGATAGGATTAACAACACACAGGGAAATCACATCAGATGACAAAATGATAGACAATCATACAATACTGGGAATCATGACCTAGCCAAGTTGACAGATATTTTTGGAGGACACAATTCAATCCATGACATTCCACCCTTTGGCCCCCCAAAATTCATGTCCTTCTCACATATAAAACATTTTCTCCCCATCATATGATAGCAAAAGTCTTAAATCAATTCCAAGTCCAAAATCCAAAAATTCCCCTTTGTCTGTGAAACTAGAATACAAGTTATCTGCTTCCAAAGTACAATGGCAGAACAGGCACACAGTAGGTACTTATATTACAAATGGGAGAGAGAAATTGGAGGGAAAGAAGGGATAAAAGGCACCAAGCAAGTCAGTAGAATTCATTACATTAGCCCTCAAGGCTCTGCAAATAATCCTCTGTTATCTGAGACAATTTACACAATGGCCCAGCCCTCCATATTCTAGGTACTGGCCACACTCTCTGGATTCAGAGGGGGCCCCTCAGCCCTGAGCTTCAGCTCCACTTTCCAGGCCCACTGGGATGGCAACTGTACTCCCTCAGCTTTAGGTGCACCACTTTCCTAGTCCATCTGAGTGGCAACTCCACCCTTAGAAATACCAGAGACCATGGTTTCACCCTTTGAAACTCCAGAGGTCCTGGCCATACCTTTTGAGACTAAGGCAACTTGGTTTCCTGTGTCCCCTGTCTCTTCAGGTCTTGCTTCCTTGGTCTTGGCCCTCAGGCCTAATGCCTGCATTTGCCCTGCTGGGTCAAGTGTTCCAAAGCTCTGCCACTCCACTGGTAAGTGCCTGGAGGCACCCCACTCCACCAGTAAACTATGGCCGGAAGGCACTGAGCTCTCTTGCTCCATGGGTCAGCAAGCCTAGCTCCACTGATCAGTGCCCATAGGCACCCCACTCTGCCAGGAATCCTCCTGAGCAAAGGCACTCAGCTCTTTTGCTCCATGGGTTTGCTCCCGCACTGTGTGACTTTACTCTCCTTGTTCTGCTGCTGCTAGTCCTCTGTTGGTGCCGGCTCCTCCTGCTTCTCAGCATCTGCACTGTCTCTGGTGTTAAAAGTCCTCACTTGCTTCTGAGTCTTCTATCCATTCAGTTTCAAAACTGCTTCCACATTTTAGGTATGTTACAGCAGCACCCCACTCTTGGTACCAAATTCTGTCTTAGTCATCTAGTGCTGCTATAACAGAAATACATCAAGCATATGGTTTTAATGAGAGAAGTTTATTCTCTCACATTCCAGCAGACTAGAAGTCTGAATTCAGGGCGCTGGCTCTAGCGGAAGGCTTTCTCTCTCTGTCAGCTCTGGAGAAGGTCCTTAGTTATCAGTCTTCCCTTGGTCTGTAAACATCTTACTGCAGAAACCTCAGGTCCAAAGGGTGCGCTCTGCTCCTGGTGCTGCTTTCTTGGTGGTATGAGGCCCCATGTTTCTCTGCTTGCTTCTCTCTTTTATATCTCAAAAGACATTGGCTTGAGACACTATCAAGTAGATCTCATCAATATACCTGGTACTAATCCATCTCATTACATCATAGTGATAGAATTCACAACACATAGGGAAATCACATCAGGTGACAAAATGGTAGATAGTCATACAATAGCCAGTTTGACAGATATTTTGGGGGGACACAATTCAATCTATGATAGATAAGGATTCAGGCTTGTAGACAAAAAAATTTATACTTTCATGGGTCGTTTTTCCAAACTGTTTGAAGAAAATTCAGGTTTCAGGGCTGTTACAAAAGAACACCAGCCTGTATTTTATTGTTTTGTTTGTTTTTTTTTTTTGGAATTGTTGCCTGAACTAGTAGCTTTAGTGAAAAATCATAATCTGAATTGGGAAAATGTGACTCCTTCAGAATTGACTACAGTGGCTTACAAATCAGCTGAAACTAAGGAAGAAAAGAATAGCAAAAGTGAGTTGAAGGCTAGAGAGCAAAAAAGATATTAATGGGTTTACAGTTGCAGCAGCTGCAATGTAATGATAGGGTTGTGGCCAAAGGACAGCCTCAACCAAACACACCCAAAAACAAGCTCATTTGTAACTACCGTTAAGAAGCCTGGTTACTTTAAGAGGGATTGTTTAAAACTTAAGAATAAACAAAGAGCACTGCCATTACCACCATGGTGACTCTGCTGTGAGAATTTAGGGGTCTTCACCATGGCTGTCCTTAACAGTCAGCTAGAAACAATGCTCCAGGTAAATGGGGAGCCTTGTACCTTCCTGGTTGACACAGGTTCTACCATGTCGGCAATACATCCTCCATGTCTATGAAACCCCCTTTCTTGGAGTTACAAAATTTCTAAAGTCGTGGGAGTTTGAAATGAATAACAAATTTTGCCTCATTCAGAGCCACTACCAATATTTTTAGGATGCACTGATGATTTACATCCATTTCTTCTCAGTGATGATGCCCCTGTTAATCTATTAGGGCTATATTTATTATCCAAATGGGGAGGCCATATACAGTTTACTGACACTGTAGAAATTCTATTCAACTTTCCTCTGTTAGATGACTCAGTTACTGAGAGAAAAGTAGAAGATGCATTATGCTTTATTCAAAGATTAATGGAAGTAGAAGAAACTACAGAACAGGTTCAGGGAGGAGAGAAGGAATTAGAGCAAGTACCCATTGAGCTTTGGGCAAAGTCAACCACAGATGAAGGAAAAGTCTTGTCAGCTAAACCTATTCAGGTGCAAACAGATACTTTTAAAACCTGTGCCTAGAATAGTTCAATATCTACAAAGCCTGAAGCTATAGCAGAGTTAGGACCTATTATTCAAGATTTTCTTCAGCAAGGTCTAATTATACCATGACTAGTCCTTGTAATACTTCTATTTTTCTGGTAAAAAAGAAAAAAATTATAGAGGGTGGAGATTTGTACAAGATTTAAGAGCCATAAATAAGATTACAATATGTAGAGTCCCTGAAGTTCCCAATCCTCATTTACTCTTAGCCGAGGTACCAAGCAATGTTGTATGATTCACAGATTTAGATATTTTGTTATTTGTTGTACTCTTTATCACGTTGCTAATCTATATTAATTAACTTTGATTTAAAATGATGTTGATTGTTTATATAGTTATTCCTTTATTTGTTAGGGGAACAGATACTTGGAATGAAAATGCTTTTGTTTGATTGTTACAATCTGTAACGAGTGCTGGTAATTTGATATAGTGTTGGATTTGTACCTGTATAGAATTACAACTAGGAAGAATATCTGTGATAATTCTCTAATGAAAACTTGGTTGACACATGTATATGTTTCTGTACTTTCTGTATCTTCTAGAAAAACTTTGTGTGCTCCAAATGGATGTATGTTTTTGTGTGGTGGATCCAATATACTAGTTTAGATGATCCCTTTCCAACTGACAGTGAATTTACATGGGCAATCTCTTATTTAGATTCCTGGCAAATGCGTGGGCAATACACTTTGGGAGCTTCAGGATTACCTTTAGATATTCATAGTAGTGATGCTACTAAATATTGGGAATGAAACCAAAACCAAACCCATTCCTGTGGAGTCAATTCTGACTCACAGTGACCCTATAGGAAAGAGTAGGACTGCCCCACAGGGTTTCCAAGGAGCACCTGGTGAATTTGAACTGCCGACCTTTTGGTTAGCAGCCAACCTCCTAACTACTGCGCCACCAGGGTTCCAAATATTGGAAAGGTAATGTTAAATTGCTACACAGTATAAAATGAGAGTCTGAAGAACTCACAGGTCCAACACTCAGGGTGCAGTTCATCATTTCTAAGAGCTTTAATTCCTACTTATGGTATAGTTGAATTGGAGAAATCTTGAAGAAATTACCAATCACTATGGGACAAAGGAGACCCTGTGGCATAGTGGTTAAGAGCTACAGCTGCTAACCAAAAGGTCGGCAGTTCGAATCTACCAGGTGCTCCTTGGAAACTCTATGGGGCAGTTCTACTCTGTTCTATAGGGTCGCTATGAGTCGGAATCAATTCAATGCAAGGGGTTTTTGGGATGGGACAAAAAGCTGATGAAGTTGCTAATGGAATGGAAACACAACAGCAATCTCTGCCCTTATTAGTCAAAGTGACATTAGATAACAGAATAGTCTTAGATTTTTTATAAGCCCAATAAGGTGGAGCCTGTGCTGTAGCAAATATTTCTTGTTGCATTTGGATAAACAACACAGGAAAAGCAGAAAAAGATACACATAGAATTAGACAGCAAGCTACTTGGTTACATAGTATAATACCCCTACAAACATCAGATTAATTTGGTTGGTTACTATCAGGAATCAGAACACGGGCTAGATCACTATTGCAAGGAATAGGGATATTCCTAGTCTGCATCCTGGTAGTATTTGGCATAATAAAACTTATCCTCTATTGTCTTACATGCTTAAAAGGTGAAACAAAGGCTCAGACTAAAATGTACATAGATTCTGCTCATTTCTGCAATGCAATTGATGGAACCGTCACTCTTATTTAAGATCCTGGTGAAGAACCAGATGGTATCCATTGGAAACACAGCACCATGAGTTTAAAGAACCTACCATGGCTGCCATCTAGGAGCTTGACCGAGTCCAGGTTTTAATCATGGATGTGTTATCTCCAATTTCTGATCAAAAGGAGGGAGTGATCTAGGACTTAAAATTGGAGCCATTATTCCCTGTCCTTGAGTATAAAGAATGTGACTCAGCTGGAGCAACAAGGACTCACCAGGACACATCAACTGGGCCCTGAGCTATAAAAATGACAGGTAGGACAATCTTGGAAAACATCTTTCGGGAAACCTTTCACATAAACAAATACTTAAGAGCACAAAACCCAGTGCCATCGAGTCAATTCTGACTCCAAGCAACCCTATAAGACAGTAGAACTGCCCCATAGAGTTTCCAAGGAGCGCCTGGCAGACTCAAACTGCCGACCCTTTGGTTAACAACCGTAGCACTTAACCACTATGCCACCAGGGTTTCCAAGAGCACAAAAGGCCCACATATTTTCCACTTTTATTTTTCTCTATTAGCATTTACTAAATAATAAGATTTGTTGGACCTTATGGAGACCCTTCTGACTGTTGTTACTGAACAGTGGACCAATGATTATTAAGAAAGACAATTCAAAATGTTGACTCACAATGATTTAGCATTTTTTAGCCTGTCTGTGAAAAGGTGAAGCTTTTAATGATTCTACCCATTTGTAATGTCTACATATACTGATGATTCTGTGACATACCTCAGTGTCAGGCAGGCATAGCTCTGGCAGCATGCTTGTTCATCTCTCACTTTTGCCTCTTGGAACATATGTGGAATAAAATACTTCTTTTATGTCTTACTATAATTTTGTGGTGATTTTGCCTTAGGACACTTAGGTTCTGTACTTATTCCTTCCTTTCCTCCTATAAAAAAAAAAAAAAACACTGCCATCGAGTAGTGAGCATATATTACTTCTGTAATCTTCAATAGACCAATGGATCATAATTTTACAAATAAAAGTGGAATGCCTGAACAAGGACACCTGCCCACCAACGTCCAGGGGCAGGAAGTGGCTTCTTAGGACAACTGAGAAATATAAGGGGCCTGGGGATGAGGATATTAGCAAGCATCGACCTTAAGGCGTGATCAGACCAGATCCCAGACTGGGATTCTCTTCTGCTGTCGGGCTGAGTCTCTTGGCAGCTGAAGCCCCCAGTTCGTGTCCCCCCAGACAGTGCCATCCTTTCTCCCGCCCTCTCTCCTGGGTCAGCGGGGGCTGCTTCTAGCAGGACACCCGCGGGGCTGGCCCAGGACGGCCTTGCACCCCCAGCCCGGGCCCGCACCTCTGCCGCCCACAGCTCACCTGCCCTTTCCCTGAACTCCACCCGGAAGGTGTCCGGGGCGCTGTCGCCCAGGGCCCGCACGGTGCACTCCCCGCCGCCCGAGCGCCGGCTCTGGAAGTAGCTCTCCAGCTTCCTGCGCAGCCGGGGGCCGGGCTCGGACACCCGCACGACGAGCGGGGACGGCGGGCAGGGCGCCGAGGCCATGGCTCTGCGGGCGGGCGGGCTGCGCGGGCTCCGGGCGCGGGTAGGGCCGGCCTGAGGCGAAGGCACGTCCTGCCCCCGGGACTTGGGCCTCAGAGTTTCAGTTTCGTTTCCCCAAAACCCCTCCCTGTTCCTGGAGAGCCTCTTCTGCCTCTTTTGTTGTCGCCACTGTGACTGTGGCCTTGGGCCAGGTGAGTAGGTCCCGGGTCGGTGGGAGCTGGAGGGAGCGGGTTTCTTGGGACTTGCAACTCTCAGGTCTCTGGTCCTGCAGGCTGGGGCGGGGAGTGGGCGACGGCCGGGGTCCCAGGGCCGGGTCTCCCCACCCAAGGATCTAAACTGGTCAGATGCCCAAGTGGAAGACAGTAAGTTTCTCCTGTGTTTGTCATTCTTTGAAAGTCTTGTTGTTCTTATTACTGTCGTTTGCTGCCAAAATATAGTTCACATTCTGAGTTCAGGTAAAAAAAAAAAAAAAGTACTTAGATTTTTTTCTTAAATGTGTTCACATGCTTTATGACATCCGCCAACTTTACCCTTTAACTGACTTTTGGGGCTTTTCTGCCTCCTTTTCTTCCTTTGCCAACAGTACTGAACTGCTTGCTGCTGTGTATTCTCGGGAGAATGGTGAGGCCCTTGAGGTCAGGGCCTGCAAAGGGAGGCGGACTTCTGAAGAAAGAATTAAAATCTCTGGAAGACCTCCAAGAGGAAGCATCAACTAAGAGGGTTGGGGGTGAGGTGAGGAGGGTGAGGAGTGTGGAGCAGGCAGGGGCATCTGAGGCCCAGGGATCACTGTGGTCTGAAGCACAGAGCTGGGAGAAGATGAGATGGGACAGGGAAGAAGGGTCAAGATGAGTGCTGCCCAATAGAAATATAACAGGAGCCACAAGAGCCAACCCCAGTGTAATGTAGAATATTTTACTAGCTGTATTTTAAAAAGTGTCAAGGAACAGGTGAAAATAATCTTAATTATCTGTTACTTAATTCAGTACCAGAAATGTATTTATTTCAACATGTAATCAGTGTTAAAAAAGCATCAGTGAGATATTGTCCCTTCTTTTTGTCAGCCTAAAGCTTTGCCATGCAGTGTGAATCTGGCCCTTACATCAGGTCTCAGTTGGGACAGGCCACATTCCAAGGCTCAATAGCTACATGTGCCTGGTGGTCCACACTGGACAGCACAGGTGGACATGGTGAAAGGTCTTAAAGATCAGTGGGGAGAAATGGAAGGGTTTTGAGCAGGGGAAGCAGGAGCATGGCATTCCAGATTTGGATATTAGAAGAGTGACAAGCCAGATCTACATCTTAGAAAAATGGTGTTTATCAAAAATGTGGAGGATACATTTCCAAGCAGGGATGAATGAGACAGAGGGGCCGGAGATGAGGTTTTTGCATATCGCTCTAAGACTGGTCAATCTTTAAGGAGGGTAGTTTGCCAATACTCTTAGAACTATGGAGCCCTGGTGGCAGGGTGGGGAAACCCAGGTGGTGTAGTGGTTAAGTGCTACGGCTGCTAACCAAAAGATAAGCAGTTCAAATCCACCAGGCGCTCCTTGGAAACTCAATGGGGCAGTTCTACTCTGTCCTATGGGGTCGCTATGAGTCGGAATCAACTCGATGGCAGAGGGTTTTTTTTTTTTTTGGTGGCACAGTGGGTAAGAGCTCAGCTGCTAACCAAAAGGTCGCCAGTTCAAATCTCCTCACTGCTCCTTGGAAACCCAAGTTTCTACTCTGTCCAAAAGGGTCTCTGTAAGTCAGAATTACTCTACTGCAATGGGTTTGGTTTTTCATTTGGTTTATCATGATTATAATTGCATATACAGTTACTTTATGATTCTGCTTTCCCCTTTCTATGAATTTCCCCTATTAATATGGTAGTACCTGCCTGTGGTTACCTATGTATGAGGTTGTACATTACAGCCTTATTTATAAAAGGTAAAAAATGGGAACCCCCTCCTTGATGGTTAAGGTTGTGTGTCAACTTGGTTGGGTCATGATCCTCAGTGGTTTGGCAATTTGATGGCTTTTTAATGACATAGCAAACTTAATAATGAGATATGATATATATAGTATGATCACCTCCTCGATGAGATCTGTTGTGAACAGCCAGTCATTTGAAAGGGAGTTTCCTTGGGTGTGTAGACTTCCTGGCAAGGCTCACTCTGGCTTGTGCTCACTCTGTATCCTCTTCATCTGACCTCTGATCCTTGGAACTTGAGCTAGTAACTCACCTGCTGTCTTACAGGCTGTTCTTGCGATTTGTCGGCCTCCACAGCCTATGAGCCAGAGGCCTCCCGTCTAACCTTCTGATTTTGGATTCACCAGCACCTGTGGCTACGTGAGTCAGGAGATGCCTCCAGCCTGAACCATGAACTTGTGACTTTCCAGCCTCTCCAACTGTGTGAGCCTTTTCTTTTATGTAAGTCTCTCTATATATTTATATGCTGTACTGGTTTTGCTTCTGTGGTGAGCCCAACCTAAGACACCCTCAATGTCCATACATAGCAGACTAACAGTTAAATAACTTCTAGCCTATCTATGCAATAGAATACCATGAGCTGTAGGAATGATGAGGAAGCTCACTGTGTGCTAATATGGAAAGATTTCTAGGATACATTAAGGGGAAAAGTCAAGCTGCTGAAGAGTAGGTATACAGTGCTACCTTTTGTGTAAAAATACCTCTGGAAGGATATGGAAATAACTAATAACATTGGTTATCTCCAGTAAGGGAAATTTGGTGAGGGGATTGGGAGTAGGGCTAGAGGGAGCCATTTTCACTTTTTGAATGTCATACTATTCAGACAACAAATGTCATACCTTACAAATGATGAAGTGTAAAATCAGAGTCATTTAAATCTTTCTAAATAGTGTACTGCCATAGCCCAGGCAAGAGGCACTGAGGCGCTGAAGGGAGGCAGCCTCCTGAGCAAGGAGGGTAGGGGCGTTTTTGTAAGTGACTTAAATGGTAGGACCAGTTGCACCTGAGAGAAAAGAGATGGTTCAAGGCCAATTTCTAGGTTGCCCACTTGAGTGGGTAAATGATGTATTATTTACTGGACAGTGAAATCCACGGAATAGAGCATGCTTTTTTTTTTTTTGTGGTGAGGTGGATGAGGACGCGGGAACTCCAACCTGGGCAACCAGAATATAACACTGTAACGGGCATGTTCAATCAGACTTGTCTTTCCTACAAAATAGAGAAGGTAATGTTGTGTTTAAAAATTACTTCATAAAAAATGTTGAAGGAACTAACATGAAAAACTTTTTCAACAACACTTTTCCTTTTATGTCTTATTATGTTCATATTCTTTGGAATTAGACTCACTCAAGCTCTGTAGACTTCAAAACACATGGTCATTAGCAGTAATGAAGGAGAGTCCAAGGTTAAATGTGTATGTTAGGACACTTTCAGTTGTAATTCACAAAAATATTCACTCAAACTGCCTAAAGAATATTAACTGGCTTTGCTGTCAGCAATGTCAGCTTCATCTTAAGGCTGGAGTTCCCTAGTGGTTGTAGGATGGTTCTGGCAATAATGAGGGATTCTGTGCTTCCTCATTTACATCCTACAGAAGAGAAACTGAGCTCTGTCCCACCATCATTGGACAAAAATCCTGAGCCTTGTATTGAATGGACCACTTCGACCAACCTCCATGCCTGGGAAGTGCCGTGTGCTGATAGGCCTGAGCCCGGGTCACCTGATCCAATCAGTATGTGATTCCCATCATGAGGTTACCCTGACTGCTTTAACCCAATTAGGCTCCACCCTAAATTTTTGTGTAAGCCAATTCCCCCCAAACGGGAAGTTCGTGCACATTGGAGGTGGGGTAGAGTGGATTTTCAGGAGATCCCCAAAAGGTCTGCTATGCTGCATAAAGACATTAGCCAATGAAGTGTAAGAGTGTATCAGAAGGTTATTGTTGTTCTACCTGTGTCAGAGAAGAGTGGTGGCATTGTAATAATTTAAAATGTAGCAGCTTCTCCCATATAATTGTGCACATACCTACATTATAACATTTCTAAAATTGTACTTTGATAACCTGCCTGACTCCACCATTAGACAGTGAGCTTCTTAAGGTAGGAGTCACATCCTATTCTATTCATCTCTGCATTCACAGAACCCATCACGGTGTCTAACACATAGTAGGACACAATGCATAGGGAATGGATGAACTTAATTCCTGAGATGGAAGGAGAACCAGAAGAAGGATTCTTCTTGTAGAAAGGACAGAACTTTGAGGAGGATGAGGAGGAGGTTCATGGCATTAAAAGCTGTTGAGAGTACAAGAAGAGCAAGAAACTCACTTCAGTTGTGTTTTCCAGTATCTCCAACATTCTTTGCTTTTGTCCTTCTATCATAGTCATTTTGCAGAACCCCAAGTTTGGATTAATCCCATAACCCACCTGCTCTTCTTCTGCTGGCCTTAGATAAAATCATTACTAATTCATGGTCCCCAACCTCAGCTGAACCCTCCGGGCTGTTAGGAATCCTTCATTGCTTCCTCCATTCATCTCCCTCAAGCATTACCCCATTCCAGACCTTCATCACTCTCCTTAAGACCTCACGCTCAGCAAAACAATCATTCCTTCTGCTTTTAAAACTTGACTTCTTCCCAATATCTACTACCTGTAACTACTCCATTTTTCTTGAATCTCTCTTCTTCTTATTTCTAGAACATCATCCTCTATATTTCCTTCTCTCTCTCCTAGCATAGATTCTCTGAATCTCTTTCTTATGCTTTCTTAGCTCCAGTGTGTCCCCCTAAACCATCTCTTTTTACTCTAAAAAAAAAAAACAGAAACCCATAGCCATCAAGGCGATTCGGACTTATGGTGACCCAATAGGACAAAGTAGAACTGCCTCTTAGGGTTTCCCAGGAGCAGGTGGAGGATTCAAACTGTTGACCTTTTGGTTAGCAGCCATAGCTCTTAACCACTGTGCCACCAGGGCCCCACTCTAGAGGGTGGTGATATGTTTTCATGTTATTCTTTCCCACTAGATTTTAAGCTTCTTGGTGCAGGTACTCAACATAGTTCTTGCTTCTTAGTAGATATTCAGTAGATGATTGTTGAGTGGTTGTTAAATTAATTTTTCTAGAAGGAAGGAGAACCAATAGAGTGTCATTTTTTTTTTTAAAAAAGAAGACATTCAAGAAAGACAAATAACCAAGGAGGGAATGGTTCATGGTTTGAAATGCTTTTGAGAGGCTTAGAGAGAAGTAATCATTAGATTAGACTGTTACGAGGCTCCTTGGGTGGCACAGATGGTTAGGCACATGCCTACCACCTGTTTCTGAAAGGCCATAGCCGTGAAAACCCTATGTAGCACAGTTTTACTCTGATGCACATGGGGTCACCATGAGTTGAAACCGACTCAATGACAGCTGGTAAATGGTAGGCAATTATGAGGTGAATTGTAACCATAATTGGAGTAATTCAGAAAGAATTGTCATGGGTCAGAAGCCTCACGAAATAAATTTGGAGATGACCAGTTAAGTACTTATTGAATGATTACAAAATTTTGTGTAGATGTTTGAATGTTAGTGGATCTACAAGAATACCAGGGAACATATATAGGTATTTAGATGTAAGTTATAAGTTCTATTAAGTAGAATATATACTAATAAGCATTGTTACAAAGTATAGATGCTAATAAATACCTTTAGGGAATCTTTTTTCCAAAGACTGCAAGGTACCTACTCTCTGAATTTGCTATTCATTTGCATTTTATCCTCCTCCTCCTCCTCCTTAATGCTTATTTTAAAATCTGCAACAAACACAGTAGACCAAACTCTAAGGTCCTTTCAAAAATGTTTTGCCTTTTGTCATTTGCAGATTTGGAGAACACAGAATATCCATCTCTGGCAGAGCTACCAGGTAAGGAAAAAGCACATGGACACCAACAATGGGCAAGACAAGAATAACAAGAGACTCCTCTTCCACGGGACAGATGCAGGCTCAGTGCCACATGTCAGTCAACACAGCTTAATCTCAGTTATGCTGGAAAGCATAGTAAGGAAGAGGGGCATCTGACTGCTCAGAATGAAATGAACAGGCAGTTCTAGCGTTGTCTATTCACTCCCAAGCAGTGTAGAATTCTAGATGGCAGCCATATTGTCATTGTCAGCGTAGAACTCACTGTGTTTCACCCTCAAGGAGACTGGCAACGTTCTGAGGGCAGTAGGAGTGAATTTTAGAAACGATGAAAACTGGCTTTGGGGTGTAGGAACTTGTTTTTTAAATGTCGTCAGATTCGGGCGTGACTCTACATACTGCGTAACTTTCTACATTCTTAGACGTTTGTCTTTCTCTCTACAGCTGCAGCCTACGGAAAAGGAACCAGTTTTGCTGTTGATGTCAGCTATCCTGCCAGTGACACATACTCCAGACCAGATGAACATGGGAGAAGGCGTATGTATGTTGCTTAAGTTCTTACTGGAGTCTGTACACGTGGACGTGCAGGATTACTTATCCCTCCAGCAGAGAACCCTCACAATCCCGTAGAACTCTTGACTCTGTCACAGATGACCCACAACGCCCAGACATATTTGTGGCGCTCTTTGATTCTCAAGCTTACCCCCAATATCTCATAACTTTCTAACGTTGTTGTTGTCCTTAGTTGCCATGGAGTCAATTCCCACGTACAGCGCCCCCGCATGTGCGGAGTAGAACTGCTCCATGAGGTTTTCCAGGCTGCAACCTTTCAGAAGCAGGTCTCCAGGCCTGTCTTCCAAGGTCCCCGTGGGTGGGTTCAAACTGCCAACCTTTCGGCTAATAGTCTAGCACTTAACTGTTTGTGCCACACGGGGACTCCTTTGAAATGTTAAATAGGATTTGTCATATAATTAAAAGAAAACTTTGCAGATTCTTTGTCTTGGACTTGTTTTTTTCAGGTGAAATTACCCTGTTTATGTGCTGAAAAGTGCCTTTTGAAAATGCTGTGTCCTGCCAGTTGTAGCTACCTCTCTCCTGAGCAAATTGATGGGGGAGGGGGAGGGGGACTGAGAAATGTCAATGACAAGTTATAACAACAACCATCCACACACACCAAATCTATAGGAGTGAAAAGAGCACACTGTTTTTTCCTTTGGGAGAAGAAATAAGATGGGTCACTTTAAGGCCAAGATGTCATCGTTCTTACTGGAATATGCTAAGACATCAAACTGTGGCTCCTAAACCCTACGGTTAAGTGGATAGGCTGCCCCGTTGTACGCCTGTAACAGCTGGGGATTGTGCCAATTTCTTTAAGAAACACTTACGGAGCAGCTGAATCAAAGAATATTGCTTTCAAATGCGTTGAGGAACAAATAAGGTAAAAATGAATTGCATTGTTATATAATGCTATAAAACAAATTGCCACTTAATCTCACACAATCTTTGTGGATCAGGAATCTAGGTTTCACACTGAACAAAGTTAAGGCCACACTTTCTATTCGATCCCTAATTATACAATAGTCTATCTACCATTTTTCATCTAACATTAATACAATAAGTATTTTTGTTACTAATTTTTTTCTATAAACATAATTTTAATGGCTGAGATATTCTGCTAATTATCTTTCCTATCTGTCTATAATCATACAGTTTAAAGATATGATCACCATTACTTATTATTTAATAAGCCGATTTTTCATTTTTTAGTACATCTATATAATTTTCCCCATGTTATTAAATATCTTATAAATAATTTTCCCCACGTCATTAAATATCTTATAACTCATTTTTAAAGGTTGCATAGTATTTCACTGTGTGTTTATATACATATGTCTTATCTTAGTAGGGTTCCTGAATTTCTAAGTACAGGACTGGAAATCTCCCTTCCTCCCTGAAGTTCCTGAGGGAAATACAATCCTAGAGAAGAAAGCAAGTTTAAGTGATGCTCAGTTAAGACCTGGGCTTTGGCCCCTGTCTTAGTCATCTAGTGCTGCTATGACAGAAATACCCCAAGTGGATGGCTTTAACAAACAGAAATTTATTTTTTCACTGAAGTCTGAATTCAGGATTCCAGATCTAGAGGAAGGCTTTCTCTCTCTGTGTCAGCTCTGGAGGAAGATCCCTGTCTCTCCAGTTTCTGCTTCCTGGTTCCTGGAAGATCTCCTTGTGTCTTGATATCTATCTTCCCTCACCTCTGCTTCTTAGGTTTAATCTCTTTTACATCTCAAAAGAGATTGACTCAAGACACACCCTACATTAATCCTGCCTCATTAACATAACAAAGACCACCATTCTTAGATGGGATTCTAACCACAAGCATAAAAACCCAAAAAACCAAACCCATTTGGAGAGGGATGCTGGCGAGGAGGAAAGCCTGGTGGCTTAGTGGTAAAGTGCTAAGGCTGCTAACCAAAGGGTTAGCAGTTTGAATCTGCCAGGCGCTCCTTGGAAACTCTGTGGGGCAGTTCTATTCAGTCCTATAGGGTCAATATGGGTTGGACTCGACGGCGCGGGGTTTGGTTTGGTTTTTTTGGCTGGTGAGGAGTGAGCTTCTTGGATCAGGTGGACACTTGAGACTCTGTTGGCATCTCCTACCTGGAGGGGAGATAAGAGGGTAGAGGGGGTTAGAAGCTGTCGAAATGGACATGAAAAGAGAGAGTGGAAGGAGGGAGCAGGTTGTCTCATTAGGGGGAGAGCAACTGGGTGTATGTAGCAAGGTTTAGTGGGTTAGCAAAGTGTATATAAGTTTTTGTGTGAGAGACTGACTTGATAGGTAAACTTTCACTTAAAGCACAATAAAAATTAAAAAAACAAACAAACCAAACGCATTGGTTCCAACTCATAGGGACCCTATAAGACAGAGTAGAACTGCCCTCTAGAGTTTCCAAGGAGCTCCTGGGGGATTTGAACTGCCGACCTTTTGGTTAGCAGCCGTAGTAGCTCTTAAGCACTACGCCACCAGGGTTTCCCTTGAGTGCAGTACACCGATATTATTAAAGTTTTAGTGGATTGGTTTTTGGAATGTTAAGTAACATTTGAGAAAAAATAAAAAGGCCCAAATTCAATAAAAAAAAGTTGGCCCAGGCTCTGTTCTCCTCCAGATCTGCAGTTACAACACAGTGTGGTAAGCCTCTCCGTAGAAGTGTAGGCACTGGGAGTTTCACTGCTCAGGGGCCCAAGCTGAGCAGCCCCATTGCCCCCTCCTCATCAAAGTCCTCCCTCTGATATAGGTCCTCCGGAGCCCCACCGTGCTTCCCTGAGAAAAGCGCCAGGGAGAAGGGCAGGCTCGAGGTCTCTGGGCCGACCATATACTCCTCCCTTCCTGATGTTTTTGACTCCAAGTAGAGCTGCGACTTGGTGCTCATGCTTCAAGGGCAGAGTTGGGGCCCCAGGACCGTTAGTTCAGTAGCAGGAAGACAACTGGCACAGTCGTCTTCAGCCCCGCTCCTCCAGCCTGTATGTTGATCCTACCCCAACCACACGTTTGTGCAGTTAGCTTCTTTTGCTTTCCTTTTCATGAAAACTGCACTTGTTGCAGGTTGTGGGCTTGGGATCAAAAACAGACCCAGTTCCTGTCAAAGTCTAGGTCAAAATCCAGTCTCTGCAATTTTTTAGTTGAAGAACTCCAGTCAGTTACATCTGTGAAATGGCCATACTCACAACTACTTTATAGCAGTATCATAAGGATAAAATAAGATAAAATCTTTAGCATGCCTGACACATTAAAAAAAACACACCCCCTCCCCCCCTGCCGCCAGTATTAATTCCCCTTTCTGCTAGGAATCCCACTCCTACCCCACATCACTTTCCCTACACACCTATCTTCAGAAAAATATATTGGGTCCGTTTCTGTTCCTCCTAAGACAGGGCTGGAATCAGGCACCAAAATGACTATCTAGAAAATTTTGTGCAGTGTTTCAGCACAAATTTATTATTATTTTTTAAAATCCCTGTAGTTATAACAACAAAGACATTTTTCATAAGCCCAGCTTACGTGTATCAACATACCTACAAGGCTAAAACTCTGTGCTGATTTACTTTTTGAACTTCTACGTGCTCTGTTCAGAACTGTCATTATTACCCAATCACAACGGTGCTTCAGGTCACGTGGCTTCACCTGCACGTGCTACAAGTGCAGGCTACTAATTTCGTTGCTGCTGGTGTTTTTAACGTCCCTGGTTTTGTCATATTTTCTGGTGTTTAGGAATTCCGTGTGGTCTGGTTTGGGTGGCAGTCCATGTGGGGGTGACACCATGATGTACCACACTTGGTGACACCATCCCTAGTAATGCCACTGCTGACAAAACATTTAATATAATTAAACCACTTGCATTAAAGACCCCTATGTGCCTGGCACTGTCTTAAGATTACAAAGGTGAGTTAAACACAGATCACTTCCCTCTGAGGTGAGGGTAGAAGTGAGGAGAGGGAGAGACGATAGACAGGCTAGTACACAGTTACTTGGTGTATCATGAAAAGTCCTGGTAGGATACAGATGATACCCACAAAATAGGTCACTGAAGAGAGTTTAATAAAGGAATTGCTAACACAGGTGTGGCCAAAGGGTTAAGGGAAACTAGTAAGGGATAGTGAAGCAGCAGCCCCCCACCCCCACCCTGCCACTCTGGGCTGAAGGCAAGGGAGGAGCATGGGCTGAACCTGGTAAAAGTTGTGCCTATAGGAGAGTGACATCAGATGAGAGACATAGCCAGGGAATAAGTACCCCAACCGCTCTCCCCCTACCCGCCAATCTAGTTGGTACCTCACATTGCTGACCCAGCAACCGGAGGGCACAAGAGTAGGGCTGGTGCAGTCCTTACAGGTCAGCCCCAGTACCACTCCCAGGGCTGAATGCAGGGTAGAGAGTGGGTTTTATGTCATACCTGCTTTAATAGAGATAAAGAATAGGAACAGTGACTCATGGTACTGTGGAGAGAAGGTTGGGGGAGTTTTTGCAATACTGCCATTTGAGTGAGACCTTGAAGGATGCATAGAAATCTTTGAAAGTAGAAAGGAAACCAAGTGGGGAAGCATTCCAGAGAGAGAGAACACCCAGAGCAAAGGCCAGAAGAGCAAAAGTATATACTTTGCTTTGGAAAAGCTAGTGTGATTGGACCATAGAGGCTGGTGGGAAGAAAGAAACATGAGGTAAGCAAAGTAGAA
Organism: Elephas maximus indicus; assembly: GCF_024166365.1. Lineage (NCBI taxonomy): Eukaryota > Metazoa > Chordata > Mammalia > Proboscidea > Elephantidae > Elephas > Elephas maximus. The sequence continues at coordinate 13,174,020 of NC_064819.1, forward strand.
TCAGAAATACTTATAGCCATGTGTTGTGTAACAACCCAGTGGCACCTGAACTTGAGGTCAGCCACATCTCCAAGAGACTGAAGAAAGTCTCTGGAACCAGTGATCGTGACATATGGTTTATTAGGGAAGCTTACTTACGGGACCGTGGCCCAGGGCAGCGGCTGGACCAGTTTAGCGCTCTGTAACCACCTAGCAGAGAACATAAGCTTCTATACTGTTCCAGCTGGGACCAAGGCTCATTGTTTTTCTCCCACATCCTTGGGCAGCCAGCGTTCCCAGGGACCTCACATCTAGGTCCAGATGTTTTTCTTTTTCTTGCTAAGGCATTCCTCAGCCTTAGCCACTGGCCCAGTCATGCCACTCCTGGCCTTGTACCTTCGCCCGAGTCCCTCCCAAGTTCATCTCCAGCATGCTTCAGGGAAGAGCAAAACTGACCCCATTAGGGAGGGGATGCATAGAGCTGAATAGCCTTACCCTACACCATGCTGTGGAGTTTGAATTTTTTTTTTTCGAAGCCATGGTTCTCAAAATTTGGTCACCAGATCACCAACATCAGCATCATCCAGAAACTTGTTAGAAATGCAAAATCTTGGGCCCAACCTCACACCTACTGAGTCAGACACTCTGGGGGTGGAGCTTAGCAATGTGGGCTTTATGGAGTCATCCAGGTGAGTCTGGGGCAAGATCAAGTTTGAGAAGCACTGCCCTAGGCATCAGGGAGCCACTGAAGGCATATCTCCAGAGGAGTGATGAGATCAGAGCTGTTTTTCCAAAAGTAGTTTGCAGTGGGAGGAGGAAGGGGCATGGGGATGGAGAGTCCTGGAGGTATTTCAGTAGTTCTGGTGAGAGAATTGTGAGGACACCAACTGGGCAGTGAGACTGCAGTGAAGGAAAGGCACTACTGGTGACTTTATGGGTGTGTGGGATGCGGAGAGGGGGAGCGAGAAGCCAAAGGTGCTACACAGGCTACATTTTACTGCATAATAAACAATATACTTTACATTGTCTGTTGTTTCTCCAGGAAATAAAAGTCAGTTTCCTCATCTGAAAAGTGAGGGTTTTAAATGAGATGATTTCTGCGGCCCATTTCAGCTCATGGGATGTACAAATAAAGCTGCTGAATGACCTGTTGCTGTCTTTTCACAGCTCCTTGTGAAGCAGTATCAGGGTGATGACCCATAGCATCTCACTGCAATACATCTTACCCCCTCTCTTCCCTTTTTGTCCTTACCTTCACTGCCTTGGGCTTGCATCTCCCAAACAAATTGTCTGCATCTTAATCTTTGCCTCAAGGTCTGCAATTTAGAGGCTCAGACCCAATCAACAGAAAAATCAAGTCAGGCTGTACTCTCATGGAAATCAAAACAAAAACACCACTGAAGTACAAGTGAAAGGAAGTCCAACAAAGGTCTGATTTTTCTCCTAATGATTACTTTGATTACTTTTTTGGGGCAAGATGTGGGGGGATATCAAATATCTTAGTATTTTAATCCTCTTTCTCTTCGGAGAGGAGGGTGTCCCTGATTTTGGCGCTCAGTGAGACATCTGGGTGATACAGCACTGATACTGGAGAGATGAGACAGATGCTCTAAGACCAAGGAGTGGCAACTGTATCGTTCAGTCTGATATTGCATATGCTTTCTCTCTTCGTAGAGCTGAAATCTGAAGCCTATTTTTATCTTGTGTTAAGAAGGAAAGATATTGAGAAATGTAGTTTTCACAGCTGAAAGTGGTAGCTATGAAGTCTACAGCAGTTAAGTTCTACTGTGACACGACTTAGCAAACAGCTACACACCGTGTGTACAAATTCAGCCAAAGATGTCCACGCACAAGGCATACTTTCACCTGTTGTCGAAAATACTCAGAATCTCAACATAAGGGGGAAAACAGGAGTGAGGAAAGAACACAGACAATCTGTTACTAATATGGATTTCACTTTATTTAAAGAAATGCAGATAATACCACCTTCCAAAGAGCAAAAGCAGTCACCCAGATGCTCACCAACCACTCATGCCAGGAACACCTGAATATGCGCGTGCATTGCAATCATGGATCCAAAGCTTAGCAGGACTCAAACGTTTGCATTTTCTGAGTACATTTAACTAAATGATCAGTAGATATAAAATAACCTATTAATGGTAGTATAAAGACTTTAATCAATCACCAAAAACTAAATGTATAATCTGTTAAAAAAAAAACAAAAAAGAAAAAGAATGATGTATCATTCACCTTAAGCTTCCTCAACTCTCTGGACAAAGGAGAAGATTCTGAGTTTTCAGTTCTTCACATAGGGCTTCGTTGGAGGAAATCAGCTTTCAGCACTGTGCAAGAATCCATTTCTGAGAGGAGCCCAGAGTAATGGGAACTCTGTAAGCGGCTCCTCAGAGAAGTACCCCATGGGAGGCAGTAGAGCTGTGGGGTGCAGAAGCCCTGGAGCCACACTAGCTGGTTCCTATCCCAGCACTTCCATTTATTAGCTATGTGACATTTGAGCTTTATTTATCTTCTCTGCTTCTACTTTCTCATTTACAACTTGGGAATACCACTTGTGTAAATCACACAGATGCAAGGCTGTTATAAAGGGGACAGAACAAGTGTTCAATAAATATTAGCTATTAATATCTCATCTAGAAGATCAAAACGTGTGGATATGGGCATCTTTAGGAAAGGAACAAGTTGCCTTGTTCAACAGTTTTGGAGGGAGACAGACACGGAAAACCAGATAATTTGCTACTATAACTTTCTTCTGGATTGGAGAACCATTTAAAAGTAAAATTGGACTTGTCATATGTTCTTTACAGTAAGCCCAACTCACTGCCTTTTCTCTGTCCAGAAAATGTATCAGGAAAGAAGATTTTAATGGGAAAATGTAACTTGGTGGGACATAGTCAAGGGGTGAAAAACTACAATGGGGGGCTACAGTTACTGTGAAGATGATGGCTATGGGAACTAAAGTAAGGTTATTTATCTATTAAAACTGGAGGTGGGGTATACACAAATGTACAATAATACCCAGAGGGAGAAATGCTGAAAAATGAGGCGCATCACTACACCAGGGCAAGTGCACCCCATCTAGCAGGTTCCTTGGATTGGGAGGGAGCAAGAATCAAGCTAGGGGCTCGGTCAAAGTTGAGATACCAAGTGTTCCTGAGTAAGAAACTCAGTTTTCGAAATCAGTGGTGAGGACTCCAGAAATGGCTTTCTCGCTCCTGACTCTGCTAAAGGTTTGGGGAGCATATACCCCTCTTTTTTTTTTATTTATTAATAAAATGTATTAATCATCAACTGTACACCAGGCTCTGTGTCATTAAAAATAGTAGTCTTATTCCATTTTTTACCAAAGGTTCTCCAATCTCGGCTCCTGGCCACTTCTCTTGCCATGGGGTGGGGAGGGGGGAGGAATGTGGCTAATTGTCCACAACCAAAGCCTTGTTTTTTTATCCTTTCATGTTAGGATTTCACTTTCACTGGTAGAGATTAAAGAGAAAACAAGCAAAACACTGAAGGATCACTACAGAGAGGGCAATGAAAAGAGGACCATCAACTCACACCTAGAGGTCTAATTGAAGAATACAGAGGATGACTTCAGACCCACAGCAACATTCCTCCCACTTCCAGGATGACACATGAATGAGCCATGACATCTCTATGGCAAAATTACACAGATCTTTGGGGCTTTTGTCTTCCATAAGAAGTTAAACCCATGGCCATCAAGGCCATTCCGACTTATAGCTACCCTATAGGACAGAGCGGAACTGTCCTATAAAGGTTCCAAGGAGTGGCTGGTAGATTCAAACCACCGACCTTTTGGTTAGCAGCTGAGCTCTTAACCACTGTGGCACCAGGGATTCCCCATAAGAAGTAACACTCCAGAAATGACAGACTAGCGGTTTCTTACTCTTAGACAAACCACTTCCTGAGGTCAAATTTTTAAAAACGTGTTTGTAACTTAATATTTTAGATTGGTATTACTCTGCCTCCTCAAATATCTTTTGAAAGGTGGGTCAAGACATTCTTCCAGCAATCTTCTTATTTAATTCCTTTCGCTTTCAGCTCCTCTTTGACACGTTGGAGGTAATGAGGATCAGGGTAACCAAACCTGCAAAAGGAAAATCCCTTTAGCTTCATCACAAATGGTTCTTAAGAATCTGTACAGTAGAGCCTTGTCACTTGAGGACTTAACATTCAGGGTTGCAAGCATTCACAAGCAATCCTGAAGGCTGATGACTTACCATGACTAAAAATGTGCAGATCTGAGTCATACAGCTAGTGAGTGAGCCTAGCTTTCTGCCCAGCATCTAGCTTCCAACAAGGTTTTTATTTTGTTAGCAGTACATGGTAAGGAGTGACTCTCCTAAACTTATGCTATAGGTACTGTATGTTATGGGCAACTTTGTGTTCTGTTACACATAAGGTCACCATGAGTCAGAGCCAACTCGACAGCAGCTAACAACAACCATCATATTCTACGGTAAGATTTTCAAATTTGTGGAATTGCAAAGGTCTCAGGCTATACTCCTGTTTGAGAACCAAAGGTCTGAAGTATTTCTAACTGAGCTGCATACAGAACAACTGGATTGCCTGTAATACAGATTCCACCATCTTAGTCCTCCTAAAGCTAAGACTTTTTTCTAGAGTACTATTAGCCAAGTGAGTCTAGGTTCTCAATGTACTGATGGGGGGTGAGGGTGGAAGAAGGAGTGATCTTTAAGAAAAGCAAAGTAATAACATTCCTAGGATCTAAACCCATTGCTATTGAGTCAATTCCAACTCACAGCAACCCTACAGGACAGAGTAGAACTTCCGCATAGGGTTTGCCAGGATGTAAATCTTTACAGAAGACTGCCCCATCTTTCTCCCACAGAGCAGCTAGTGGGTTCCAACCCCCAACCTTTAGTTAGCAACCAAGCACTTAACCACTGCTCCACCAGAGCCCCTATTTGTAGGATCTACCCTTCAAATACGCATGAAACCCCAAATTAAAATAATTTACACTACTCATCTTGAGTTCTGAAGCGCCCTGTCCTTTAATGCAAAATGTAATGGCTGTATGATGCTTTATGGTTGGGAGGGTAGTGAGGGGACCTTATGGCCTTTGAGGGGATCATTCCAGATTAGAATCTCTCAAAATACTTCACTGTACCCAATCCCACTGCTATGAATAAAGTCTCCTTATATCACATCCTCAAACTGCCATATTTCATGATCTCTAAATTAGGTTTAGCAACCATTATATTTCAGGATGTCTCACTTTTTTGGTCCTCCATACATGGATGTTTTGTGGTGGATATCATTCCACGTAATGACATCTGAGGCTCCTGAAGTTCGAGACTGCCCCACTGTGAAGATCAGTTTTTGGTCAAAGGCCTTACGAAGCAGTCTCAAAACCTCTTGTCCTTCCACATTATCAGGCAAGTATGCAGTTCGGTTTGTTCCAACATATCTCTTTCCGGGGTTTGGGTGATCCTTCTGTGTGAAGATAAGAAAATGTCACATGAAAACACTCCCATCTAAATTTTAAAATCCGTATAGATGTGCCATTTGCAAACAGAGAAAATAAAAAAAAAAAAATTTTTTGAAGGTTTGCTCCTATTCCCGATAACTCTTATTTTCCTGTTTCCCCAAATTCACGATGGGTACACTATCCACCCTTTGGACTTCCCCTTCCTAGCTCATCCTCCTCCACCCTTTCTCTGCCTTAAGTAACAGGCAAAAAAGATACCTAACTTACAAGCAGCCACTATGACCTTTATCACTATTTCAAGCCCTTGAAAATAATTCCCTGGGAAACGCTGTCTAAATAGGCAACAGGACAGTCTCTTTTGCTGTAATAATCCTAGCATAGTGGATAGAAACCCATGGAACTCAGAAATACTTACTGTTTGTACGCCTCCGCTCATCTTATAGGTAATTGTAATGGTGCGACAGGGTGCGTAACCTGGGAGACTTAGTGGTGAATACGCGACAACCATGGTTCCATCTGGCTGATTCCCTGTCTGAATACCGTACTGGGTCTGGCACACAGGACAGACTGGCTTATATGACATGGCTTTATTGATACAAGGGGTGCAGAATTCATGCTTGCAATCTGGTAGCACCTGTTTGTTAGTAATGTTGTCCAGACAGATGGCACATGTGTCCTTTTCCTTCTTGTCCACTCCTGAGGCCCCGGAGCTGGCAGAGCCCTTGACTGGAGGTGAGGCTGTTTCTGAGTCATTACTATCAATGTCCATGGGTGTCCCATGGTCCTCATTCCATTTTTCTCCAGCCAACAGATGCATTCCCTCTCTCGCTGAGACATACTGCTTTGCTTTTGCAAGGTGATTTGGCAAACCAGTCAGATTCATTGAGTTTTGAGTTAACGACAAGTGTATGTTGGGATGCTTTCTTCTAAAGTCATCAGCAAACTTAGTGCCATGTAAGTGCTCTCTGTCCTTGCTCAAAAGTTTCAGGGAAAAAATTTCTCTCTTCAGCTGACATGAGACATGTTGATAGGCATCGATGAAGCTTGCACACGCGTGCGCAGACAGGTCAATCTCCTTGTCCTTGGGTTCAAACAGGATGCAGGTTTTCTGAGCATCCTTAGTTTTTCCAAAAGCCCTGATGCTAGTGTTGTACTTTCTCTCTATCACTGGTATCTCTTGCTGTAATTCAGCTTCTAAAAGCTCATAGTGAGCAGTGTCAACCTCGATTCCATTCATCATGCCATTGGGAGCTGATATTTTCACAGGTGTCTTGACAGAGCTTTCAGAGTTTCTGACGGCAAGAAAATGTTTGGCGGCTGAAATATCATCGTGGGGCCCAAGGAGAGTCAACTCTTCTCCTTTCTCCTTTATGAGGAGCTTTTGAAACCGGTGGTTTAATGCCTCTGTGATTTCATTGGCCTGCTTCCTGTCTGCTAAAACCATACTCTCAAGCTTCAGAGATTCTGTGCCCTTCTGAAATTCACGGACAAAAGACTCACGAGCTACTTCTAGGTTGCCAGATTGACTTGAGGTGAAGTCTAAATAGACCATATTTGGAGAACTCTCCTGAGTTTTGATGTTTACGCCGAATCTTTTCTCTATGAATTTGATTTTATCAGGACAAGTATATTCGAAGTATTCAAGGGAAGGCAAGGGAACTTGAAAACAGTGGCTATTTTCTTCTTTCCTGGTTTGTTGCTCAGGAGAAGAGCAGCTGTTGTGGTCCTGCCGACTGAGGGGCTCCTTCTCTGTTGTTAAACGGGAAGATCCATACATCTGCTCACTTGTCAGCAGCTGCTCACTCAAGAACCGATGTATTTTTTCAATATCTCTGAAGTCGCCACACACCTTCTCAATTCCATCAAGACCCTCCACTTTCTTGACATTGGGGCAGAGAGTGGCTATGTGTTTCCTCAGCTCTTTGGACAACAGGTTACAGTTCAGCTCAGCTGTTACAGCAAGAAAGATCTGTAATTTCAAAAGGAACAAATAAGGTCTCTGAGATATTCAAGCCTACAGTCTTCTCTTCAGGAAAATGCCTAGAGGCCAGAGAAATCACCATGATGTCTTCCCTTAAAGGGAGGGACTTCTGGCAAACCTTTACAGAGGACGTAACATGCTACAGTCTAGAGGTTCTCAGCCTTGCCTGCTCATTAAAATCACCTGAGGAGTTCAAAAATAGTGCCAAGGCCCATGTCTCATCCCCAGAGATTCTGATGGAACTAGTCTGCAGGGGGCCTGGGCAGGAGCATTTTTAACAGACTCCCTGGATGAGAAGTCTGGATTCCAGAGTTGCCACTATCCCTGTGAACTTAGTGAGTGGGGTGAAGGGAAGAGGCTTGTGTTCTCTGGGTAAGTTGCTGAGATTCTTCAAAAAAAGTCTGTGAGCCTGAAATAGAACCAAAAATCTGAAGAGGATATTTTTTCCTACTACTGTTTTTTCTCTTCTTCACACCTCTCCACCCTTTTCTTTTTCCTTTTTTTTTTTTACTAAACACCTGTCTACATGCAATGTTCCCAGGCCCTATAAACCCTGGCCTTCAGAAGCTCCAATATAAGACAGACATATCAGATTAGAATAAAAAGGACTGAGGCAAGCTGAATGTAAGGTGAAAGCAAAATTTATCATTTTTGTTCTACCCCAAGGCCTTTACACATGCTATTTCCTCTGAATATAATATCCTTCCCCTAGGCCTTCCTTCAGCATGTTTCCTGAATCCTGCCACTTGTCACACCTCCATCCGGACAAGCCAGGTCCAAGCCATGGTCATCTTTCATGGTCCCACGGGAGCCCCTCCTAACTGGTCTCTGTGCTTCCACTCTAGCCCCTTTCTACCTTCTGTTCTGCGTACAGCAGCCAGAATGATCCTTTTAAAATGTGCAGCAAATCATCCCACTCCTCTGGCTTGAAACCATCTGATGAATCCCCTCACATTTAAATTAATACCCAAAATCCTCCCCATGACATTCATCCCCATAAGACCTAGCTCCTGGGTACCTCTCTCAGCTCTTCTCCTATCACTCTCTCCTGTGCTCATGGCCCTCCACCCACAGTGGCCTCCTTGAAGCTCCTGCAGCTCAGGGTGTAACTCCTATCTCAGGGCCTTTGCACTTGTCCTTCCCTCTGCCCAGAATGTTCTTCCTCTAGAAATCCACTGAGTTAGCTTGCTCACTCACTTGTATCTCTATAGATGCCACCTCATTAGGGAGGTTTTTCCTGTCATCCTACTTAAAATGGCAGTCTGTCACTTCCTTTGCTTTATTTTTCTTCCCAGGACTCACCACTTGCAGACATTTTACTATGCATCTATTTGTTTCCTACCATTGTCTGTTTCCTCAGTAGACTGTAATCTCCTTGAGGGCAGGGTCTGCTGTGGTCATGGCTGTATCCCCAGCTCCCGTGGCAGTGCCTGGCACACAAGAGGCATTCAACATCTATTTGTTGAATGAATTTTTGCATGGCTGGCTCCTTCTCATCATTCAAGTCTCAGGGCAAATGTCACCTCATCAGAGAAGTTGTCTCTGACTCCTGGTCAGGAGGAGCATCACCTCCATCCTCCCCTTCCTTGCTCTGGCCCTGTCTCTCTCTAAGGCTAAACCCCGTTTTATTTTCTTCTTACCATATATAACTTTCTGAAATTGTTTTATTTTGTTTACTTGTTTCCTGTCTTTCTATGTGGCCCATTCCTACCTCCTATACAAGCTGCATGACAGCAGGGACCTTGACTGTTGTGTTCACCTCCAGGTCTCCATGCCTAAAATAGTGCCTGGCTCACAGTGGCCTTCAGCAAATGGCTGTTGGAGGAATAATGATGAGGTGTGGTCTGGAGAGCAAGGTGCAGGAACATGCCCAGCTCCTTTCAGCACTCACCTTTGACACACAGGAATCCACAGTGTTAGGAATACGTCTTTCATTGGGATGCTTCCCATCATACAGAGCTCCTGCTCCTGATGGTGTCACCAAGGAAGTTCTCTGACTCATGATCTTCTCTACTGGCTTTTCAGTGGGTTCCAAGAAAATGCTCACAGGTTTGTTTTCAACGCAGATTCGGTGTTCTCCTTTTTTCAACACTCTCTCCTTAGCTTTAGTAGAGACATTTAACACAGAGAGAGAGAAGGACAGGGAGAGAGAGAGAAATGGGAGAGATTTGAACCGCTCCTCTTACTCATGCATCAGTGCCCTGCCCCCTGCACCCTGCTATACAAGGCTGGTGAGGGGAACTCCGGAGATCCTGAGAACTCATAAGTCGGCAGGTTAAGTTTTAAGGAAGAAATGAGAGCTTAATGAGAATGGAATATCATCAACTCGTTAAAAGTCACGTTTCAGAAACTGGGTCTCCCGTCTCACATTTCAATGATAGGGAAAAATGCTTATTTACAAAGTGAAGTGAAAAAAATCAAAAATCAAAACCGTAGACTCAGAATTTTGTAAGTATACAAGTGTTTGCAGACATTCACAGAGAAGAGCTGAAAGGAAGTGTTCACACTGCTTATCTCCAGGTGGTGAGATGAAGAGGTGGTTTTGGTTTTCTTCTCATTCCTTTCTCTCTTTTCTACTGTGAGCATGCATTACTTTTGTAATCCTCAAAAATACATCACCGACATTATTATTTATGCATTATTATTAACAAAAATGTATTAATGAAAATTTTACTTTCTTTTTGTCACACTGTGTTTGTAATCCATGCCTAAACCACAAGGACAGCTACCGACCTGCCTCCAGGGGCAGGAAGTGGCTTCTTAGGACAGCTGAGAAATACAAGGGGCCTGGGGATGAGGATATTAGCAAGCATCTACGTTAAGGCCTGGTCAGACCAGATCCCGGACTGGGGGTCTCTCCTGCCGTCGGGCTGAGTCTCTTGGCAGCTGAAGGCCCCAGTTCGTGTCCCCCCCAGACAGTGCCATCCTTTCTCCCGCCCTCTCTCCTGGGTCAGCGGGGGCTGCTTCTAGCAGGACACCCGCGGGGCTGGCCCAGGACGGCTTTGCACCCCCAGCCCGGGCCCGCACCTCTGCGGCCCACAGCTCACCTGCCCTTTCCCTGAACTCCACCCGGAAGGTGTCCGGGGCGCTGTCGCCCAGGGCCCGCACGGTGCACTCCCCGCCGCCCGAGCGCCGGCTCTGGAAGTAGCTCTCCAGCTTCCTGCGCAGCCGGGGGCCGGGCTCGGACACCCGCACGACGAGCGGGGACGGCGGGCAGGGCGCCGAGGCCTTGGCTCTGCGGGCGGGCGGGCTGCGCGGGCTCCGGGCGCGGGTAGGGCCGGCCTGAGGGGAAGGCACGTCCTGCACCCGGGACTTGGGTCTCAGAGTTTCAATTTCGTTTCCCGGAGACCCCTCCCTGTTCCTGGAGAGCCTCTTCTGCCTCTTTTGTTGTCGCCACTGTGACTGTGGCCTTGGGCCAGGTGAGTAGGTGCCGGGGTCGGTGGGAGCTGGAGGGAGCGGGTTTCTTGGGACTTGCAACTCTCAGGTCTCTGGTCCTGCAGGCTGGGGCGGGGAGTGGGCGACGGCCGGGGTCCCAGGGCCGGGTCTCCCCACCCAAGGATCTAAACTGGTCAGATGCCCAAGTGGAAGACAGTAAGTTTCTCCTGTGTTTGCCATTCTTTGGAACTCTTGTTGTTCTTATTACTGTCGTTTGCTGCCGAAATATAGTTCACATTCTGAATTCAGGTTAAAAAAAAGTACTTAGATTTTTTTCTTAAATGTGTTCACATGCTCTATGACATCCGCCAACTTTACCCTTTAACTGACTCTTGGGGCTGTTCTGCCTCTTTTTCTTCGCTCAGCCAACAGTACTGAACTGCTTGCTGCTGTGTGTTCTAGGGAGAATGGTGAGAGGCCCTAGAGGTCAGGGCCTGCAAAGGGAGGAGGACTTCTGAAGAAAGAATTAAAATCTCTGGAAGACCTCCAAGAGGAAGCTTCAAGCAGAGCCTTACTAAGAGGGTTGGGGGTGAGGTGAGGAGGGTGAGGGGTGTGGAGCAGGCAGGGGGCATCTGAGGCCCAGGGATCACTGTGGTCTGAAGCAGGAGGGAGAGCCTAAGGCTGGGAGGAGATGAGATGGGACAGGGAAGAAGGGTCAAGATGAGTGCTGCCCAATAGAAATATAACAGGAGCCACAAGAGCCAACCCCATTGTGATTTAGAATATTTTACTAGCTGTATTTTAAAAAGTATCAAGAAACAGGTGAAAATAATCTTAATTATGTGTTATTTAATTCAGTACCTCCGAAATGTATTTATTTCAACATGTAATCAGTGTTAAAAACGCATCAGTGAGATATTGTCCCTTCTTTTTGTCAGGCTAAGGCTTTGCCATGCAGTGTGAATCTGGCCCTTACATCAGGTCTCAGTTGGGACAGGCCACATTCCAAGGCTCAATAGCTACATGTGCCTGGTGGTCCACACTGGACAGCACAGGTGGACATGGTGAAAGGTCTTAAAGATCAGTGGGGAGAAATGGAAGGGTTTTGAGCAGGGGAAGCAGGAGCATGGCATTCCAGATTTGGATATTAGAAGAGTGACAAGCCAGATCTACATCTTAGAAAAATGGTGTTTATCAAAAATGTGGAGGACACATTTCCAAGCAGGGATGAATGAGGCAGAGGGGCCAGAGATAAGGTTTTTGCATATTGCTGTACGACTGGTCAATCTTTAAGGAGGGCAATTTGCCAATACTCTTAGAACTATGGAGCCCTGGTGGCAGGGTGGGGAAACCCTGGTGGTGTAGTGGTTAAGTGCTACGGCTGCTAACCAAAAGGTAAGCAGTTCAAATCCACCAGGCGCTCCTCGGAAACTCAATGGGGCAGTTCTACTCTGTCCTATGGGGTCGCTATGAGTCGGAATCAACTGGCAATGGGTTTTTTTGTTTGTTTGTTTTTGGTGGCACAGTGGGTAAGTGCTCAGCTGCTAACCAAAAGGTCGCTGGTTCAAATCTCCTCGCTGCTCCTTGGAAACCCAAGTTTCTACTCTGTCCAAAAGGGTCTCTGTGAGTCAGAATTACTCTACTGCAATGGGTTTGGTTTTTCATTTGGTTTATCATAATTATAATTGCATATACAGTTACTTTATGATTCTGCTTTCCCATTTCTATGAATTTCCCCTATCAATATGGTAGTACCTGCCTGTGGTTACCTATATATGAGCTTGTACATTACAGCCATATTTATAAAAGGTAAAAAATGGGAACCCCCTCTTTGATGGTTAAGGTTGTGTGTCAACTTGGTTGGGTCATGATCCTCAGTGGTTTGGCAATTTGATGGCTTTTTAATGACATAGCAAACTTAATAATGAGATATGATATATATAGTATGATCACCTCCTTGATGAGATCTGTTGTGAACAGCCAGTCATTTGAAAGGGAGTTTCCTTGGGTGTGTGGACTTCCTGGCAAGGCTCACTCTGGCTTGTGCTCACTCTGTATCCTCTTCATCTGACCTCTGATCCTTGGAACTTGAGCTAGTAACTCACCTGCTGTCTTATGGGGTGTTCCTGGGATTTGTCGGCCTCCACAGCCTGTGAGCCAGAGGCCTCCCGTCTAACCTTCTGATTTTGGATTCGCCAGCACTTGTGGCTACGTGAGTCAGGAGATGCCTCCAGCCTGACCCATGAACTTGTGACTTTCCAGCCTCTCCAACTGTGTGAGCCATTTCTTTTATGTAAATCTCTCTGTGCATTTATATGCTGCACTGGTTTTGCTTCTGTGGAGAGCCCAACCTAAGACACCCTCAATGTCCATCCATAGCAGACTAACAGTTAAATAACTTCTAGCATATTTATGCAATAGAATACCATGAGCTGTAGGAATGATGAGGAAGCTCACTGTGTACTAATATGGAAAGATTTCTAGGATACATTAAGGGGAAAAGTCAAGCTGCTGAAGAGTAGGTATACAGTGCTACCTTTTGTGTAAAAATACCTCTGGAAGGATATGGAAATAACTAATAACATTGGTTATCTCCAGTAAGGGAAATTTGGTGAGGGGATTGGGAGTAGGGCTAGAGGGAGCCATTTTCACTTTTTGAATGTCATGCTATTTAGACAACAAATGTCATACCTTACAAATGATGAGATGTAAAATCAGAGTCATTTAAATCTTTCTAAATAGTGTACTGCCATAGCCCAGGCAAGAGGCACTGAGGCGCTGAAGGGAGGCAGCCTCCTGAGCAAGGAGGGTAGGGGCGTATTTGTAAGTGACTTAAATGGTAGGACCAGTTGCACCTGAGAGAAAAGAGATGGTTCAAGGCCAATTTCTAGGTTGCCCACTTGAGTGGGTAAGTGACGTATTATTTACTGGACAGTGAAATCTGGGGAATAGAGCATGCTTTTTTTTTATTTTGTGGTGAGGTGGATGAGGACGAGGGAACGATGGATTTAGTTATGTATAAGCTGAGTTTGAGGGGTCTGTGTGACATCCAGGTGGAGTTGAAATGTGATGCTCGGGAGAGTCATTGCCTAGAGATGCAGATATGGGAGTCATGTGTACAGGTAGAATTGAAGCCATGGGAGTGGATGAGATCAGCCCTGGAGAGTATTTTTGAGATGAGAAATGACCATCAGACGGAATCCCAGGGCAAAAGAGCCCAGGAGAAGGGTCTATGAATGCAAAATGACAAGCAACAGAAGAGCCAAGGAAGGATGGCACAGCAAAGCCAAGAAAGCAGTTTCAGGAATCAAGGAGTGAAATACAGGGGCAGATAAAGATTAGGATACAGGGTAGTTCATTGGGGTTAACCACCTGGAGGCCACTGATGAGCCCTTTCAGAGGAATTTGGGGGTGAGATGCGGAGCCAGACTATAATGGTCAGAGTGGGCAGAGGGATAGGAGGAGAGTCAACTATTCTCTTTAGAAATTTGCCTGCCTATAAAAAGAAGGAAACAGTGATGGAAAGTTGGGAAGACTTTTCTTGTTATTGTTTTGTAAAATGGAAGAGGTTGAATGTTTTGGGCTATATGCCTCTTGTTTCTAATTTCTTTGGGTTAAATGGGTGTCACTACCACTGCCCGGTGTATTCCTGGACTTTTGAGCCTGGTCCGAAAATAACAAGTGCAACTACATCTAAAGGAAAGTCCACCAGAAGCCGACAGCCAAAGCAGACACGGAAGTCTTCCTTCTTTGGTGAAAACAGCAGTGCCTTCTGGAGGCAAATATGCCTCTTGTACTTACATTTTAGGATTATAGTAGACCTGAAGCTTTTCCTCAACAGGTAAGAATAGTGCTGTAATGTTGTAGATAGTTTTACAAAATGTTTCTATTGCAAAGCCGGAAATCATTTCAGAGGACTAAAGATAGCAATATGTGTGAGCATCTCTATCTTTAAGCATTTCCATCAGCATTCTTCTAAAACTTCCTATCTATTGTATGGAAAATCATTAAAATATAAGTTTTCCTGGAGTTTCTGATTTTTATTCAGATATTCACCTTTCCTAGTTCGATCAAGGATATTTATCACAAACCCAATAATATACATACCTCACAGGTGCAGTCCAGTTCCCTCTGGTGGTCTTCATTTACTCACGAGCCTGGTTCCTCACTGTTTTAGGTCACTGTGCTCAGTCTCACCACTCTGTATCATCGTCCTTTGCTAAATATGTAAAAGTCTGCTTCAACCTTCAAAGCCTGGCTCTAGTGTCACCTTCTCCATGAAGCTTTCCTTGCTCCATCCCATAAGCTCATTCCCGTCTCTGAGCTGTGATGATTTCAACTGGAACTTCTCCTGTAGAAGATAGAGGGTATAACAGTAGTAATAACAGAAAAACAATGTGTGATTCTTCACCAGTGAAACTGAAAACTACTAGAGATCAGAAATCATGTGTGTCAACTTGCCTGGGCCATGATTCTCAGCAGTTGTGATGGAGTTTGGCAGTCGAATGATGATGTGATCGTTTCCATCATGAGATTTGATGTAGTGTGATCACCTCTGTGATGGGATTTCCTGTGAGTTGCCAATCAGTTGAAAGGGAGTTTCCTTGAGGGTGTGGCCTGCATCTAATATAGGTGGATTTTCTGGTAAGGCTCTGGTGGGCTTTTGCTCGCTTTGGATTCTGCAGCTGGCTCCTGTTCATCTGACCTTGGGTTCTTGGGGCTTGAGCTAGCATCTTACCTGCCATCTTGCATGCTGATTTGGGGATTTGTTGGTCTTCACAGCCTGTGAGCAAGAGCCCTGCTTTCTGACCTGCTGATCTTGGTTTTGCCAGCCCCTGTGGCTGTGTGAATCAGGAGAAGCCTCCAGCCCGACCCACAGACTTGGGACATTCCAGCCTCTACAACCGTGTGAGCCATTTACTTCGTATACATTTACATACTTTCTGGTTTTCCTTCTCTAGAGAACCCAGCCTAAGACAGATGGTGTGCTATATTTAGTTGCCGTTAAGCCGATTCCAACTCATGTCAATTCCATGTGTGCAGAGTAGAACTGCTCCATAGAGTTTTCAAGGCTGTGACCTTTTGGAAGCAGATTAGCGGGCTTGTCTTCTAAGGCGCCTCTGGGTGGGTTTGAACTGCCAACCTGTCAGCTAGTAGTCAAGCACTTAACACAGAAGGAGTACCATCCAGGGACTCCTTCTGACTGTGTATTCTTACCCAGTTCCCTAAGATGCTGCTCATTGCATTCTTTCTATTCATTCCTAGAAGTGGGAAGGACAGTCTATGTTTGGAAACACAAACAACAGTACAGACATCAAAAGGCTTCAGGATGGACCCTTTCATGGTAAAAAGCATAAATGCATATAAATCATAAACCTGGATCAGCAGGTGATTAGTTCTTCCTGTAACACCAAGAAATCCTGGTGTTTCCGTTACACCTGGCATTCTCATTTGGGCTTAGTAGCCCAATAAAAGTTTTATCCCTGTTATTTTTTATTTGCACCATGTGGAAAATGGTAAATCAAGAATATGCTATTATAGTCAACAATGTCAACATGAGGATGGATAATTTTTTTAAATGCCACCTCAGTATCATGTTGATTCTCTCCACTCATTCACAGATTTGGCTTTTGTGAAATAGAGAAGGAGAGTGAAGGGGGAGGAATAAAAACAAGGGAATAGAGAAGAGACACCTTGATTGTTAAAGCTGAAAGTTCCACATTAAAGCTTGTGCCATGAAATAGGCAACTGAGAGTGGGTCCTTGTTGGTGGGTGGGTAGGGGTAGGTGATGAGGTTCATGTCTTCATGGCCTCTGTCTAGAGAAACTCTACAGGTCTTTGGAGATCGGAGATCAGTCTTGGCCAGTTTTTGGATCATTTGGTCTGTGACCTTTGAGCACTGTTAAACTGCAACCCTTTGTCTCATCCTGAATGGAAGTTCATCGGCCTATATAGCATATATCACTTTCTGAAATTGTTTTGTTTACTTGCTCCCTGTCTTTCCATGTATCCAGTTCCAACTCCAATACAAGCTGCATGACAGCAGGGACCTTGACTGTTGTGTTCACCTCCAGGTCTCCATGCCTAAAATAGTGCCTGGCTCACAGTGGCCTTCAGCAAATGGCTGTTGGAGGAATAATGATGAGGTGTGGTCTGGAGAGCAAGGTGCAGGAACATGCCCAGCTCCTTTCAGCACTCACCTTTGACACACAGGAATCCACAGTGTTAGGAATACGTCTTTCATTGGGATGCTTCCCATCATACAGAGCTCCTGCTCCTGATGGTGTCACCAAGGAAGTTCTCTGACTCATGATCTTCTCTACTGGCTTTTCAGTGGGTTCCAAGAAAATGCTCACAGGTTTGTTTTCAACGCAGATTCGGTGTTCTCCTTTTTTCAACACTCTCTCCTTAGCTTTAGTAGAGACATTTAACACAGAGAGAGAGAAGGACAGGGAGAGAGAGAGAAATGGGAGAGATTTGAACCGCTCCTCTTACTCATGCATCAGTGCCCTGCCCCCTGCACCCTGGTATACAAGGCTGGTGAGGGGAACTCGGGAGATCTGAGAACTCATAAGTCAGCAGGTTAAGTTTTAAGGAAGAAATGAGAGCTTAATGAGAATGGAATATCATCAACTTGTTAAAAGTCACGTTTCAGAAACTGAGCCTCCCGTCTCACATTTCAATGATAGGGAAAAATGCTCATTTACAAAGTGAAGTGAAAAAAATCAAGAATCAAAACCATAGACTCAGAATTTTGTAAGTATACAAGTGTTTGCAGACATTCACAGAGAAAAGCTGAAAGGAAGTGTTCACACTGCTTATCTCCAGGTGGTGAGATGAAGAGGTGGTTTTGGTTTCTTCTCATTCCTTTCTCTCTTTTCTACTGTGAGCATGCATTACTTTTGTAATCCTCAAAAATACATCACCGACATTATTATTTATGCGTTATTATTAACAAAAATGTATTAATGAAAATTTTACTTTCTTTTTGTCACACTGTGTTTGTAATCCATGCCTAAACCACAAGGACAGCTACCGACCTGCCTCCAGGGGCAGGAAGTGGCTTCTTAGGACAGCTGAGAAATACAAGGGGCCTGGGGATGAGGATATTAGCAAGCATCTACGTTAAGGCCTGGTCAGACCAGATCCCGGACTGGGGGTCTCTCCTGCCGTCGGGCTGAGTCTCTTGGCAGCTGAAGGCCCCAGTTCGTGTCCCCCCCAGACAGTGCCATCCTTTCTCCCGCCCTCTCTCCTGGGTCAGCGGGGGCTGCTTCTAGCAGGACACCCGCGGGGCTGGCCCAGGACGGCTTTGCACCCCCAGCCCGGGCCCGCACCTCTGCGGCCCACAGCTCACCTGCCCTTTCCCTGAACTCCACCCGGAAGGTGTCCGGGGCGCTGTCGCCCAGGGCCCGCACGGTGCACTCCCCGCCGCCCGAGCGCCGGCTCTGGAAGTAGCTCTCCAGCTTCCTGCGCAGCCGGGGGCCGGGCTCGGACACCCGCACGACGAGCGGGGACGGCGGGCAGGGCGCCGAGGCCATGGCTCTGCGGGCGGGCGGGCTGCGCGGGCTCCGGGCGGGGGTAGGGCCGGCCTGAGGCGAAGGCACGTCCTGCCCCCGGGACTTGGGTCTCAGAGTTTCAATTTCGTTTCCCGGAGACCCCTCCCTGTTCCTGGAGAGCCTCTTCTGCCTCTTTTGTTGTCGCCACTGTAACTGTGGCCTTGGGCCAGGTGAGTAGGTCCCGGGTCGGTGGGAGCTGGAGGGAGCGGGTTTCTTGGGACTTGCAACTCTCAGGTCTCTGGTCCTGCAGGCTGGGGCGGGGAGTGGGCGACGGCCGGGGTCCCAGGGCCGGGTCTCCCCACCCAAGGATGTAAACTGGTCAGATGCCCAAGTGGAAGACAGTAAGTTTCTCCTGTGTTTGCCATTCTTTGGAACTCTTGTTGTTCTTATTACTGTCGTTTGCTGCCGAAATATAGTTCACATTCTGAATTCAGGTTAAAAAAAAGTACTTAGATTTTTTTCTTAAATGTGTTCAAATGCTCTATGACATCCGCCAACTTTACCCTTTAACTGACTCTCGGGGCTGTTCTGCCTCTTTTTCTTCGCTCAGCCAACAGTACTGAACTGCTTGCTGCTGTGTGTTCTAGTGAGAATGGTGAGAGGCCCTAGAGGTCAGGGCCTGCAAAGGGAGGCGGACTTCTGAAGAAAGAATTAAAATCTCTGGAAGACCTCCAAGAGGAAGCTTCAAGCAGAGCCTTACTAAGAGGGTTGGGGGTGAGGTGAGGAGGGTGAGGGGTGTGGAGCAGGCAGGGGGCATCTGAGGCCCAGGGATCACTGTGGTCTGAAGCAGGAGGGAGAGCCTAAGGCTGGGAGGAGATGAGATGGGACAGGGAGGAAGGGTCAAGATGAGTGCTGCCCAATAGAAATATAACAGGAGCCACAAGAGCCAACCCCATTGTGATTTAGAATATTTTACTAGCTGTATTTTAAAAAGTATCAAGAAACAGGTGAAAATAATCTTAATTATGTGTTATTTAATTCAGTACCTCCGAAATGTATTTATTTCAACATGTAATCAGTGTTAAAAACGCATCAGTGAGATATTGTCCCTTCTTTTTGTCAGGCTAAGGCTTTGCCATGCAGTGTGAATCTGGCCCTTACATCAGGTCTCAGTTGGGACAGGCCACATTCCAAGGCTCAATAGCTACATGTGCCTGGTGGTCCACACTGGACAGCACAGGTGGACATGGTGAAAGGTCTTAAAGATCAGTGGGGAGAAATGGAAGGGTTTTGAGCAGGGGAAGCAGGAGCATGGCATTCCAGATTTGGATATTAGAAGAGTGACAAGCCAGATCTACATCTTAGAAAAATGGTGTTTATCAAAAATGTGGAGGACACATTTCCAAGCAGGGATGAATGAGGCAGAGGGGCCAGAGATAAGGTTTTTGCATATTGCTGTAAGACTGGTCAATCTTTAAGGAGGGCAATTTGCCAATACTCTTAGAACTATGGAGCCCTGGTGGCAGGGTGGGGAAACCCTGGTGGTGTAGTGGTTAAGTGCTACGGCTGCTAACCAAAAGGTAAGCAGTTCAAATCCACCAGGCGCTCCTCGGAAACTCAATGGGGCAGTTCTACTCTGTCCTATGGGGTCGCTATGAGTCGGAATCAACTGGCAATGGGTTTTTTTGTTTGTTTGTTTTTGGTGGCACAGTGGGTAAGTGCTCAGCTGCTAACCAAAAGGTCGCTGGTTCAAATCTCCTCGCTGCTCCTTGGAAACCCAAGTTTCTACTCTGTCCAAAAGGGTCTCTGTGAGTCAGAATTACTCTACTGCAATGGGTTTGGTTTTTCATTTGGTTTATCATAATTATAATTGCATATACAGTTACTTTATGATTCTGCTTTCCCATTTCTATGAATTTCCCCTATCAATATGGTAGTACCTGCCTGTGGTTACCTATATATGAGGTTGTACATTACAGCCGTATTTATAAAAGGTAAAAAATGGGAACCCCCTCTTTGATGGTTAAGGTTGTGTGTCAACTTGGTTGGGTCATGATCCTCAGTGGTTTGGCAATTTGATGGCTTTTTAATGACATAGTAAACTTAATAATGAGATATGATATATATAGTATGATCACCTCCTGGATGAGATCTGTTGTGAACAGCCAGTCATTTGAAAGGGAGTTTCCTTGGGTGTGTGGACTTCCTGGCAAGGCTCACTCTGGCTTGTGCTCACTCTGTATCCTCTTCATCTGACCTCTGATCCTTGGAACTTGAGCTAGTAACTCACCTGCTGTCTTATGGGGTGTTCCTGGGATTTGTCGGCCTCCGCAGCCTGTGAGCCAGAGGCCTCCTGTCTAACCTTCTGATTTTGGATTCGCCAGCACTTGTGGCTACGTGAGTCAGGAGATGCCTCCAGCCCGACCCATGAACTTGTGACTTTCCAGCCTCTCCAACTGTGTGAGCCATTTCTTTTATGTAAATCTCTCTGTGCATTTATATGCTGCACTGGTTTTGCTTCTGTGGAGAGCCCAACCTAAGACACCCTCAATGTCCATCCATAGCAGACTAACAGTTAAATAACTTCTAGCATATTTATGCAATAGAATACCATGAGCTGTAGGAATGATGAGGAAGCTCACTGTGTACTAATATGGAAAGATTTCTAGGATACATTAAGGGGAAAAGTCAAGCTGCTGAAGAGTAGGTATACAGTGCTACCTTTTGTGTAAAAATACCTCTGGAAGGATATGGAAATAACTAATAACATTGGTTATCTCCAGTAAGGGAAATTTGGTGAGGGGATTGGGAGTAGGGCTAGAGGGAGCCATTTTCACTTTTTGAATGTCATGCTATTTAGACAACAAATGTCATACCTTACAAATGATGAGATGTAAAATCAGAGTCATTTAAATCTTTCTAAATAGTGTACTGCCATAGCCCAGGCAAGAGGCACTGAGGCGCTGAAGGGAGGCAGCCTCCTGAGCAAGGAGGGTAGGGGCGTATTTGTAAGTGACTTAAATGGTAGGACCAGTTGCACCTGAGAGAAAAGAGATGGTTCAAGGCCAATTTCTAGGTTGCCCACTTGAGTGGGTAAGTGACGTATTATTTACTGGACAGTGAAATCTGGGGAATAGAGCATGCTTTTTTTTTATTTTGTGGTGAGGTGGATGAGGACGAGGGAACGATGGATTTAGTTATGTATAAGCTGAGTTTGAGGGGTCTGTGTGACATCCAGGTGGAGTTGAAATGTGATGCTCGGGAGAGTCATTGCCTAGAGATGCAGATATGGGAGTCATGTGTACAGGTAGAATTGAAGCCATGGGAGTGGATGAGATCAGCCCTGGAGAGTATTTTTGAGATGAGAAATGACCATCAGACGGAATCCCAGGGCAAAAGAGCCCAGGAGAAGGGTCTATGAATGCAAAATGACAAGCAACAGAAGAGCCAAGGAAGGATGGCACAGCAAAGCCAAGAAAGCAGTTTCAGGAATCAAGGAGTGAAATACAGGGGCAGATAAAGATTAGGATACAGGGTAGTTCATTGGGGTTAACCACCTGGAGGCCACTGATGAGCCCTTTCAGAGGAATTTGGGGGTGAGATGCGGAGCCAGACTATAATGGTCAGAGTGGGCAGAGGGATAGGAGGAGAGTCAACTATTCTCTTTAGAAATTTGCCTGCCTATAAAAAGAAGGAAACAGTGATGGAAAGTTGGGAAGACTTTTCTTGTTATTGTTTTGTAAAATGGAAGAGGTTGAATGTTTTGGGCTATATGCCTCTTGTTTCTAATTTCTTTGGGTTAAATGGGTGTCACTACCACTGCCCGGTGTATTCCTGGACTTTTGAGCCTGGTCCGAAAATAACAAGTGCAACTACATCTAAAGGAAAGTCCACCAGAAGCCGACAGCCAAAGCAGACACGGAAGTCTTCCTTCTTTGGTGAAAACAGCAGTGCCTTCTGGAGGCAAATATGCCTCTTGTACTTACATTTTAGGATTATAGTAGACCTGAAGCTTTTCCTCAACAGGTAAGAATAGTGCTGTAATGTTGTAGATAGTTTTACAAAATGTTTCTATTGCAAAGCCGGAAATCATTTCAGAGGACTAAAGATAGCAATATGTGTGAGCATCTCTATCTTTAAGCATTTCCATCAGCATTCTTCTAAAACTTCCTATCTATTGTATGGAAAATCATTAAAATATAAGTTTTCCTGGAGTTTCTGATTTTTATTCAGATATTCACCTTTCCTAGTTCGATCAAGGATATTTATCACAAACCCAATAATATACATACCTCACAGGTGCAGTCCAGTTTCCTCTTTCTTCAAACCCTCTGGTGGTCTTCATTTACTCACGAGCCTGGTTCCTCACTGTTTTAGGTCACTGTGCTCAGTCTCACCACTCTGTATCATCGTCCTTTGCTAAATATGTAAAAGTCTGCTTCAACCTTCAAAGCCTGGCTCTAGTGTCACCTTCTCCATGAAGCTTTCCTTGCTCCATCCCATAAGCTCATTCCCGTCTCTGAGCTGTGATGATTTCAACTGGAACTTCTCCTGTAGAAGATAGAGGGTATAACAGTAGTAATAACAGAAAAACAATGTGTGATTCTTCACCAGTGAAACTGAAAACTACTAGAGATCAGAAATCATGTGTGTCAACTTGCCTGGGCCATGATTCTCAGCAGTTGTGATGGAGTTTGGCAGTCGAATGATGATGTGATCGTTTCCATCATGAGATTTGATGTAGTGTGATCACCTCTGTGATGGGATTTCCTGTGAGTTGCCAATCAGTTGAAAGGGAGTTTCCTTGAGGGTGTGGCCTGCATCTAATATAGGTGGATTTTCTGGTAAGGCTCTGGTGGGCTTTTGCTCACTTTGGATTCTGCAGCTGGCTCCTGTTCATCTGACCTTGGGTTCTTGGGGCTTGAGCTAGCATCTTACCTGCCATCTTGCATGCTGATTTGGGGATTTGTTGGTCTTCACAGCCTGTGAGCAAGAGCCCTGCTTTCTGACCTGCTGATCTTGGTTTTGCCAGCCCCTGTGGCTGTGTGAATCAGGAGAAGCCTCCAGCCCGACCCACAGACTTGGGACATTCCAGCCTCTACAACCGTGTGAGCCATTTACTTCGTATACATTTACATACTTTCTGGTTTTCCTTCTCTAGAGAACCCAGCCTAAGACAGACGGTGTGCCATTTTTAGTTGCCATTAAGCTGATTCCAACTCATGGCAACTCCATGTGTGCGGAGCAGAACTGCTCCATAGAGTTTTCAAGGCTGTGACCTTTTGGAAGCAGATTAGCGGGCTTGTCTTCTAAGGCACCTCTGGGTGGGTTTGAACTGCCAACCTGTCAGCTAGTAGTCAAGCACTTAACACAGAAGGAGTACCATCCAGGGACTCCTTCTGACTGTGTATTCTTACCCAGTTCCCTAAGATGCTGCTCATTGCATTCTTTCTATTCATTCCTAGAAGTGGGAAGGACAGTCTATGTTTGGAAACACAAACAACAGTACAGACATCAAAAGGCTTCAGGATGGACCCTTTCATGGTAAAAAGCATAAATGCATATAAATCATAAACCTGGATCAGCAGGTGATTAGTTCTTCCTGTAACACCAAGAAATCCTGGTGTTTCCGTTACACCTGGCATTCTCATTTGGGCTTAGTAGCCCAATAAAAGTTTTATCCCTGTTATTTTTTTATTTGCACCATGTGGAAAATGGTAAATCAAGAATATGCTAATATAGTCAGCAATGTCAACTTGAGGATGGATAATTTTTTAAATGTCACCTCAGTATCATGTTGATTCTCTCCACTCATTCACAGATTTGGCTTTTGTGAAATAGAGAAGGAGAGTGAAGGGGGAGGAATAAAAACAAGGGAATAGAGAAGAGACACCTTGATTGTTAAAGCTGAAAGTTCCACATTAAAGCTTGTGCCATGAAATAGGCAACTGAGAGTGGGTCCTTACTGGTGGGTGGGTAGGGGTAGGTGATGCGTTCATGTCTTCATGGCCTCTGTCTAAAGAAACTCTACAGGTCTTTGGAGATCGGAGATCAGTCTTGGCCAGTCTTTGGATCATTTTGGCCTGTGACCTTTGGGCACTGTTAAACTGCAGCCCTTTGTCTCATCCTGAATGGAAGTGTATCTGCCTCTTGGGAAGTGGGTAGGGTCATTGTGTGTGCTAATATTTAGTATATCAAGGGTTTCAGATACACAGAGGAAAAAGCACCCTCACCCCGACTTAGTGCTTTTAGCTAGATTTCTGCTGTTTTGTGTTATTAGTTGATATTGTTACAGTGATCTGCAGACTTTGATTTCAATTTTCTTTAAACCATTTTCATTTCTCATAGGGTGCTGAAGCAGCAGATTATGATGATATATCAGGTAGGATTGCCTCGCTATCGCTCTCGTTTCACAACAGCTCGGCTCAGGCCTTTCCTCAGTGGACAGAGGGGATACACAGGTGCTCAGGTGTGTGGCTCTAGACCTCATAGAGACCCCAGCACATGTGTCAGAAAGGGAGCTGCTTCAGAAGCACTGAGACACCAGCAGGCATGTTTTCTTAGGGCCCCCTCTGATTCCTTCCTTTGGCTTCAAGATGTGGGACTCTTTTTAGACAGTATGTCTGCAGCTGAATTTGGCCTCAAGTGGTGACCTACTTGATTGTCACTTTGCTCAAAAAGGTCTGTAAGAGCCAAATGGAAACTGTTTACTCCTAGGAGATGGCTCTCTTGAGATTTTCAACCAAAGTTCAAAAAGACCTGATAACCAGCTTGCAGCTTCTCTCGGGTAGTCAAGGCTACCAGAGCTCTTTATATGTTGTTCAGTTTAGAGAAGGTAGTTCAAATAAAATGTAACTAATTTCCACATTTAATCTATTTTAGAATGCACATTTTTCACATTTTAATATCTCTTAACTAAGGCCTTATCAATTGATGGCATGTCTTGGTTTAATTTGCATCATTTTTCCTTTTACAATGGCAGGTAATAACGATACCTTGGACTCCATAGAATACAATGTCACAGGCTGGCTTCTCCAAGAAGCAGAAGCTGAGACAGAGTTAGGAGTGCAAGGGTTTATTGTGAAAGGAAATGTGAGGAAGCAGGGCTGGACAGGCACAGCCATTACCTGCAATGAAAACCTGACAAAGTTCCTACCATCCCAAGACTGCCCAGGAGAGGACTCCCATGTTGGACATTAATGGTCTTTCTCAGCCACAGATAGGGACTGCCCTGATAATATGTGACCTTGGCTCAAAAGCTGAGGTGGACCCTGAAAGGTCTGTCAGATGGAGGCTGTCATATGGTCATCTTTCCCCCTTCATTACCAAAGTGAAGGCAGATCTGAGCAGTACAACTTCTTGTCTGCTACATATAATGAATTAATTTTAGTCCATAAATTTTAATTCCACTAAAATTGTGCCAGAGCCCTGGTAGCGCAGTGATTAAGAACTCAGCTGCTAACCAAAAGGTCAGCAGTTCAAATCCACCAGCTGCTCCTTGGAAACCATATGGGCAGTTCTACTCTGTCCTCTAGGGTCACTACGAGTCAGAACCGACTCCATGGCACCTAACAACAACAACAACAAAATTGTGCCACAAAACCAAAGTATTATGAAGAATGACTCCCTGTAGCAGTCATTGTAAATGCTCTCCTCATTTGCTGCCCCAAGGTACCCAGGGGGAGCCCTCAACCAATGACTGGTAAAACTTGGAAAAATATCCCAGCTCCTTTACCCCTATGGTGGTCCAACTCTGAGGCTCATGATCTACACCTGCTTCTGATGTTCCCCCGATGGAGTACAGCTCCATTTGCTTCGTAACACACCCTTTATTCACTGTCTTCCTTTTGTTGTCTTAATTTTCCTCCTCATGCTTGCATACCCCTAGTGTTTTAGGGGTCACTTTGCAAATAAACTGCTCCACTTAAATCCTTGTCTCAGGGATTGCCTCTAAGAGAACCTAAACTAAGATACTGATAAAATTAAAAGGTCTGAATAAAACATTCACATGTTTTTGACTCATAAGTAAGTCTTTCCCAATATTTGTTCATTAACCATGAATCCTCCCAACCTCACCATTTTAATACAAATTATGAAAATGCATGAGCCTCCATACCTACAGGTTTCTCACCACAGTCATTATGCCATAGTAGCTACCATTTATTG
Organism: Elephas maximus indicus; assembly: GCF_024166365.1. Classification (NCBI taxonomy): domain Eukaryota; kingdom Metazoa; phylum Chordata; class Mammalia; order Proboscidea; family Elephantidae; genus Elephas; species Elephas maximus. Next base: position 13,200,502 of record NC_064819.1, read on the forward strand.
AGTGCTTACTATATGCCGGGCACAAGGCTAAAACTTTACGGGTGGCCTGCCATTGGGTATCCATGGTCTAGTTATATGTCTAGATGAGAGGGAGAGTCAAGAAGGAGACTAGAGGAAATTCATATCTCTTCTGCAAATAGGAAATTCAGTCTCCTTATGTGAAGTGGAATTACGTCCTTTTCAGAGGAACTCATGCTCATTTCTTTATTTTATATCTTCTCTTTTTTTCTAGACATGACGCTTTCGGAGAAAATTATACTTGGTAAATTTCTATTAATTAAAATGACTTCAAAAATTTTTAAAATAGGAGTATGGTCCTTGGACACTCTTTTAGCTCAGTGATGAAGTCACCCCGGAGGTTCACCATTCAGCCAAAGATTAGGCCCATAAAACAAAACAAGACTGAAGAGGCACACCACCCCAGGGACAAGGACTAGAAGGCAGGAGAGGACAGGAAAGCTGGTAGTAGGGAACCCGAGGTCAAGAAGGGAGAGTGTTGACATGTTGTGGAGTTGGTAACCAATGTCACAAAACAATATGTGTACTAATCATTTAGTGAGAAGCTAGTTTGTTCTGTAAACTATCATCTAAAGTACAGTAATAAAAAAAGGGAAAAAAAAGAAAGTTCCATTTCAGCTCCGCCCTCCAAAATGGTTAAAATGGCAAATTGTTATATATATTTTACCACAGTAAGATCATTTTCTTAGTCACTGACTGGCATTATCCAGCTTGGAACTCTCTGGATGTCCTGTTATTTGGGGCGACTATTGTTGAAACCACTTCTAGCCAAAATTTCTGTTACTTGTAGATGAACGTGTTCTAACATAAAATACTTCTTTTCTTTGTTTTGGAAAAAAAAATTAGAAAGCCTGAACTGCACTAGCTTTTGCTGGAATAGAGAAGAAAGAAGTACAGGCATACTTTGTTTTACTGCGCTTTGCAGATATTGTGTTTTTTGCAAACTGAAAGTTTCTGGCAACCCTGTGTCGAGCTAATCTATCGGCACCATTTTTCCAACAGTATGTGCTCACTTCATGTCTCTTACCACATTTTGGTAATTTTCACAATATTTCAAGCTTTTTCATTATTATTGTATCTGTTATGGTAATCTGTGATTAGTGATCTTTGATGTTACTACTGTAATTGTTTTGGAGTGTCATGAGCCACGCCTGTATAAGATGGTGAACTTAATTGATAAATGTTGTGTGTGTTTTGACTGCTCTGCTGACCAAATGTTCCCGTCTCTCTCCCTATCCTCAGGCCTCTCTATTCCCTGAGACAGGACAATATTGAAATTAGGCCAATTAGGAACCCTACAATGACCTCTAAGTGTTCAAGTGAAAGGAAGAGTTGCACATCTCTCGCTTTCAATCAAAAGCTAGAAATGATTAAGCTTAGTGAGGAAAGCTCGCCGAAAGCTGGGACAGGCTGAAAGCTAGGCCTCTTGTGCCAAACAGTTAGCCAAGTTGTGAATGCAAAGGAAAAGTTCTTGAAGGCAATTTAAAGTGCTACTCCGGTGAACACACAAATGATAATAAGAAAGCGAAACAGCCTTATTGCTGTTATGGAGAAAATTTTAATGGTTGGAATAGAAGGTCAGATCAGCCACAACACTCCCTTAAACCAAAGCCAAGTCCAGAGCAAGGCCCTCCTCTCTTCAGTTCTATGAAGGCTGAGAGAGGCGAGGAAGCTGCAGAAGAAAAGTTTGAAGCTAGCAGAGGTTGGTTCACGCGGGTTAAGGAAAGAAGCTGTCACCATAATATAAAAGTGCAAGGTAAAGCAGAAGCCGCAGCAAGTTATCCAGAAGACCTAGCTAAGAATTGATGAAAGTGGCTACGTTAAACAACAGATTTTCAATGTAAATGAGAAACACCCTTGTATTGAAAGAAGATGCCATCTAGGCTTTTCATAGCTAGATAGGAAAAGTCAATGCCTGGTTTCAAAACTTCAAAGGACAGGCTGACTCTCTTGTTAGGCGCTAATGCAGCTGTTGACTTTAAGTTGACGCCAATGCTCATTTACCATTCTGAAAATCCTAGGATCCTTAAGGATTATGCTAAATCTACTCTGCCTGTGCTCTATATATGGAACAACAAAGCCTGGATGACAGTACATCCGTTTACAACATGGTTTACTGAATATTTTAAGCCCACTCTGAGAAAAAAAAAAGATTGCTTTCAAAACATTATTGCTCATTGACAATGCACCTGGTCACCCAAGTGCTTTGATAGAGATGTACAGGGAGATTAATGTTGTTTTCAAGCCTGTTAACACAACATCCATTCTGCAGCCCATGAATCAAGGTGTAATTTTGACTTCCAAGTCTTATTATTTAAGAAATACATTTTGTAAGGCTATAGCTGCCATAGATAGTGATTCCTCTGATGGATCTGGGCAAAGTAAATTGAAAATCTTCTGGAACAGATTCACCATTCTACAAAAAAAAAAAAAAATGCTGTTAAATATATTTATGATTCATGAGAGGAGGTCAAAATATAAACATTAACAGGCGTTAGGAAGAAGTTGATTCCAATCCTCGTGGATGACTTTGAGGTGTTCAAGACTTCAGTGGAGGAGGTAACTGCAGATGTAGTAGAAATAGCAAGAGAAACAGAATTAGAAGTGGACCCTGAAGGTGGGTCCGAATTGCTGCCATCTCATGAATGGGTGAGAAGTTGCTTCTTATGCAAAGAAAGTAGTTCTCTGAGATGGAATCTACTCTTGGTGAAGATGCCGTGAACGTTGTTGAAATGACACAAAAAATTTAGAATACTACATCAACTTAGTTGGTAAAGCAGCAGTAGGGTTTGAGAGGATTGACTCCAATTTTGAAAGAAGTTTTGTGGGTAAAATGTTATCAAACAGAATCACATGCTACAGAGAAATCTTTCATGAAAGGAAGCGTCAACCGATGCAGCAAACTTCATTTTTGTCTTATTTTAAGAAATTGCCACAGCCACCCAACCTTCAATAACCACCACCCTGATCAGTCAGCAGCCATCAATGTCAAGGCAAGACCCTCCGCCAGGAAAAAGGTTATGACTCGCTAAAGGCTCAGATGATGGGTAGCATTTTTTAGTAATAAGGTATTTTTTAAATTAAGGTATGTACATTGTTTTTTGAGACACAATGCTATTGCACACTTAATAGACTATAGTATAGTATAAACATAACTTTTCTATGCATTGGGAAACCAGAACATTAGCGTGACTCACTTTATTGCAGTGGCTTGGAACTGAGCCTATCATATCTCTGAGGCATGCCTGTACTTTTTTTTCCAAAGTAGATGTTTCCATTGTTACTTGATTAGGGTCTGTGCCCTGGAGCTGCTGAGCCAATGAAACATACTCTAAGTCAGAAAGAGTAAGAAAGTTTATTAAGGAGACGCATGCATTACCAGGGACCCGGCAGCAACACCGGCTGTCTCTATGGAGTCCCCAAGAGCAAGTTTACATTAGAGCTTATATAGAATGTTGTCACAAGGGTTACAAGTGTCTTTGTAGTTCCCTGCCAGACATTTCTTTATTAGGCTGAAGATACACATATCTGATACCTGGTCCAACTTTCCTGTGGGGGTTGTAGGCCACAGGTAGCCTGGACAGAACAAAAGGCTATTTGCATCAGTTTAAAACAAAGAACAACGTCATTAACATTTGGTCAAAACGAAGTCATTAACAGAGGTATGTGAAGGAGGCAGGCAGAGGAAGAACAATTTTTAGGTTTATCGTGGCCTTAGTTATGTTAAGCTCTCAGTTGCCCATTTTGAAAAAGAAGAAATTTTGCTGGGGGTATTGGAGTCACCAACAGGACAAACAGGAGGCGGAGCAACTGCAACAACAGAAAGGGAAAGAAGCAGGAAGAGAGGATGGCTGCCTGTCGCTAAAAGTTCTTTGGGGAATGCACTGGATTCTAAAGACAAAACCCAAAAGATCAAGGGCGAAATGAATGATAAAAATGAGACCACGGAGAGAAGTGAAAAAAATTTTTTTTAATTGTGTTTTAAGTGAAAGTTTACAAATCAGGTCAGTCTCACAAAAAAATTTACATACAACTTGCTATACACTCCTAATTGCTCTCCCCCTAATGAGATAACACAGTCCTTCCCTCCACTCTCTCTCCTCCTCTCCATTTGGGCAGCTTCTGGCCCCCTCTGCCCTCTCATCTCCCCTCCAGACAGGAGATGCCAACATAGTCTCATGTGACCACTTGATCCAAGAAGCTCGTTCTTCACCAGTATCATTTTCCATCCCATGTTCCAGTCCAATCCCTATCTGAAGAGCTGGCCCCGGGAATGGTTCCTGTCTTGGGCTAACAGAAGGTCTGGGGACCATGGCCTCCAAGGTCCTTCTAGTCCCAGTCTGACCATTAAGTCTGGTCTTTTTATGAGAATTTTGGGTCTACATCCCACTGCTTTCCTGCACCGAAAGGTAAAATTTTTGACAGTTTGCCCTCCTGCCCATACCCCAAAGTGTACAATTTATTGACAGCAATTACAATAATTGGTTGTGCAACCCTACCCTTAATCAATGCGATACTTCCATCACCGTTAACCCCCCTTTCCCTCTTCCTGCTGCCGCTGGTGACCACTAGTGAACATTGTTCTCAAATTTCTCTTAACCACAATGACTTCAACATTTTTAAAAATGAGAGTCTGTTGTATAAGGTCCTCCATAATAAATTTGTTTGTATCTCTACCCTGGTCTCTCCAGAGCTGGAAGGTCATACTAAGTCTCAGAAAATCTTCATAAAAATACCGACTCCTGAAATAAGGGTATGGGTTTTGAAGAATGACCTCACCAGACATGTTGATGTTGTAGTGAACCCATCTGATGAAGACCCATATGTGGGAGCGCAGGCCCTGGTGAACCCTTACAGCCCCGAAATCCAAGAGGAGAGCCAGAGCTTTGTTCCCAGAAATGGTAAAGTACCAAATGGTGAGATAGTTATCATGGGAGCAGGATAATGTGGAACTCTGAATTTCCTATGCAGACAAGTCCCCAGATTACAAAAGAGTTCCGTTCCTAAATCTGTCTTTAAATTGGATTTGTATGGAAGTCGAAACAGTTCTGTGAGGTTTGTATGTAACATTATACATTAGTCAAGTGTTTTTCTTAGTGTATACTACATAGTGTACCTTTCCCTGCATAAAAAACATTAAAGAAATACTTCCAGATACACTAAAACATCTTTAATATAATAATACAGTAATAATAATAATAGTGTTTTGATGTGTATTACAAAGGAGTGCCCATTTGTTATTATGAAGCATTGTATGTACCTCAGGTTTTTAATATAATAGGCTTTATGGGGGTTGGTTTGTAACTATGGGTTGTAAATAACTTACATCCAACAGCGTATATGTCCATGGTCAGATAAGGTAAGTAGGATAAATAGAACTTGGGGCAAATAGAATTTGACATTGTGAAATCTAACTTTGCATACAAATTTAGCACTAAATTTTAATTTTTAGCTATAACCTCTAAATCCAATTACTTTTTTAAAATGTTTTTATTTTGGTGGCGGTATACACAGCCAAAGCTATACCATGTCAACAATTTCTACATGTACAATTCAGGGACACTGATTACGTTCTTCAAGATCTGCTACCATTCTTGCTATCCTTTTCCAAATTATTCTACCACCATTATCTTAAACTCACTTCCCCCTTAGTTTCCCATCCAACCTTTTGAGTTGCTGTTGTCAATTTGATCTTGTAACCAAACGCCGCTCGGGTTCTTGTCCTACTAGCCAATTGAAATAAGACGGACAGTGATTGCAATGGAAACAGAAAGTGGCAAGTTTATTGTCTGCCCATACAAGGAGCGCGTGGGGTCTAGTGACCTTAAGGCCACGTGCTCGCTGACTAAGGGGGCTGGGGAGCTTTTTGTTTCCAATGGCGCCAGGAGGTTGGGTTTGGTACCCGGAATTTTCTGCCTTTAGCCCTCCCATGCCTGTATTTGCAGGGGGGCGGGGGTGTCAGTTGAAGGATATGATTTCAATCTGTGCATGCTTCAAGGTGTAGCTAGGGCTAGTCAGTGGATGGAGCCACTACCTGCTGCGACTTCCTGCTCAAAACAAGCTTGTGGTTAGCAAGACAAAGAGGGGGGTAAGGGGTGTTGATTAGGGTTTTCAGTATGGCTGAGCAGCCTGTTTCAGTCTCACATAGATAATTCATTAAAGAACATGCTCAAAGCAGATGTTGTTGTTAGGTGCCGTCCAGTCGCTTCCTACTCATAGCGACCCTGTGCACAACAGAGTGAAACACTGCCTGGTCCTGAGCCATCCTTACAATCGTTATGCTTCAGCTCACTGTTGCAGCCACTGTGCCAATCCACCTCACTGAGGGTCTTCCTCTTTTCCGCTGACCCTGTACTCTGCCAAGCATGATGTCCTTCTCCAGGGACTGATCCCTCCTGACAACATGTCCAAAGTATGTAAGGCACAGTCTCGCCATCTTTGCCTCTAAGGAGCATTCTGGTTGTACTTCTTCTAAGACAGATTTGTTCGTTCTTTTGGCAGTTCTTGGTGTATTCAATATTCTTCGCCAACAGCAGATAGACTTTACTAATTAAGATAAACTGTTTTTTGCTTCAAAGCAGATTTCAGGGGATAGTTTTGGTTTAAGATTTGAAGTTGATAGCTTATCACAGGCAGTAGTTTTGGGGGTTGATGCAGCCTCAGCAGCTCCAGAAAATCAGCATTTCATTGAGAATTTCAAATTCTCTTTCAATCTGCTCCCCTTTGATCAGGATTCTTCTACTGAGTCTTTGTAATTCTAATTACTTTTCAAAATGTGTTTTCTTCTAACATGAAATGAAACTACAGTCCCAGTAAACTGATTTTTATCGTAGATGTCATGACATTTCTTAAGGCTTGTGGGTAAACGCCGTAGAGTTCAGAAACTTCAGATTTTTCTACAACTCCTGGAACAAACAAGAACCATCAGGGTTAAAAACCTACCACCTATGCTGGTAACAATTACATACCAACTTTCTTTGAAAATCCCCAAAGGAGAACTAGTATCCCATGTCCAGGATTTCCCAGAGGAGAGTTCAGCCTTGGTTGAGTTTTCCAACTACAAATGTAACAGCGATTTTTCTTTTCCCTTGACGTTTAAAGTGATTGTTAACCATTTGATGCATGAATGAAGTCAGATTAGGGGTCACACAGATGGTTAAGAAATCCACACATGTACTGGGATATGCTATGAATTAACTTGAGGCTTTGAACAGATCTAACTGAAATAATTGTGTTTTCTGTTTTGTTTTGTTTTGCGGTAACAAAAAAAATCAGGCAACTATAAAATTTCCCTTGGCCCCCAAGTCCCCGTCAGCTCCTTCTTTATCTCTTTGCTTTCCTTTGCAGCAAAATTTCTTGACTGAGTTAGTCTATACTCATCCGCATTTCCTCTCTTCTCATTATTTCTTACATCCACTCCGGACAAGCTTTCACCTCCACCATTCCACCAAAACTGCCCTTGTCAAAGTCATCAATGACCTCTACGTTGCTAAGCTCAATAACCACTTCTCAGCCCTCATTTTACTTGATCTCTTAGCAGCATTGGACATAACTGGTGGTTCCTGCCTCCTAGATATAGCTTTTTTTTTTTTTTAATTTTGCTTTAAGTGAAAGTTTACAATTCAAGTCAGTTTCTCATATAAAAACTTATATACACATTGTTATGTGATCCTACTTGCTCTCTCTACAACGTGACAGCACACTCTTTCTCTCCACCCTGTATTTCCCATGTGCACTCAATCAGCTCCTGTCCCCCTCTGCCTTCTCATCTCTCCTCTAGGCAGGAGTTGCCCACATAGTCTCATGTGTCTACTTGAGTTAAGAAGCACACTCCTCACCAGTATCATTTTATGTCTTATAGTCCAGCTTAATCTTTGTCTGAAGAGTCAGGAATGTTTTTAGTTTTGGGCTAATGGAGAGTCCAGGGGCCATGGCCTCTGAGGTCCCTCCAGCCTCAGTCAGACCATTAAGTCTGGTCTTTTTACTAGAATTTGAGGTCTGCACCCCACTTTTCTGCTGCTCCATCAAGGACTCTTCGTTGTAGATACACCTTTTCATTTGCTGCTAGGACACTACTCTGGTTTTTTCTCTTCCCTCATTGACTGTTCATTCTGAGTCTTCTTTCCTTGTTCATCTTCTTTCCCCTGACTTTTTAATGCTGGACTTTGTCCTTGCTTCTTTTCCCCTCTTGGTCTATATTCAGTCCCTTGGAGATCTAGTATAATCTAATGTGTTCAAATATCATCTTTGTGCTCATCATTGGGCAAATTTGCTGCAAAAGACCTCTTTAAAAATTTAAAAAGCGAAGATGTCATTTTGATGACTAAGGTGCATCTGACCCACCATGGTATTTTCTGTTGCCTCATATACATGCAAAGATAGATAATGAGAAAGGAAGACAGAAGAGGAACTGATGCATTCAGATTGTGGTGGTGATAAAGAATATTGATATACTGTGGACTTCCAGAAGCATGAACCAATTAGTCTTAGAAGAAATACAGCTACAATGTTCCTTAGAAGCAAGGATGGCAAGACTTCAATTTGCTTACTTTGGACATGCCATCAGGAAAGACCAATTGCTAGAAATGGACATCATGTTTAGTAAAGAAGAGGGCCACCAAAAACAAGGGAAACCCTCAATGAGATAGATTAACACAGTACCCACAACAGTGGGCTCAAACATACCAATGATCATAAAGATGGCACAGGACCGGACAATGTTTTGTTCTTTTGCTCATAAAGTCACCATGAGTCAGAGCCGATTCAGTGGCAACTAACAACAACAATGTGCTCATGATTGCCAATTTGTATCTCCAGGTGGGACCCTCTCCTGAACTCCAACGCATTCACTGCCCACTAGGTGTCTTCGCCTGGTTCTCTACAAACATATGACATATAAACATAACATGTGTAAAACAAGGTTCTTTGCCTTCCACTCTCTACTCCACCAACTTGTTCTGTCTACAGGCTTTCCCATCTCTGTTTTATAAACAAATGGATTGGTCCAAAACAGGTGTTTCTGCCTCATCCTTTTAACTTAAGAAAGAAAACCCAGCAGTATAACAGTATAGAAGACATAGTGATATCTGGATTCTCTCAGAGGGAAAGAAAGAGGAGTGGGAAGAGAGTAGGTCCTTATGTTTGCCTTTTCTCCAGGAGCCAGCCTATTTTTTTTAATCCATTTTCTTTCTTTTCAGGTATCTTTGGGACTGTCTCTAGCACTCAGTTTGGAACACATGAAATGAAAATTGGTGCCATTGCTTTCCAAGTTGCTATTGGAGATATCACCAATGAAAGAGCCGATGTAATTGTGAATTCAACAACTAGAACATTTAATTTGAAATCAGGTATTTTCTTTAAGCAATTTACTTTACTGTAACTATTCACATGACTAAAATCTGGAAAGCAAATTATGACTAATACTGCCCTGAGTAGTCAGAGAGTGTTGTAGAATATACATGGGCCCTGGAATCACAAAGAACTGGGTTTGAATCCCAGCTATGCCTTTTGTATTGTCTGGTCTTGGACAAGCCACTTAAGCTCTCTGAGTCTCGGTTTCTCTTCAAATGCCTAGCTCCGAGAGGAGGAATAAATGGGGTATAACTGATGTAAAGGGCATCATACTATGTTGGACCACAGTAGGCACTTAGTCAGTGTCTGCTCTCATTCCCTCTACAGCTCTGAACTATTAAAACTGCCATACTTATAACTTAGTAAGTTTTAAGTTCCTCTACTTTTATATCCCTTTTTATATATCTCAGTTGACATACACATCTCATCTCCTGTAACGATTCACTTCTCTACAATATGCTGACCCAAAGGCAAAACCCGTTTTCCTTAATTTTCAAAAAAAATGTTGAGCTGAAAAGCAAATTAGTTTCCTGAAAAAAACCCAATGAATGCTTTGAAGGCCAGAGTAGCAGGGGCATGGGTCTGGGGACCATGGTTTCGGGGGACATCTAGGTCAATTGGCATAATAAAATATATTAAGAAAACATTCAGCATCCCACTTTGGTGAGTGGCACCTGGGGTCTTAAACGTTAGCAAGTGGCCATCCAAGATGCATCAATTGGTCTCAACCCACCTGGAGCAATGGAGAATGAAGAATACCAAAGAACAAGGTAATTATGAGCCCAAGAGACAGAAAGGGCCACATAAATCAGAGACTACATCAGCTTGAGACCAGAAGAACTAGACAGTGCCTGGCTACAACTGATGACTATCCTGACAGGGAACACAATAGAGATTCCCTGACACAGCAGGAGAGCAGTGGGATGCGGACCTCAAATTCTCATAAAAAGACCAGACTTAATGGTCTGACTGAGACTAGAAGGACCCCAGAGGTCATGGTCCCCAGACCTTCTGTTTGCCCAAGACTGGAACCATTCCCAAAGCCAACTCTTCAGACAGGGATTGGACTGGACTATGGGATAGAAAATGATACTGGTGAGGAGTGAGCCTCTTGGCTCAAGTAGACACATGAGACTTTGTGGGCAGCTCCTGTCTGGAGGGGAGATGAGAAGGCAGAGGGGACAGAGCGTGGCTGAATGGACATGGGAACACAGGGTGGAGAGAAGGAGTGTGCTGTTTCATTAGGGGGAGAGCAACTAGGAGTACATAGCAAGGTGTATATAAATTTTTGTACAAGAGACTGACTTGATTTGTAAACTTTCATTTAAAGCATAAAAAAATGGAAAAAAAAAAAAACGTTGGGCTGCCCCCGTTGGTGTGACAATTTTGAGCCTCCCAACATATGTCTGCTTACTTAGAACTTTTTCCCTGGGTGATGCAAACAGTTAAGCGCTCCACTACTTAGCCAAAAGGCTGACAATTCGAACCTACTCAGAGGCACCTTGGAAGACAGCCCTGGCGATATGCTTCTGAAAGTTCACAGCCTTGAAAACCCTATGGAGCCATTCTATTCTGCACATTTGGGGTTGCCATGAGTCGGAACTGACTTGATAGAAACTAACAATGACATATATACAACACACATACATACAATTTTTGGGATGGTCAAATAACTAACATTTATTCAGTACTTGCAGTGTGCCAGGTTCTGTGCTAAGCACTTTTCATTGCATTATCTCCCTGTGAGCGAGGTATTACAGCAGTCTGTGTGTGATGGATGAGGAACTGCTTAGTCACACTTTAGCTAATAAATGGTGAATTTAGCACTCCAAGTCATCTGTCAAAATGTAAAGTCCATGATTTCGGCCATTCAACCTAGCCGTCATTAGATGTGACTAGTCGCATCGGAAGAGTCATTGACCTGAAGCCAGCCAACTATTTGTTTACTTGTGAAAGAAAACAATAAAATTAAATAAAATTAAAGAACTTAAGTACCATGCTGTATTTTGTTACGGTTTTGGATCCATGCTTCTTGTTAGTAAAAAAAAAAAATATATTTTTCACTTATATTTATAATTTAATTGAGTAGAATGCAAAAATTTTCAAACAACTGTAAAAATACCACTGTACAAACAGTAACAGTAAAGTTGCAGACCCTGGACTTTCAGCAACTATGTAGTGCCATCAGAATATGGATCAAATTGTTTACCCATCAGCCAGCAAATGAACATTGTTATAGAAAGGGTGGTCTAATGGCGTTCAAAAGGGTGAGTTGAACAAAAGTCGAATATACAAGAGGCACTCATTGAATTCTAACTGATGCTTGTTACCATCGACATGTCTTATTTAGGGGTGTCCAAGGCAATTTTAGAAGGTGCTGGACCAGCTGTGGAAAATGAATGTGCTATAAAAGGTATGGTCACATGTTACTTTTGGCTACAACCTGCTGAAAATTAGAGGACCTATGGGAACTAGGGAAACCCTGGTGGCATAGTGGTTAAGTGCTACAGGTGCTATCCTAAGGGTGGGCAGTTCAAATCCACTAGGTGCTCCTTGGAAACTCTATGGGGCAATTCTACTCTGTCCTATAGGGTCACTATGAGTCAGATTCGACTCGACGGCACATAACAACAACAGTATATTGGAAGAGCTGGGGTTGGAAGGCAGAGCAGAGAATGAAGCCGGGGTTGGGCTAGTTGGAAAAGGCTAAGGAGGCTGCCTGAAAGGGGAAAGCAAGTGGGACATCCAAGGGTCAACAAGGAAAACTGGGTGCTCACAAGGACAGCAGGGTGAGGCAGGCAGGGATCCACTCCCCTCCCCTGTCGTTTTGCTGGGGCCCTGCTGTACTGAGAGAAGCCTGAACCAACTGGGCAGAGCCTTCCAACTGCTCTGGTAATTCCATGTGCCCAAGATCTCCCAAGGCCCTGAGAGAGGGAGAAGTTACTATCCTTTCAATCTCTGCACCACAGAGTACTTAGCTTTTACCTCCTTGAAAAATTAATCTGGCTGAATAAGTAGAGACTATTCTTCTGGCCTGGTGGAGTGAGAGTTACAGACCATGGAGACTGACTGCCTGGGTTCACATCCTGGGCAATCTTGTGCTACTTACTTTACTTCTCTGTGCCTCAGTTTAATCTGTGATATGGAGAAAACACTATCTCCCTCGTAGGCTTGTTTTGAGGGTGAAGTGAATTAGTAATGCAGGTAGAGTGCTTTTGAAAAGTACCCAGAATACTCTACAACGTATTTATTGAGTTAAAGAATGTGTTGTATCCCCACAATGTTCACCCTTTAGCCAAAGATTACACAGGCCTATAAAACAAAAAATAGCTCGATCATGTAAATGAGACCAAACGGGCAACACCTGCCCAAAAGCAAAGACAAAAAGCAGGAAGGGACAGGAAAACGGGACAAATGGAAACAGGGAAATTGGGGTGGAGAAGGGGAGAGTGTTGACACATCTTGGGGATTGCAGCCAGTGTCACAAAACAGTTTGTGTAGAAATTGTTAAATGAGAAACTGATTTGCTCTGTAAACTTTCACCTAAAGCACAATTTTAAAAAAGTGTAAAAAAAATACAAACAAAAACTTTAAACAAATAAATGGACATGTAAGTGGACACTAGTACCTTCATGTGGAAACCAACCTTTATCCAGGAAAAAAAAAAAAGAATGTGATTGTAAAGAGAATGGATCTTTCCCAGGTCCAGTGAATGAAAACCAGCGGGAGCGAGGGCAGCTGGGCTTGATCAGAAATCTCTGCTTTTTCTGATGTCAGCTATTATCATTTTCCCGTAATCACAGTGTTGCTTCGAGTAACAATTTGCTTTATTGTCTGTCTTTTTTTTTCAGCTGCACAGACTCGCCGTGATTTTATAGTTACACAAGGGGGATGCTTAATGTGTAAGAGGATAATTCATGTTATTGGGGACAACGATGTGAAGAAGACGGTCTGTAGCGTTCTATGGGAGTGTAAAAAGAGGCACTACGCGTCAGTTTGCCTTCCAGCCATCGGAACAGGTCTGTAGTCTCTTATCAACCTAAAATTCTAAATCAGACTCTTTTAGACTGCATTTCACCCTTAATGAAATTAATACTGAGTCAATTTGAAGGTAGCAATAGTGATGTAACTCGGAGAATGGGCAATCATTTAGATCCCGAGGGCCTCATCTGTGGGGTCTCAGCCTCTTTCATCCATCTTTCTTCTTTATTATATGTTCCCTAAGTATTTTTTTCATGTTTGGTCTTTAGCTTCATGGTTTTCTCACTTTTCCTTTTTTTTTGTTTTCTTTTTGCCTTTGCGGGATTCGTTTGCTTTCATTGCGTCAGTGACGATTTCTGCACCCATTCCCAAATCAGCATTTTTATGCCTCTCTGGGATCTACTCTGTGAGGTTTTCCTGTTGCCAGAAACTTAATGACATCAGAATCCAAGCTCATCATCCTCCTCCCTAAATAGACACAATGGAGTTCTTTAGTTTTCTAGCTTCCTTTCCTTGGTGGTGCCATGATCCTCCCAGTTCCCCTGGCCTGTCTCCCTTGCTTTTTTGTGTCCCCAGATCCCTACAGGTAGCAAGTCCTGATGAATTTTCCAGAGCGTTGTTCAGTTTCAGCCTTCTTTCTCATCTCAGAACCCTTCATACACCTCCCACCTGGTTTACTGCAGTGTCTCAGTTATCTCGTAGTTCATGCGTTCAGTAAACTGAAATACTATCACTGAGGCCCTGTGCACGGCGCAGGGAATAAAATCAAGAGTAAGGAACATTCCTTACCCTTAAGAACAAGCTCGGGTTCATCCTATTCACAGTTTCCAGGAACACTGTCCTTATCATCTGTATATCATACCATAACTTGCTCTTTTTAGTTGAGAATGATGCTGCTGACCCCGTAATTAATTCACACTCATGTCACTGTCATTTTCATGGGCATGTGGGAAGTTAGGGGTTGGGCAGTATCTGCAGCCACAGGTTACTATTAATCTAAGAGGTTCTTTTAGAAACTCCTGGCCTTAGAGTCATTGTTACTATCTTAGCCCAACTCTGTTGACTTCATTCTGCTTTCCAGATTAAGACTGAATGCCTTCACCAGGCATTCCAGGCCCTCCCTGCATGAATCCCAGGACGCCCATCCAGTGTTTGCAGCACACTCTTCCCTGGTTTTCCTACTGCTCTCATTACCACCTGTCATTCATAATCTTCTTTGTCTTCCTTTTTACTCCTTTTGTTTATATTATTCTCCTCATCTGGGGTCCTTTCCCACCACCATCTTGCAAATTACAGTTACTACTTTTTTCAAGACCCAGATTAGAAATCATCTTCTCCATTGTTACCATCAGACGTTTACAATCGTTTCTAGAACTCTAGTTGGTTCATTCCTTTCACCTGGTACCAGCACTCTACTACTCTGGGGAAACAGGGTGGATTAAGCCCCGTTTGCGCGAGGAGCTCGTGATTTAGTAATATATGCAGGACATGGTAACCAAGAATGACACACCAAGTGGAGGCCATGGATGTAGGTACTATAATCAGCCATATCATGAGAAGGACTGCAACTAGGTAGGTAGAATGAGCTTGCCAAGGGACTGCATAGACAGAAGAAGGCTGAAGCCAGAACAGAGAAAAACACCTACGTTCTGACTGTGAGCAAAAAAGGAGGGAAAGTCAGCAAAAGAACCAAACAAATAATCTTAGGCAGTAGCGGAGAAGGAGAGCGACTGCGAAGTCCCAGAGGAGGAACTGTGAGGGTCTGTGAAATGCTTGTATCTTGCCTCCTCAATTATGAATACGTTATGACATGCTCAAGAGAAAAACCGTGTGTTTTAATCACCTCCTATTCACCACTGGTGAATTACCACCCTAGTTAGGGAGTGGCCAAACATGTGACACCTGACTCTGGACAGATGAGATTAAAAGGAGTTTACTACTCACAGACACAGCCTGGAGGAGGAGGACACTGTATACCACACAGGGGCCGCACTGAGGAACAGAGTGAAGAAGGGCTGTGGGAGGCAGGCTTTGTAGTACCAAGAGGTTGGGGTCCCCCCTGGTTTCCACAGAAGGATATGATTGGCTTGTTTGAATAATTCCACAGGCTGACAGGGAACTGAAACCTGCTACTCAGGGATAAGTAGGAACTGTGCCCAGTCCCTGTGATAAGAGGGGTTGTTTGGCTAAGGGGCCTCACCTCGGGGAGCAGATTTGGGAGGGAAATTTGCAGTTAGGCCATTTGAGGCCCAACACATACCACACCGAGTCTCTTATACCTGTTCTCTGCCCTATTTTGAGTGCAGAATCATTGCTCATTAATTTTGCTGAAGGATTTTATGAATAAAGGTGATTTTGAGGATACATTCTCTTTTCTCAGTGATTCAATAGACAACATTTGTGTGGTGATTTACACTTTCAAAATGTTTCCCAGATAGTATCTATTTTGAGCATCACCAAACGCCCATGAAGTAGCTGGGACAGTTATATTTGCTGTAGTAGTAGTAATAATAATTGCTATCCTTTATTGAGGTTACTTATGTAGTAATTGTTTACTACGTGTTCCAAGTGATTTACATGTAAAAACTCATTCCTCACCATAACCTTATATCAGGTGATCACCTTGTCCAAATTTGCCCGGGATTTTCCTGGTTTTGGCACTGAAAGTACTGCATCCTGGGCACCCTCTCAGTGGAGGGCAAACTGGGAGGGCTAGTCACCTGTGACATAGATCCTGGTCAGCAAAGGGAGTTTACTCTGAGGCTAATGAAGTTTAGGCATTGGGACTTCACTTGCACAGACCTTTTTAAAGGCCCTGAGAGAGGCTCTAACATCTTCACATGGTTATATGATTTAGTGAAACTTCAAAAGTCAGGTATTTTAACCCCCATCAATGAAGACCACTGTCTCCTTCCACTCTGACTTCTCATGAGACTTCCCTTCACGTTGGATGATGGTGGAATTGCTGCAAGAATTGTTGGGACCCAGCTAAAAGCAAGTTGAGTTGAGAATACAATTTTCAGCTTTTTGAAGTTTATCCTTTGTTGTGATTTCTTTTCTTACTATATTCATTTTTACACATAACTTTATATGTCATTTTGTATTCTTTTTCTGAGATGTATAAGGTTCAGGCTCTACAAAACCTAGACCTACCCCTGACTATTAGTTTCCCTATTTTGCAGTTGAGGAACTTGAGGTATTAAAGCACAAGGTCATACAGATAGTAAATGACAGAACTAGGTTCAAAACCAGGCAGTTTGGTCCCAAAACCTGTACATTTTAAAGCATTACATGATTTTTTTTTTTTTACCATTATGCTTTTAATCACTATATTCTTAGCTACCACATTCTAAACTCTATTATCTATTACCTTCTATTATCACTCCAATTTTATAGCTGAGTATAGTGAAGTTTCAAGGGATTCTATGACTTACCCAAGATCACGCAGCTAATACGTGGCAGGACCAGAACATAAATCTGGATCTTCTATACACAAATCACGTGTTCTTTCCTCTGCACTGCTGATGTCCTCAGGAACACACACTAGGAGGACCCAGGCAAGCATCTCAGTAAGAGGATGTTAGAAAGGACTTAATGGATTTGGGCTTCTGTTAGGTGATATGTGGCAGCCTTAAGGAAGAGGGATTCTGCTCTGGACTGGATACTTTCAGGAAGTGGGTATACTTTTATGATTGGGTATGTAGAAGGTAAGAAGAATGGAGTGAGGCTAAAGTTGCGAGAGGTAATGAAGTTGCTCCTGTCAATCAGGATATGAGGATGTTTGGTTATTTTTCCAGTTTGTACAATGTCTATGTTTTTGTCTGTGGCCAGACAAAAAACATTATGGGGTAGTCTTGTTTTTGTCTTAATTCATCGTGGTCACTAGGGCCCATGTTTGATGATGATCTGTGAAATTGTTTGTGTTCGACCAGAGAACACTAAGACCTAGCTTTGAGTCCCAGATCAGCTCCTGCCTGTCAGGGGCTGCTTTCCTCCCTCACAGCGCCAAGAACTGCATTTGCCAAATCTCATGACATTACCAACACCAGCTGAAACTTCTTTTTGTCACTTTTTAATGCTTTTTTTCCCAGGAAATGCCGGAAAAAACCCAGCCGTGGTGGCTGATGACATAATCAGTGCTATTGAAGATTTTGTAGGGGAACATTCCACTGGATCATTAAAAATCGTTAAAGTTGTTGTCTTTCCACCTCATCTGCTAAATGTATTCTATAACAGCATGAAAAAAAGAGAAAGCCTCATGTCACCTGCCTTTCAGCCCACATTCTCCAGGACCTCATGTAAGTTGTTCATTTAAATAATAATCATGTGATTCTCTTTGACATCACTTAGAAAATGTTTGTATGTGAATGCTCATTTTACTTTTCCATCACTTTCTGAACTTTACAGACAACATCCCGTAGGTATGGGAAAAGTACAAGAATTACAGAACACAGTTTTCTGTGGAATGATTATTTTTCTGAGGGGCAAAATGATACCTGGGAGACAGGAGCAGCAAATAAACAGGAAGAAAATAGAAGAGAGGAGAAGGCAGAAGGAGGAGATTAGGCTTTGAGAAGTCTATCCAAAGGTCTTGTTGTTTACTTAGTGATTGCTATTGACCTTCAGTCCCCCTGTAGCTATGAACTAGCTGACCAACACTGGTTTATTGACCAGCCATCTCTAGATAAGTTAGCCTGAGATTAGAAGCTGATACAGGAAGGGAATGACCAGGGTCAGCTGGCTGTACTACACCACAAGCAGGCAGATTCCAGGTTGCTACTCTGTAAGGTGTGTGCTTAGACATTATATGCAAGTACCTGTGCTGACCTGTTCCTCCAGCTTTCCTCCATATTGTGGCCTCTGCACCGCTGTTAAAATAACTAAAAATCCAACCCACTCTTGGAATCACAGTTTTTACCCCATAAAGCACTGTGATTTTGCTAGCAGCCCTGTAGGTATACATGGCCTCACTAAACTGAGAACTGTTGTGTGCCACCTGCTGCCAGTAGGAATTTCCATTCTCTACACGTGTCCCCTGTCAACTATTCTCCTCAATGTGTCACAACAAATAGTACACACACAAAAAGTAAGTAAAAATGAAAATAACAGTTATAATAGTGAAGATTCTTGCAGTTGCAAGTAATAGAAAATCCAGTTTACATTAGCTTAATAAAAATGGAATTCATCGACTCTTTTACTTTTTAATGGCATAAAGGTCCAGGTGTATATGGCTTTAGATGTAGTTTGATCTAGGGGCTCATATGAGGTCATCTAGACCCATCTAGGTTTTCTTTACCCTTCACCCTCTTCTCAGTTGTATTGTTTTTATTCTCAAACTCCACATGGTGAAAAACAGCTGCTTGCAGCATCAGGCCCATGTTTTTTCATGGTCAAGTCTGACAGAAGAGGGAATATCTAGAGGAGATACATACTGGCTATCAGGAAATTGATACCTGGGAACAGAAGTCTCACACGAGCCCTGAGATTCCTTCTGATTGGATCAGTTAAGTCATCGCAGCAGCTAGGAAACTAGAATAACACTGATTGGCCAGGCCAGAGTCGCATGTACCACATGGCAAGCAGAGGGAATCACTATCTGCTGCACATGGACTAAGAGCCAGGGAAGGGTTATCTCTCCCCAAAGTTCAGGATACATTGGCTAGAAGAAGTGGAAAAGAACGCAGGAAAGGAGAAAATAATACACCCCAAGTATAGCATCTAGGAGCCCTGGTGGCACAGGGTTAAGGACTCAGCTGCTAACTGAAAGTTGGTGGTTTGAACCCACCAGCTGCTCCAGGGGAGATGTTGTGGCAGCCTGCTTGCATAAAGATTACAAGCCTTGGAAACCCATGGGCCAGTTCTCCTCTCTCCTGCTGGGTTGCTATGAGTCAGAATCCACTCGAAGGCAGTGGGTTTGGTTATTGGTTTATAAATAGGTGGGAGTTGAAGCCACTGAGTGTGGATGGAATTATTCTTGGCGAGCACGAAGGGTGAGGAGAGCAAAGACTGAGGGCCAGGCCACGATTCTTGTTTTTTAATCCCATTGCTGGAGAAGAGACTATGGTAGTGCACAGGGAAGGGTAAGGGAGGGCATTTATCCTGAATGCCAGAAATGGGAAAGTGGAGGGACACTTATCTTTTAAAAGAGATATATGGTGAAGAGCTCAGGAAGGTGCGTGGCACATGGCAAAAACTTAAAGAAAGGTAGCTACTGTGTTATTTTCCATGAGGCACTGGGCTGTAAGTCTCTACACCAAGATTCTGTTCCTTACTTTAATGGTGACCTTCCCTGTGACACTGGATGAGTTTCCTGGAACTCAGTTTCCTCATCTGTAAACTGTCTAGCCCGGATCACTTTTTGTACACAGACAGAGTAGGTAGCAGAATTTGGTGTGGCTTGCGGGTATGATTTAGAAGTCTTGCCTTTCAATACTCTTAGCTTTAGCCTCTACTCCCTTTTT
Organism: Elephas maximus indicus; assembly: GCF_024166365.1. Lineage (NCBI taxonomy): Eukaryota > Metazoa > Chordata > Mammalia > Proboscidea > Elephantidae > Elephas > Elephas maximus. The sequence continues at coordinate 13,220,313 of NC_064819.1, forward strand.
AAATGCAAATAGCTCTAGGATGTAAAAAAATAACAAGCTTAACCAGGTTTTCAAATGTTGTTAGTATCTTTATGTGCCATTGAGTTGGCTGTGCCAAAGGCAACCCCATATATAACAGAACGAAACACTGCCCGGCCCTGCACCATCCTCACAGTGTTGCTATATTTGAGCCCATTATTGCAGCCACTGTTGTCAATCCATCTTGTTGAGGGTCTTCTTCTCTTTCACTGACCCTCCACTTTTAAAATAATAACCGTATATTTATAAAGGACTCGGCATTCCCTAAAGTGCTTTCACATCCTTTGTTATATGTTATCCTTGTAATAATCCTGTGAGTTGGTAGATGGAGCAGATACTGTAATTTCTCTTTAGAGAGAAGAAAATAAAGACTTACTCGGAAGTAGTATTACTTGTTCAGTGTCCCATGGCTGGTAACAGAGTGAGACTGATCAGGTCTTCTGATTTCAAGCCCTGGCAGCTTTCTACTCTGCAACTTCTTGGCATGGAAAGGGTAGGGGCAAGAAGAAAAACTTCAGTTATTCACTTCACAGTGTTGCCTGCTGTAGTAAGAGGAAAGCAAGCAGCAGTTGCAAAAGGACCCCAAGACCTAGGACTAAAAATCACTAGGCCAAAAGATCCTGAAGGGAGTGCACAGTGGGAAAAAGAAAGAATATAATTTGAAGAAACTACACATCGTATTGGTGGGAAACTTCTCCAGAAGAACTCTTTGAAGATGGAATTTAAAAAGTATAATGATTAGGGTTAGGTGCCTAGCTGTGACACCAGAACCTAACTCCCTACACAGACTTGCTGAACAGGAAAGGAATACCCTGGATCCCTCTCCCAGGTCTGGTATACGTTTCACTAAAAATAAGTGAATTGCAGTTTTCTTTCTAAGGAAGAAATCTACAGTGTTGTACCATCTTGTGGAATTTTCCTCATTAACGCAACCTGGCCATATTTATACTAGTCATGTCATCATGGCAATCCGATGTCTAGCTTCAGCGTTTTAGAAATTCCCAGAAATCATTGGAAAGAAAAGGAAAACTCTGGGCACCATCACCTTCTGCGGAAGCATTCTCTAAGCATTCCTGCCATTTTCTGTATATGGCGCTTTCTCTGCTTAGTGTTGAAGGTGGGATACAGAACAATGGGCTTTAACTATCTTTAGCAGGGCAGTCAGGCTTCCAGAGAAAAATAATAAAGAGTCACATTAAATAAAACATAAAAGTGAACAGATAAGTGAAGTGAAATTTGCTTTCATGTTTATATACCAGTTTCTTCTGGAATTTCCAGGGAGATTTTAATATGAAGATACAGTAAGTCTAAGTTTGCCTAATATTTTAGCTAGACCATTAATAAAGATATTAGGTGTCGTATTGGCATCAGAACCATTCACTTCATCTGTGTTTACAAAATTGAAGCTAATAAAAGAAGGCAACTATAGAATGTGTAGCCATTTTTCATAGACCAGCGTTAGATGAATGGGAAACAGGAGCACAGGAAGTGCCCTGGTTTTCAGAAGTGCCTGGACTGGGTATTGTGTTTTCACTAAATGCTGACTTTCCAGGTGATGTTGCTGGACACTGGACTGACATGAATCAGCAGGGTCTCTGCTTGGTCTGGCTCCAACCTGGGCAACCAGAATATAACACTGTAATGGGCATGTTCAATCAGACTTGTTTTTTCTACAAAATAGAGAAGGTAATGTTGTGTTTAAAAATTACTTTATAAAAAATGTTGAAGGAACTAACATGAAAAAAAAAACTTTTCCTTCCTTAATACCTTATTATGTTCCTATTCATTCCAATTGGATTCACCCCAGTTCTGTAGACTTCGAATCACATGGTCATTAGCAGTAATGAAGGAGAGTCCAAGGTTAAATGTGTATGTTAGGACACTTTCAGTTGTAATTCACAAAAATATTCACTCAAACTGCCTAAAGAATATTAACTGGCTTTGCTGTCAGCCATGTCCGCTTCATCTTAAGGCTGGAGTTCCCTAGTGGTTGTAGGATGGCTTCTGGCAATAACGAGGGATTCTGTGCTTCCTCATTTACATCCTACAGAAGAGAAACTGAGCTCTGTCCCACCATCCTTGGACAAAAGTCCTGAGCCTTGTATTGAATGGACCACTTCGACCAACCTCCAAGCCTGGGAAGTGCCGTGTGCTGATAGGCCTGAGGCCGGGTCACCTGATCCAATCAGTATGTGATTCCCATCATGAGGTTACCCTGACTGCTTTAACCCAATTAGGCTCCACCCTAAATTTTTGTGTAAGCCAATTCCCCCCAAACAGGAAGTTTGTGCACATTGGAGGTGGGGTAGAGTGGATTTTCAGGAGATCCCCAAAAGGTCTGCTATGCTGCATAAAGACATTAGCCAATGAAGTGTAAGAGTGTATCAGAAGGTTATTGTTGTTCTACCTGTGTCAGAGAAGAGTGGTGGCATTCTAATAATTTAAAATGTAGCAGCTTCTCCCATATAATTGTGCACATACGTACCTTATAACATTTCTAAAATTGTACTTTGATAACCTGCCTGACTCCACCATTAGACAGTGAGCTTCTTAAGGTAGGAGTTGCATCCTATTCTATTCATCTCTGCATTCACAGAACCCATCACAGTGTCTAACACATAGTAGGACACAATACATAGGGAATGGATGAACTTAATTCCTGAGATGGAAGGAGAACCAGAAGAAGGACTCTTCTTGCAGAAAGGACAGAACTGAGTAAGAGGAGATTCATGGTATTAAGAGTTGTTGAGAGTACAAGAAGAGCAAGAAACTTCACTTGTGTTTTCCAATATCTGCAGCTTTCTTGGCTTTTGTCCTACCATATGTATATAGAGAATATATATAGGTAAGCATTTTGATATAAAATATATAAGTTCTGTTATGTAAAGTAGATATTAATACACACTGTTACAAAGTATAGATGATAATTGTTGTTACTACTAGGTGTGTCGAGTCAGTTCTGACTCTTAGTGACCCTGTGTACAGTAGAACAACACACTGCTCAGTGGTGTGCCATCCTCACAATCATTGCTGTATTTGAGCCCATTGTTGCAGCCACTCTGATGGCCCTTCTTGCAGAGGGTCTTCCTCTTTTTCTCTGACCCTCTACTTTACCAAGTGCGATGTCCTTCTCCAGGGACTGGTCCCTCCTGATAATGTGTCCATGAGACAAGGTCTCGCCATCCTCTATTCAAAGGAGCATTCTGGCTGTACTTCTTCCAAGACAGATTTGTTCGTTCTTCTGGAACTCCATGGTATATTCAGTGTTCTTCAGGAACACCTTAATTCAAAGACATCAATTCTTCTTTGGACTTCCCTATTCATTCTCTGGCTTTCACATGCATATGAGGCAATTGAAAATACCATGGCTTGGGTTAGGCATGCCTTAGTCCTCAAAGTGATGTATTTCCCTTTTAGTACTTCAGAGATGTCTAAAAGACAGCAGATTTGCCCAATGCAATATTTTGTTTGATTTCTTGACTGCTGCTTCCATGGGCATTTATTGTGGATCCAAGTAAAATGAAATTCTTGACAACATCAGTCTTTTTTCCATTTATCATGGTGTTGCTTATTGGTCCAGTTGTCAGGTTTTTTGTTTTCTTTATGTTGAGGTGTAGTCTATACTGAAGGCTGTAGTCTTCGATCTTCATCAGTAAGTGCTTCAAGTTCTCTTCACTTGCAGCAAGCAAGGTTGTGTCGTTGGCGTATCACAAGTTGTTAATGAGTCTTCCTCCAACCTTGATGCCACATTCTTCTTCATAGAGTTCAGCTTCTGGAATTATTTGCTCAGCATACAGACTGAATAAGTGTGGTAAAAGGATACCACCCTGATACATACCTTTCTTGATTTTAAACCATGCAGTATCCCTTAGTTCTGTTCAAATGACTGCCACTTGGTCTATGTACAGATTCCTCATGTGCACAATTAACTGGAATTCCCATTCTTCACAATGTTCTCCATAATTTGTCATGGTCCACACATTTGATTGCCTTTTCATAGTCAATAAAACACTGGTAAACATCTTCTGGTATTCCCTCCCTCCAGGGAATACCAGATGTCAGATGGACATCAGCAATGATATCCCTTGTTCCATATCCTCTCCTGAATCTGGCTTGAATTTCTGGAAGTTCCCTGTCATGTACTGCCACGACCATTTTTGAATTATCTTCAAAAAAATTTACTTGAGTGTGATATTAATATTGTTCGATAATTTCTACATTCTGTTGGATCACCTTTCTTTGGAATGGGCACAAATGTGGATCTCTTCCAGTCAGTTGGCCAGGTAGCTGTCTTCCAAATTTCTTTAGCATACATGAGTGAATGCTTCCAGTGTTCCATTCATTTGTTGAAACATCTCAATTGGTATTCTGTCAATTCCTGGAGCCTTGTTTTTTGCCAGTGCCTTCGGTGTAGCTTAGATTTCTTTCTTCAGTACCATCAGCTATTAATCATATGCTATCTCGACTGAACTGTTTGGAACGTCAACCAATTCTTTTCAGTACAGTGACTCTGTATATTCCTTCCATCTTCTTTTGATGCTTCCTGCTGTTTTTCAGTATTTTCCCCTTAGTATCCTTCAGTATTGCAAGTCAAGCCTTGAATTTTTTCTTTAGTTCTTTCAGCTTGAGAAATGCCAAACGTGTTCTTACCTTTTGGTTTTCTAAGTCCAGGTCTTTGCACATTTTATTATAATATTTTACTTTGTCTTCTCGAGCCACCCTTTGAAATCTTCTGTTCAGCTCTTTTACTTCATCATTTCTTCCATTCACTTTAGCTACTCTGTGTTTAAGAGCAAGTTTCAGAATCTCTTCTGACATCCATTTTGGTCTTTTCTTTCTTTCCTGTCTTTTTAATGCCCTTTTGCTTTCTTCATATTTGATGTCATCCCATGACTTGTCTGGTCTTCAGTCATTAGTGTTCATTGTATCAAATCTGTTCTCGAGATGGTCTCACAATTCAGGTGGGATGTACTTAAGGTTGTACTTTGGCTCTGGTGGACTTGTTTTTAATGTTCTTCAGCTTCAACTTGAATTATGATGCTAATAAATACATTTAACATACCCTTTTTCTCTCAGAATTTGCTGCCATTTGCATTTGATCCTCCTTTTTTTCTCCTCCTTCTTCATATTGCTTATTTTAGATCCACAGCAAAGACAATATACCAAACTCTAAGGTCGTTTCCAAAGGATCCCTGATGGCACAACGGTTAAGCACTCAGTTAACCAAAAGGTTGGCGATTGAAACCCACATAGTGGCTCTGTGAGAGAAAGACCTGGCGATCTGCTTCTGTAAAGATTACAGTGAAGATCACCCTATGGGGCAGTTCTACCCTGTTACATAGCGTTGCTATGAGTTGGAAATCAACTTGATGGCACCTGACAACAACAAGGTGATTTCCAAAATATTTTGCCTTTTGTCATTTGCAGATTGAGCGGATTCAAAATACATTCTTGTGGGATAGCTACCAGTTAAGGAAAGTTCACATGGACACCAAGAATGGCCATATAACTAACGAGAGATTCCTCTTCCATGGAACAGATGCAGGCTCAGTGCCACATGTCAATCAGCACGGCTTTAATCGAAGTTATGCTGGGAAGAATGGTAAGGAAGAGAGCCATCTGATGGCTGAGAATGAGGTGAACAGGTAGTTCTAGTGTTGACTGTTCACTCCCAAGCAACACAGAATCCTAGATGGCACCATATTGTCTTTGTCAGCTAGAGCTCACTGTGTTTCACTCTAAAATAAGACTGGCAACCTTCTGAAGCCAGATGGGGTGAATTTTAGAAATGATGAAAAGTGGCTTTGGTGGGCAGGAATGTAATGTTTTATTTTGTCAGATTTGGGTGTGACTCTACATATTATGTAATTTTTATTCCATGTGCTTAGGAAGGCTTTTGTCTTTCTCTTTACAGCGGCACACTATGGAAAAGGAACCTATTTTGCTGTTGATGCCAGTTATTCTGCCAATGATGTGTACTCCAAACCAGATGAGAATGGGAGAAAGCATATGTATGTTGCGCGAGTTCTTACTGGAATCTCCACACGTGGGTGTGCAGGATTACTTGCCCCTCCAGCGAAGAACCCTCACGATCCTACAGATCTGTATGATTCTGTCACAGATGACCCATATCACCCAAAGATATTTGTGGTGTTCTCCGATAACCACGCTTACCCCGAATATCTCATAACTTTCAAACATTAAATATGACTTAGTCATATAGTTCTAAGAACAATTTGCAAATTCCTTGTGCTTGCTTTTGATTTGCTTCTGCAGATGAAATTATCCTTTTTATGTGCTGAAATACTGAAAAGAGCCTTTTTAAAATGCTGTGCTGCTGCAAGGTTGTAGCTTACCTCTACTTCTGAGATTTATGGGTAGAAGCCGAGGAATGTCGGTGGTGTAGCTATAGCTACAACTATCCACAGACACAGAATCTGGAGAGGAAAGAACCCATTCCTTTTTTCTGTGGGAAAAGTAATATGATGAATCATGTTAAAGCCAAGATGTGATCATTCCTATTGGAATATGCGAAGACATCAGACTGTGGCTCGCTAAACTGTGCTGTGAAGTGGATAGGCTTCTGTTGTGCATCTGTAACAGCTGGGGATTGTGCCTATTTAAGACATACTTATCAATAGCTCAGCAGAATAACCAAATCAAAAAGTATTACCTCAAATCTTTTGTGGAACAAACCAGGTAAAATGTACTGTATGGTTATCTAAGGTTTCAAAACAAATTACTACTAAATTAGGGAGTAAATCCCAAATATTCTTTGTGGGTCAGGAATTCATGTGAAGGGTTACTGGATTGTTGTAACTTGGGGTCTCTCGTGAAGTTGTCGTCACAATATCACCTGGGCTGCAGTTATCTGAAGGCTTGACTGGGGCTGGAGGATCTGTTTCCAAGGTGAATGAATCACTCACATAGCTGGCAAGTTTTTGCTGGTTGGAGACAGGAGTCCTAGGTTCTTCTCCACATGAGCTTCTCAACAGGCTACTAGAGTGTCTTTATGACATGGTGGCCAATTTACTCTAGAGCAAGCAGTTCAAGAGAAAGGCAAGTTGGAAGCCACAATGTCTTTTATGTCTTTTGTGAACTCATATGCCATCATTTCCAAAATATCCTATTGATTATATGAATCAGCCCACTCAGTGTGGGAGGAACTACACAACATTGTGGGTATCAGCAGGCAAGGACCATTTGGGGCCATCTTGAAGACTGCCTACCACACACATGAATATGTGAATGAATGGTATAGCATGCTAACAGTGAAAAGCATACTAGTCTCATCATCTCCTCTTCCCTCTCCTTCCACACCCCTGTCCTCAGTGCAAGAAGACTCCTTGTCTGTTTTAACACTTCCAGCACTCAGCATCATGAGCAAAATGACACTATCATGCAACCACTCTAATTATTGGAAATCTCCTCTTTACACTGAGTTGAAATCTGTCCTTCTATGTCTTTTACCTATTGATTACTGCCGTGACTTATGGAGGACACAAACAAGTCCCATTTGTCTTATAGATGAAAACCCTTCAGATCTATATGTTCCTCTACTATCTAAGAGTTATGTAAGTTCTTAATATATGTAGCAGCATATTTATCCTGAAGTCTCACTTTGGAGGACTTTTAAACATTTAAAAATGTTTACACTGTTTTTTTTTTTATATACGAAGAATACAGGAAAACAAAGAAAATAACTTTCTCACCAAATTTCGTCACCCATAATTCCAACACTAAGTAAACCACTGCCAATTTTCTCATGTACTCTCTCCTAGTTCCTTCTCTATCCATAGTCAACAAACTCAAGATCACCCCTTTTATTCAGTCACTAATTATACTTTTTTTTAATTAATTATACACTATTGTATCTACTGTTTTCATTTAATATTACAATATAAATATTTCTCTCATGTTATTAATCAGTAAACATAATTGTAATAGCTGAGTTATTCTAATTATATATGTGTATGGAGTTTTTTTAAAAAAGTGATAATCTTATTAATCTGAATTTTCAGCATATCTGTGTCATTTTCCCCATGTCATGAAATATATATCATTTTTAATGGTTGCATGGTATTTCATTGTGTGTTTATACCTACATGTCTTGTCCTTCTAGGATGCCTGTGCGTCTAGCTAAATATATGATTGGAACATGAGATGCAAAGACCATAACCTACCTTCCACAAGACACCACTCCCTAAGGTGCCTGAGGGAAAGATAACCCTAGAGAACAAAGCAAAGTTAAATAATGCTCAGTTACAACCTGAGCTTTAGCTCCCAACCCCAATGTTGAATTCTGTTGAGGAAGGTTGGAGGGAAGGATTCTATTTACTTAGGTTAGGTAGGCTTTTACTTGGCAGTGTCAACTGCTGACTTGCTGTCTCTATAGATGCTGTTACACAAGGAGTCCTTGATTTATTTTTCTGTATCCTTACTTTACTAGTAAGACTTAGACATCTTGAGTGCACAACACCCATTTTATTAAAGTTGTGATGGTTTCTTACGGAACAAAAATAAACCAATTAACACTATAGTTACTAGAAATTCTACCTTCCTTCAGCCTGAAGCTAAATCATGTCTTTCCATCCTTTTCTGAAGCTAAATCACGTCTGTTCCTTCCCGTTGGGTTGATGTTCTCTCTCCCAAGAACCCACTGCTTGAACTTAATCAAAGTTGAAAGTCTTTCTCCAACTTTGCCAATTACTGAAGAAAGGGGTCCCTTTTCTGTGGATCAGTCAAGTGATACCTAACTGATACCATGGGTTAATAATCTGGACTGGTGGACTGCTTTCATGGAGGGCTTTACTATCTCATATATCATCTCTTGTTATTTCTTTTAGCTTTTTCTCTTTCTCGTTCCTTTTTTTCCCCTCCAGTCCTTTCCTTCAGTTGTGGAAGAACGAAGCCACACACTCAGCTTGAATCAGTCAGAGGAAGTATGAAAATGGTGTGGCATCAGACCTCATCTAACTTCACGGGGAGGAAAGAGAATCACCATCAACGTTAGCAAAAAGCTCATTCCTGAGAGGTCGAGGTCAGACAAAATTCCACTCTCCAATATTTTTACCAATTCTAACACTGCCTTCCTGCCCATAGCACTTTCTACTTCTCTGTTGCGTTCATTAATTTGTTGCAGTGGACACACAGAACTCACAGACCATACTCACGATTATGGGATTTATTAGGGAAGTAACAAGTTATGTACAATTCAGGATCAGGATCAAATTGGAGCCAACAGGAACAAGTCAGGATACAGTTCTTTGATCAGGACAGCTTTTCGGTTGTTGCCTCTGGGTACTCCTATCGGCCTAGGCCCTCTGCTCTTCGCCTGGGCCCCTGCTCCGGCCTGCTTGGGCAAGTGTTACAAAGCTCTTTAGCTCTGCTGTTAAGTGCCTGGAGGTACCCCACTCCGCCAGGAAGCCTCCTTCCTGAAGGCGCTCAACTTTCTTGCTCAGTGGCCCGGCACACCCACTGTAGCCACTTTGCTCAGTGGGCTGGGAAGCCCACTGTGCCATCCTGTGCCGGTCTCATAGTTCCGCTGCTGCCCTTTCTCTGCTACTGGACTCTGCCATGCTTGTCGCTGCTTCTCACCATCTCTTGCAGTTTCTGGTGTTACAGCTGTCTCCTGGGTCTTAGGAGGTTCTCAGCACAGGGACCTGGGTCCAAAGGACGCGCTCCATGCCTGGCTCTTCTTCTTGATGGTAGTGAGGCTACCTGTGCCTCTGGGATTGGCTTTCTTTAAGCCTAGCAGAATGGCAAAACTGAACGATTCCCTGCAAGGGTTCCATGCACCTTATTTGCATAGTCGATCTTATGTGGGTGCTACCAGACCTTGGCTAAAAGGGCCATGTAATGGTAAATTCACTATACCACAGAAGTATTGCCATTTCTTTCGGCATCTATAGCAGAGAGCCATCAGAATCCATGCAGTGCACATGGTGATACATTATGTGAATGCAAAGTTAGGGGATATTTACAGTGTGGTGGGTTAATTACCACAAGGCTGGTGGGATTATTTACAGCTAATATTGACAGATTCAATATCTGCTAAACACTAGAACAAATTTTCCCTTACAGTAAACATGCCTTACAAGCTTAATTGATTCATTTATTATATTTACAAGCCATGGGCTGTGGATTTTCCCACAACTATTTGTAAATATAGGGAGAGTGTTTTGTTTCCGAGCTCACAGAGTGTACATACCTGCATCTTAAAAGACTTCGTGCCCCACCTCCTTCCTGGTGTATATTATTGTTTTCAGTCCCCAGGATGTAAATATCCTCCAACCTTTTCCTTACCTTGTATAGAAGGGGATTTTCAACACATAAATTTAATTCCCCAAGGCCTCTTGTTACCTAAAATTATAATTCCATGAGTTAGACTCATCAAATACATAATTCTGGCTTCCACAAAACCCAGCCCCACCTCTTCAATCTGAGCCTTTCCTTTATGTGCTCATCGTATTCCCATCTCATCACTCCCAAGCCTGGCGCCACCTCACCACACAATACACTCTTCACACTTGGTTTAGACAACTAGAACACACTGGAGAGGATTACACCATGCATGAATAAACTTTCTGCCAAGTAATGAAAGTGTTCCTCTATTGGCCTTTGTGGTTTATAGTCCAGGATGGTGGTTTCTTTTTCCTATTAACTGTACTAGCAAGCCATTTAAAAGAGACTGAGATAAGGAAAATCTTCATTATCACAAACAACTACCTAAACAGCTCTGAGGTCAACAACAAAAACGAAATTTCAGTGTAAATGAAGGGGAAAAAAAAAAAAATCAACAAGACACCTGGCAAAAAATAAAACATTAGAACCTGGAAGACAATAAGAACTATAAATGTAATTTAGGGAAGAACTGAACTCTAAGAATTGTAACACAAAGGCAGCAGCATTTTTTCAAATCAACCTAATGGTCTTTGTTTGATGCCCTTGTCAACAAAGCAGAGTGGCTCCCTTGCTCTTCATGGCAGTTCTATCATGGAGCTCACTTTGACTGAGAGAATGCTGATTCCCCAAGGGGGCCATACCTATCTCCTTCAGGTAGTTAGTGGTGGTGCCAAGAGTGATGTCAGTTCTCTGACAACTGAATCTGAGTTGTTGCTGGGCTCCACCCCGAATAGCTGGAAGCAGAAAGAGAAGTAGAAGCGATTTACTGAAAAAATAAAAGATTATTAACTAGTCCTATCAAATAAGTCAAGGGAACATAATTAACTTAGAAAATAGGGCATGTATATTCAGATAAAATAAAATGAAAAGGACAGTGTGAAAACTGTTTGAGAAACAGTGAAGTTCCTTGATCCCTTCCCTGCTCCTTACCCAGAATGGCTGCCTTTCAACTGACCTGGCAGAAATCTGGAGACTATTTCCTGTAGAAGGTAAAATAGGTCTCTGGATAAGACACCAGGCACAGGTAGATCTTGGGTCCTGTACCAAAATAGTAAATAATTCTGAGACTACCCCTTCCTGCTCCAAAAACTTTCTTCCCCCATTGGCTCCCAGTACAATGACAGCCAGACTTTTACCCTCCAGGGAAGAGATCAGAAATCTCTTTTTTGCAGAACGTGTCCAGGTCAAGAGAAAAGTTTACCTAAAGATACTGATATCAGAGTTTCCATAGTGCACAGACCACCAAATCATGTATGTTGTTGTCTAGTCGGCTCTGACTCCTGGTGACCCCATATGTGCAGAGTAGAACTGTGTTGCATAGGATTTTCGAAGCAGTGACCTTTCAAAAATAGATTACCGGGCCTGTCTTCTGATGTGCCTCGCGGTGGATTCGAATCACCAAAGTTTTTGCTGGTAGTAGAGTGCTTAAGGGTTTAAGCCACACAGGAACTCCTAAATTATGTATAGCTCCCCTCCCCCCAAAAAAGCAAAAAACTCATTGCCTTTCAGTTGAATTCCAATTCACAGTGACCCTACAGGGCAGAGTAGAACTGCCCCAGAGGGTTTCCAAGCCTGTAAATCTTTTTTTTTATTTTATTTTTTTTATTGTGCTTAGGTGAAAATTTACAGCTGAAGTTAATCTCTCATACGAGAATTTATACACATATTGTTTTGTAATATCAGTTGCAGTCCCCACAATGTGACAGCACAGTCCACCTTTCCACCCCGGATTCCCTGTGCCCATTCAACCAGTTCTTGTTCTTTCCTGCCTCTGGACAGAAGTCACCCATATGGTCTCGTGTATCTGATTGAACTAAGAAGCACACTTCTCTCATGTATTATTTTTTGTGTTATAGTCCTGTCTAATTTTTGTCTGAAGAGTAGGCTTCGGGAATAGTTTCAGTTCTGGGTTAACAGAGTGTCCAGGGGCCATAGTTTTGGGTGTCCGTCCAGTCTCTGTCAGACGATTTAGCCTGGTCTTTTTATGTGAATTTGAGTTCTGCTCCACGCTTTTCTCCTGCTCTCTCTGGAACTCTCTGTTGTGTTCCCTGTCAGGGCAGTTATTGGTGGTAGCCGAGTACCCTCTAGTTCTTCTGGTCTCAGGCTGGTGGAGTCTCTGATTTATGTGGTTCTTTAGTCTCTTGGGCTGGTATTTTCCAGGTCTTTGGTTTTCGTCATTGTCCTTTGCTCCAAGTGGGATGGGATGAATTGATGCATCTTAGATGGCTGCTCGCAACCAAAGCTGTCAATCTTTATGAAAGTAGACTGCCACATCTTTCTCCCACAGAGCAGCTGGTGGGTTCAAACAGCTGACCTCTCCATTAGCATCCAAATGTTTAATCACTGCTCCACCGGGGCACCTTAAATCATGTATATTGATTATACTCAAAATCGATAAACCCCACTCACTAGCTCAGAGCTTCCAATAACTTTTTAGAATCTTGTGAACAGACAATGAAAGATTATCAGACATTCAAGGAAAGTATCTGTTCTTAGGTGCCTTTGAGTGTGTTCCAACTCACAGTGACCCTCAGTACAACAGAATGAAATGCTGCCCACTCCTGCTCCATCCTCACAATCCTTGCTATGTCTGAGCCCATTGTTGTAGCCACTGTGTCAATCCATCTCATTGAGGGTCTTTCTCTTTTTCGTTGACCCTCTACTTTGCCAATCATCATGATGTCCTTGTCCAGGGACTAGTCCTTCCTGACAACCTGTCCAAAGTACATGGGACTAAGTCTCGTCATCCTTGCTTCTAAGGAGCATTCTGGCTGTACTTCTGAGACAGATTTGTTCGTTCTTCTGGCAGTCCATGATATACTTAATATTCTTCACCAACACCATAATTCAAACGCATCAATTCTTCCTCAGTCTTCCTTATTCGTGGTGCAGCTTTCACATGCATGTGAAGCAATTGAAAATACCATGGCTTGAGTCAGGTGCACCTTAGTCCTCAAACTGACATCTTTGCTTTTTCACATTTTAAAGAGGTCTTTTACAGCCTATTTGCCCTATGCAATGCGTCATTTGATTTCTTGACTGCTGCCTCCATGGGCATTGATTGTGGATCCAAGTAAAATGAAATCCTTGACAACTTCAATCATCTTTTTTTGATGCTTCCTGCATCGTTCAATATTTTCCCTGTAATATCCTTCCATATTGCAACTTGAGGCCTGAATTTTTTCTTCAGTTCTTTCGCTTGAGAAATGCCAAGCGTGTTCTTCTCTTTTGGTTTTCCTCTTCTTTGTTTCCAACTTTTGCATTCCAATGACCGGTAATTATCAATGCATATTGATTGCATTGATAATGTTTGATCACATTCAGACCACAGAAGTTGGTAAAAATCTTTAATTTCTTCATCTTTGGCCTTAGTGGTTGGTGCATAAATTTGGATAATGATCGTATTAACTGGCCTTCCTTGTAGGCATATCACTGGCAGGGTTGTACTTCAGAATAAATCTTGAAATGTTCTTTTCGACAATGAAGGCAACACCATTCCTCTTCAATTTTTCATTCCCAGAGTAGTAGACCATATGATTGTCCAATTCAAAATGGCCAATATCAATCCATCTCAGCTCACTAATGCCTAGAATACTGATCTTTATGTGTCCCATTTAATTTTTGAAGACTTCCAGTTTGCCTAGATTCATACTTTGCACATTCTACATTCTGATTATTAATGGATTTTTGCAGCTTTTCCTTTCATTTTGAGTTGGGCCACATAAGCAAATGAAGGTCCTGAAAGCTTGACTCCAACCACATCATTAAGGTTGACTCTACTTTGAGGAGGCAGCTCTCCCCCTGTCATATTTTGAGTGCCTTCCGACCTGAGGGACTCATCTTCTGGCACTATATCAGACAGTGTTCCGCTGCTATTCATAAGGCCAATTTTTTCAGAAGTAGACCTCCAGGATCTTCTTTCTAGTCTGTCTTAGTCTGGAAGCTCTGCTGAAACCTGTCCACCATGTGTGACCCTGCTGGTATTTGAAACACAGTGGCATAGGTTCCAGCATCACAGCAACATCCAAGCCACCACAGTACAACAAACTGACAGATGAGTGGTAGAGGAAAGCATTTAATTTAGTATAAAGAGGTTTAAAAAACTATCACTGGAATCAGAATGCTATAAAAAAGAATATAACCTTTAGACCATATTTTACTAAAAGAGCTTCTGGGTTATTTCTACATTTCAGTTATAAACGTTAAAAGGTCCTTTTATATTAACACGGCCTGGGAGGTACGTAACTAATCGTTCATTCTAATTCCTGAGTTTGCCCCCTCTTACTGCGATGTTTGGGAGAAAGACTGCCCTGTCACCAAAAACCAAACCCTTTGCCCTTGAGTTGATCCTGACTCATAGTGACCCTATGAGACAGAGTAGAACTGCCCCATAGGGTTTCCAAGGCATGCCTGGTGAATTTGAACTGCTGACCTTTCAGTTAGCAGCCGTAGCACTTAATCCCTATGCCACCAGGGTTTCCTGTCACACACATAACCAGTTGATATGTTGCTAGGGGTTTGCATAAATAAAAAGAAAAGTGACATCAAAATTTAAAAGTTGAACAGGATATAGCAACCTATTGCAAGTATATTTTTAGGTCAAAAAGTAGTCAACTAGATCTTTAATGATATATCAGAAGGAGCCCTGGTAGTGCAATGGTTAAATGCACGGCTGCTAACCAAAAGGTCGGAGGTTTGAATCCACCAGTGGCTCAAATACCTGGTGACCTACTCCAGCAAAGATTAAAACCTAGAAAAGCCCATGGGGCAGTTCTACTCTGTTATATACGTCCACTGGGAGTAGGAATTGACTACCACACACAACACCAACAACAAATATATGAGGCAAGGAAAATAATGAAGACAGCTTAAACTTATAAAATTTATAAAAACAAAGTGTTTATACTTACAATATAAAATATATATTTTAAATTTACAAAATTAAATTTTATAAATGCATGTATTTATTAAATTTATAAAAACAAAAAATACAATGTAGTAAAATAGACAAAGAAGAAAATTTCCAAAAGTGCATGAAAACTTGATAGACACGCAGTTAAAATCTTGAAATTCCTAAGTATCATTCATTCATTCAACAAATGATATTCATTCATTCAACAATTAATTATTGAATATATATCTGACATTTTACCAGGTGCTAGACAGAGCAATGGAAACCCTGGTGGTGTAGTGGTTAAGTGCTATGGCTGCTAACCAAGAGATCAGCAGTTTGAATCTGCCAGGCGCTCCTTGGAAACTATTGGGCAGTTCTACTCTGTCCTATAGGGTCACTATGAGTCGGAATCGACTGGATGGCAGTGGGTAGATAGAGCAATAAACAAGACTGTGGGTATAGGGTTCTTGCCCTCTACCAGAGACCCCATGTGTTTCAGAGTAGAACTGTGCTTCAATGACTCTTCAATGACTGTGATGTTTAGGAAGTAGATAACCAGGCCTTTCTTTCAAGGTTCCTTTGGGTATGTTGGCACAGGCTAACGTTTTTGTTAGTAGCCGAGTGCTTAACTGTTTGCACCACCCAGGGTTTCCTTTTGCCCTTTAAGAGCAGAGAGACAGTAAACAAATAATTACAAAATTAATTAACTGAAATTGCAGTAGGCATGAAAGGAGAAGGAGACGGTGGTTGGCTGCTAATCGAAAGGTTGGTTGTTCAAACCCACCAGCTACTCTGAGGGAGAAAGATGTGGCGGTCATCTTCTGTAAAGATTACAGCTTTGAAAACTCTAGGCAGCAGTTCTACCCTGTTCTATAGGGTCGCTATGAGTTGGAATTGACTCAACTGCAACAAGTTTGGCTTGATTTTGGTAGAAGGTGCTACAGATCTATTTAACTAAAAACAACTGAGTCTTGAGGTCAGGGTCACTTTCCTGAGGAACATGGCAAACAGGAATAATAACATTTCTTGGTTTTAAAACATGATAACATAAAATGAAAATGTTTAAGTTGACGTGAAATTCTGTTTCCAAATGGAATGGATTACCTAGTGACAGACCCACACTCTCACCAAAAAACTTGAACAAAATAGAGAAATCATCTATTTTACAGCAGGGGAGAGCTGTTGAGTCAATGAGAACTGGAAGGGCGAAGACCCCAGAGAGGGCATCTTAGTTATCTCGTGCTGCTATAACAGAAATACTACAAGTGGATGGCTTAACAAACAGAAGTTTATTCTCTCACAGTCTAGTAGACTAGGAGTCCAACCAAATTCAGGGTGTCAGCTCCAGGGGAAGGCTTTCTCTCTCCGTTGGCTCTGGAGGAAGGTCCTTGTCATCAATCTTCCTCTGGACTAAGATCTTCTCCACACAGGGACCTGGGTCCAAAGGACACGTGCTCCTGGCTTTACTTTCTTGGTGGTATGAGGTCCCCCTGTCTCTCTGCTTGCTTCTCTCTTTTATATCTCAGAAGAGATTGACTTAAAACAACCTAATCTTGTAGATTGAGTCCTGCCTCACTCACATAACTTTCACTAATTCTGTCTCATTAATATCATAGAGGTAGGATTTACAACGCATGGGAAAATCACATCAAATGACAAAATGGTAGACAATCACACAATATTGGGAATCATGGACTAGCCAAGTTGACATGCATTTTTTGGGGACACAATTCAATCCATGACAGAGAAAGAACCTCTAAGAACTGACTTCTGCAGTCACATAACGAGGGGTCATTTGTTGATTCTGGGCACAGGCAGGTGGCTGGTAATCCCAGGCTTTGCAGCATAGAAGACGCCGGGAGACAGAGCACAGAGGACTTTGGGTGAAAATTTGGAAGGTGTCAAGCATATAGTTTTGACCTCAGAACATCTGTTGAATTCTGGTGGTGCACAGGGCTGGAGTCAAAAAAGAGAAGCAGAAAACCTCTGAAAGCAAAGTAAGGTCTTCAGCAGTCTTGTGAGAAACAGATTAGAATTTAAGATTCACCAGGAAAGAATATACCAGGATCTCTACTGAAAATCCTGGAGAGACTAGAGTAAAACCCAAGTAGACTGAGCCTTATCAGGGCTGCCACTCAGCCTCAAGTCAGCACAGTCCATCATTGGAGTCAGGTGACCAGAAGCTGATGAGAAATAAGATGGTTCATAAAATTAATATAATGGGCAAGATTATCAAAGAGTGTTCTAGATACAAAGGGGGTCATGAGAATAATTTGTTCTAGTGGACCTCTGGTATACAGAAATATCAATAATGAAAATACTTTAGAAACCTACACTATCCACCATACACTACAAAAAAAAAAAAAAAACTAGGTGGATTGAGAGATTAAATACTTTAAAAATGAAAATAACACAATCACATATACATGAACAGACTAGCACAAGGGGAAATCAGTTTTTGACTATTGATGAAATAGAAATGAAAAAAAGGGGGACAGGTTCATTCCTTAAATATGTTTAGCTCTAGTGGAATGAATACCAATAAAGCCAAGATTTCAAAATTCAGAAGAATGGAGAAAACGCTTGCACATAAAGACAAAAGTTCAATAACTAAAATATATAAAGAGTTCACATAAATAAGTAAAAATGCCAACTGTCCCTTAAATGCTTAAAAGGCAGTTTATATAAGAAGAAACACAATCGGTAAATCGTTATTTTAAAAATCTTCAGGCAAAATGCTTGCTGGTAAAATAACATCAAATTAACCCAACTGTAAAGTTTCATTTTACAGTTAAAATGAGTCCTGGGCCATCCTCACAATCATTGTTATGCTTGAGCCCATTGTTGCGGCCATTGTGTCAATCCACCTCCTTGAGGGTCTTCTTTTTCACTAGCCTTCTACTTTTCAGAGCATGAGGTCCTTCTCCAGGGACTTGTTCCTCCTTATAACGTGTCTAAAGTATGGGAAATGAAGTTTTGCCATCCTTGCTTTTAAGGAACATTCTGGCTGTACTTATTCTAAGACAGATTTGTTTGTTCTTCTGAAAGTTCATGGTATATTCAGTATTCTTCACGAACACCATGATTCAAAGGCATCAATTCTTCTTCAGTCTTCTATTCATTGTTCAGCTTTCATATGCATATGAGGCAATTGAAAATACCATGCCCATCAAAGTGACATCTTTGCTTTTTAACACTTTAAAGAGGTCGTTTGCAGCAGATTTGCCCAATGGAATGCGTCTTTTGATTTCTTGACTGCTGCTTCCATGGCTGTTGATTGTGGATCCAAGTAAAACGAAATCCTTGATAACTTCAGTCTTTTCTCCGTTTATCATGATGTTGCTCATTGGTCCAGTTGTGAGGATTTTTGTTTTCTTTATGTTGAGGTGTAATCCATACTGAAGGCTGTGGTCTTTGATCTTTACCATTAAGTGCTTTAAGTCCTCTTCACTTTCAGCAAGCAAGGTTGTGTCATCTGCATAACACAGGTTGTTAATGAGTCTTCCTCCAATCCTGATGCAGCATTCTTTGTCAGATAGTACAGCTTCTCGGATACAGACTGAATAAGTATGGTGAAAGGATACAAACCTGACGCACATCTTTCCAGACTTTAAACCATGTATTATCCCTTTCTTCTCTTTGCATGGCTGCCTCTTTGTCTAAGTAGAGGGTCCTCATGAGCACAACTAAAGTGTTCCGAAACTCCCATTCTTTGCAATGTTATCCATAATTTGTTATGATCCCACAGTCGAATGCCTTTGCATAGTCATTAAAACAGGTAAATGTCTTTCTGGTATTCTCTGCTTTCAGCCAGGATCCATCTGACATCAGCAGTTATATCCCTTGTTCCAAGTCCTCTTCAGAATCCAGCTTGAGTTTCTGGCAGTTCCCTGTCAATGTACTGCTGAAAGAGCTTTAGAATGATCTTCAGCAAAATTTTACTTGTGTGTGATATTAATGATATTGCTCAATAATTTCCACATTCTATTGGATTACCTTTCTTTGGAATGGGTACAAATACAATCTCTTCCAGTTGGTTGGCTAGTTAGGAAAACTTTTTAAAAGTTATTAAGCCCCAAACCTACAAGGCTTTAGGAAAGCAGATCTGCTCATGCATTAATGATAGCAATGTAAATTGATCCAGTCTTTCTGAAGGGCAAAATAGTACCTTACTGAAAGAATCATAAATATGTCTAACCTCTGACCAAGTAACAGAAATTTTCACTAGGAAATGTTTAATAAAATACAAGATATACATATACATACATATATACACACACACACACATATATTTACATATATGTAGGAGCCCTGGTGGTGCAGTGGTTAAAGTGATCAACTGCTAGTCAAAAGGCTGGCAGTTTGAAACCACTAGCAGCTCTGTTACCGCTGTGGGCACGGATGCCCTCCAGACTCAACAGGTCCTTGTCTTTCTCTTGTAAGAACACAGAGGAGACAATTTTGAGTTCAGCTCTAAAAGGTTTATTTCACTTGTGACAAGTAGAAGGAGTCAATGGGGGTTCCTGCCACTCCAAAAGACTGACCCGAAAAGGGAAGCAAGGCTAGGGCTTATATGGGTTCGGTGGAGACAAGAAAGTAATATTTACTGGGTTTCTTTCAAAGGGCGTGTACTTCTCAGAGTGGCGGTGCATACTAATTAGGTTGTGAGCACATCTGGAATCCAAGATGGAACCCGCTGATATTCAAGATGGAGTCCTCTAGGCAGCCCTTGGCATCAGTTATTATAGGATATAGTGCAGGCACGCTGATTTTCTGCACTACATCGCCCTCTTTTCTGGGCTAAGGAAGGTCAAACAGCGGTCACACTTTGTTCTTCTGCACATGTGGAGCCTGTAAAGGAGGAAAGGACTAGAAAAACACTGAGAAAAAAACACTGAGAAGGAGGTAGTAATTCAGGGGTTGTTTTAACCTTATTTCAGGTTGACAGGGTGTGGTTCCTGTTTACCCAACTTCTAGAGGGCAATCTTTTAACAGCTCTTTTGTTTTGCCAGCACAGTTAACCCTATCTGTTTCAGCTCCATGGGAGAAAGATGTGGCAGTCTGCTTCCATAGAGATTTACAGCCTTAGAAGCCCTATGGGGTCACTATAAGTTGGAATTGACTCGACAGCAGTGGGATTTTTTGGTATATATATATTTATATATGGAGCCCTGGTGGCACAGTGGTTAAGAGCTATAGCTACTAGCCAAAAGGCCAGCATTTCCAATCCACCAGCTGCTCCTTGGAAACCCTATGGGGAAGTTCTACCCTGTACTATAGGGTTGCTATGAGTTGGAATTGACTCAATGACAATGGTTTTTTTGTTTTATATACATATTAAAAAGTTAAAACATTAGATATTTAAAAGTTTTTTAATACTGCTACAACGAGAGCCAGATTTTCATTGCAGTGTATTGATCTGGCTTATAGAAATAGAGCTAATTTATGTCTTCCTAAGCTGGACAGGTGGGAAGATTAGGGTATTTCCATTTAGTTATGTGAATGCTATTGAAACTATACATTGGCAAAAAGAAAATTTTATTTTTTTCTTCTCTTAGTCAATGCTACCAAACAAATGCAAGGCTGGAAGCACTCACTAATCTATGCCAAGAGATTTGGAAGACAGCTACCTGGACAACTGATTGGAAGAGATCCATATTTGTGCCGATTCCAAAGAAAGGTGATTCAACAGAATGAGGAAATTAGTAAATAAAAAATAAAAATTAATACCAGTAATATCACACACAAGTAAAATTTTGCTGAAAGTCATTCAAAAATGCTTGCAACAGTGTCATGGATTGAATTACATCCCCCAAAAATATGTCTCCACTTGGTTAGGCCATGATTCCCAGTATTGTGTGATTGTCCAGCATTTTGTCATTTGATGAGATTTTCCTATGTGTTGTAAATCCCACCTCTATGATGTTAATAAGATGGATTACCGGCAGTTATATCGATGAGATCTACAAGATCAGATCGTGTCTTAAGCCAATCTCTTTTGAGATATAAAAGAGAGAAGAAAGCAGATAGACAGGGGGACTTCATATCACCAAGAAAGCAGTGCCGGGAGCAGAGCGAGTCCTTTGGACCTGAGGCTCCTGTGCTGAGATGCTCCCAGACCAAGGGAAGACTGATGACAAGGAGCTTCTTCCAGAGATGACAGAGAGAAAGCCTTCCCTTGGAACTGGCACCCTGACTTCGGGCTTCCAGCCTGGGTGACTGTGAGAGAATAAACTTCTCTTTGTTAAAGCCATCCGCTTGCGCTATTTCTGTTATAGCAGCAGTAGATGACTAAGACAAGTGGTATATTGACTGGGAACTGCCAGAAATTCAAGCAGGATTTAGGAGAGGATGTAGAATGAGGGATATCATTGTTGATGTCGGATGGAGCTTGGTTGAAAGCAGAGAATACCAGAAAGATGTTTACCCAGTGCCCAGTGCCATCGAGTCGATTCCGACTCACAGAAAGATGTTTACCTATGTTTTATTGACTATGCAAAGGCATTCAACTGTGTGGATGATAACAAATTAAGAATAACACTGAGAAGAATGTGAACGTGAGTTTCAGAACACTTAATTATGCTCACGAGGAACCTGTGTGTAGACCAAGAGGCAGTCTGGATTCAAAGAGAAGAAAGGGATAATGCATAAAGTCTGGAAAGATGTGCGTCAGGGCTGTATCCTTTCGCTATACTTATTCAATCTGTTTGCTGAGCAAATACCCAAGAAGCTGGACTATCTGACTCAGAATGTGGCATCAGGATTGGAGGAGGGCTCATTAACAACCTATGATATGCAGATGACACAACCTTGCTTGCTGAAAGTGAAGAGAACTTAAAGCACTTAAGGACAACCTTCAGTATGGATTACACCTCAACATAAAGAAAACAAAAATCCTCACAAACGGACCAATAAGCAACATTATGATAAATGGAGAAAAGTTTGAACTTGTCAAGGGTTTCATTTACTTGGATCCACAATCAATGCCCATGGAAGCAGCAGTCAAGAAATCAACCTATGCATTGCATTGGGTAAATTTGCTGCAAAAGACCTCTTTAAAGTGTTGAAAAGCAAAGATGTCACTTTGATGGATAAGGCATGCCTGACCCAAGCCATGGTATTTTTCCAGTTGCCTCATATGCATGTGAAAGCTGGACAATGATGAAAGTAGTCCAAAGAAGAACTGATGCCTTTGAATCATGGTGTTGGTGAAGAATGGTGAATATACCGTGGACTGCCAGAAGAATGAACAAATCTGTCTTGGAAGAAGTACAGCCAGAATGCTTTTTAGAAGCAAGGATAGTGAGACTTTGTTTCACATACTTTGGACATGTTTTTAGGAGGACCAGTCCTTGGACAAGGACATCATGCTTGGTATGGTAGAGGGTCAGTAAAAAAGAGAAAGACCCTCAATAAGATGGACTGGCATAGTGGCTACAACAAAGAGCTCAAACATAGCATCGATTGTCAGGATGTTGCAGAACCGGACAGTGTTTCGTGCTGTTGCACATAGGGTCGTTATGAGTTGGAACCGACTCTACGGTACCTGACAACGACAGTGAATGCTAGTTCATTTGGTCTATAACCTATGTTTTTGTTTTTTCAAATTAAAAAAACTAACTGTGCCTTTGCATTTCCTGTCTCCAATCCCCAACTAAATCTAAAAAACCCATTGCCATTGAGTGGATTCCGACACATGGAGACCCTATAGGACAGAGCAGAACTGCCCCATAGGGTTTCCAAGGAGTAGCTGGTGGATAACTAAATCTAAAGGAATGCCCAATTTATTCATATGAATCAGTGGGAAGGAGGGTTAATCCAGATAACTCAAAGTTCAGAGGCAAACAATGGTCAAAATGACCCACTCCACTCCAGGGGAATGTTACAACAGAGTAATAGCAAAAAGGAATGTTCCTGAGTCAAGGAGCAGAAGGGAACTGTTAGACCCTAGCCACCTGCCAGTAAGTAATTTGGGAAGTGAAACCTAAACGCGTGTAGCCTGGGAGAAATGCTAGTTAAAACAAAAACTGATTGAAGCTGACTACTGGCTTCCAAGACAGTGGCAAAATCTATGGTTCATGGTTTTTAGAGTCCCTCCCCTCATAGTGTAGGTCAAAGTTTAGCAAACTATAGCCTACAGCCAAATCCATCCCACTGCCTGTTTTTGTAGTGCCCACAAGCTAAGAATGGTTCTTGATATTTTTGAGTGGTTGAAAAAAATCAAAACGTGCCACATGAAAATTATATGAAATTCAAGCTTCAGCGTCCATAACAAAGTCTCACTGGAACACAGCCATGTTCATTTGCTTAAGGCTGTGTAAGGGCAGGATGGAAACTCTGGTGGCGTAGTGGTTAAGGGCTATGGCTGCTAACCAAAAGGTTGGCAGTTCGAATCCACCAGGCACTCCTTGGAAACCGTATGGGGCAGTTCTACTCTGTCCTTTAGGGTCTCTGTGAGTTGGAATCCACCCAACAGTGACAGGTAAGGGTGAGGCTCCCAGTGTGCAAATAGTAATGCCATAGGTTGCTAAAAGAAAGGTTGGAGGTTTGAATCCGCCCAGAGGTGTTGTTATGGATTGAATTGTGCCCCCTCCCCGCCATGATCTATTGTAAATCCTAACCTCTAGGACCTGTCGTTATAATCCCATTTGAGAATGGGTTGTCTTTGTTATGTTATCAAGGTATGATTGGTGTAGGGTGTGGCTTTTATAAACAGAAATTAATTTTCTCACAGTTTAGTGTAGGGTGTGTCTTGATTCAACCCCTTTTGAGATGTAAAAGAGATTAAACAATCATGCTGGAAGCAAAGATGGGGGAAAAGAGATTTCAAGCCATGTGAAGATCACCCAGGAGCAGAAGCTCAGAAGAGAAAAGGACCTTCCTCAGAGCCCAGAGAGAGAGAAAGCCTTCCCCAAGAGCCAGCACCCTAAATTTAGACATCTAACCTCCTAAACTGTGAGAAAACAAATTCCTGTTTATAAAAGCCATCCATTTATGGTATCTCTGTTATAGTTATAGTAGCACTAGATAACTAACACTTATGCTAGAACTACACTCATTCATCAGTTGCAACCATGGGTTGGCTACAGGTAACAAGAGTTTGGCAAAGATCTTTGAAAGCATTCTGTGAGAATCAATTTTCTGTTTGGAATTTACAATGAAGAGTATTTTATATTTTGTAAATTGTGTGCTACACATCTTTTGTATCAGTGAGATTTAAATAAACACATATGCAAACATGCAAATTTTTTTTTCTTTGGAGATATGGTTTTTAAATATTTAACAACATGTCCCTGGTGTTATGGTGTGATACATTAGTAAAATAATATTTTTTTCTTCCTTAATACAGACCTAGATTGTACTCTCTGAGAGTGTTTGTCTTGAGACATGGGCATGTGTGTGTCTGATTCAATGGTTACCCTCTGGATGACTAGGGAGAACCTTTACTCTGCTTTACTTTCCACCTCACACAAACTTGGAAAGATCAAGTCTACTCTGGACTCTTCTGCAGAAGTCTTCTCCCTACTGTGGTGTTAGCTGGTTGCTATCCAGTCGATTCTGACTCGTAGTGACCCTATAGGACAGAGCAGAACTGCCTCAGAGGGCTTACAAGGAGCAGCTGGTGGATTCGAACAGTTGACCTTTTGGTTAGCAGCCTTAGTAAGTCTAAATTCTTCCTATATGGGAAAATGTACCATTAGGGACTATTTTACTGGCAGAATGAGGGGGATATTGGAGACTTTGTCTGTGGAGGTTTGAAGATAAAGGTCCTGAAAAGGACCTAAGCACAGGGCGTAAGCCTAGAATCTGGGGTGTGTCCGCCATAAGGTGACTCCCTTTGAGGGGTGAATTTCTTTGAGTGGCTTTTCAGTGGTTTATGGCTCAGGTGGTAATAGGGAGAGGTAACGGGAAGTCTGCTCCACTTTTTTTTTTTTAAATTTTGATGCCCCATGCAAAGGGAGCCACATCCTATTTTAGGGGAATGGGCCTGAGTTCCAGGAGCAGAGTGAGGTGGCGTTGTGGGCATGTGGTACCCACAACTTCTGACTTGATAGGTGGGAAAGCAACCCTGTCCCCAGTATACACTTCAATGGGAGAAATGGGGAGCAAATGCTAGGTTACAGATGTTTATAGAGAAGTCCAAAGGAAGAACTTGGATGAAGTACAGAAACAGAAGTTTAGCCCCCTCAAATGCAGACATGGGTTGTGCTATACTAACTGGCTATGAAGTGAAGGAAGACCAAGGAATAGTGATGGTGAACATGGCTGCTCTCAGATGAATGAGGCGGCTTCTTTGTTGGAAGGCCACTGCCTCCCAGGCTCTGAGAGAAGACCTGCCTCCTGGAAGGAAGTCAGTTGTAGGAGGCAGACAGTCACAGAGATTTGAGAATTAAAAGACCTTAAACACTTTGGGAGTGGAGGAGGGGCACAGAGGGGAGGGATTCAACGAGTAAATAGGCTAAAAGAACTTAAGAGAGAAGACAAAATATTGCAGAGGCTGATGATCAACTACTTATTTGTTGTAGGACTTTCTTTCCTTGGCTTTTGAGACCTGCTGTCCTGATTCTACCATTCTGACCTCTTCTTGGTCCTCCTTCCCAGTCCATTCAGAATTGATGACCAGAGCGTGGGTGGCAAGGCACATACTGATAATTAAATGAATCCTTGAAAGAAATTCAGAAATGGCCAAGTGAAACTTGTTTTATAAATAAAGGGGATCAGTTTCACTGTTATTTTATTCCTTGTAAAATGATGGTCTAAGGAAAAAGAGATTTTTTGCCCAACTCTGGACCTCCCAACTCTGGGGAGAAGGGGATGCTGATTTTGGCTGTGGTTTAGGATGAAAGGGAGGCAATGCCCTGGAGGTAAACGGTCACCACAGCTTGGCTGAGGACTGTGATTGGCCCTCCTGAGTCCTTCTGGCTTCACTTACTGGGGACCGGGGCAATTTGAACCAGGTGACAAGCACCAACTGCATGTAGAAAGCTGGAGGCAGGAGAAAATATCTGAATACTGTTCAGCATTAGTATGGGTCATGCATAAAAGTCCAGTAAGTATGTCAAAATTTCCTTTTGCTTACTTTGGACACATACATCATCAGGAAAGACCAATCACTAGAAAAAAAAAAAAAAAAAAAGGACATCGTGTTTGGTAAATTAGCTGGTGAGTAAAAATGAAGGGAACCTCAAAGAAATGGATTGAGAAAACAGCCACAACACTGGGCTCAAATGTACCAGTGATCATGAAGATGGCGCAGGACCAGGCAATATTTCATTCTGTTACACATAAGTTTGCCATGACTCAGAGCTGACTCAGTGGCAACTGACAACAACTACCACAACAATAAAGTCTCTTTGATCCATCTCTGAATCTCTTCATCTTGAAACTTCAGTTTCATTGTGATTAAGAGGCAATATGTAGAGGTGGGACCAAGATGACAGACTAATCAGACGTTTCTGGTGATCCCTCTTACGAAAAAGACCTGAAAAACAAGTGAAACGATCATATTTACCACAAGCTAGGAGCCCTGAACATCAAAGGCAAAGTTAGGAAATGGACTGAGTGGCAAGGGGAGAGAGACATGGTTCAGAAGCGGAGAGGAACTGCCAGACCTGAATTGCGGGCAACCCTCAGGCACCACTGCCTGGAGCGACTGTGGTGGGGCTGGCATGTGGAGTTCTGGATGCAGTTCCCTCAGGGAGACACAGCTAGCCACATAGCCTACTCACACCTCTGGAACCAGACAAGAACAGTACTCTCGGCAAAAGCTAAGTACTTGCGTTTATTTTATTGTGCCCCCAGTTCCCAAGCCAGCTTCAGTGGCTGTCAATTTCCCTGGACCTGAGATAGGTTCTGCTGCACGCTCTGAGCCGTTCTCTCAGCCTTGGAGAAGGAATAAATTCACAACAGGGGGAAAGGATAATCTGCCAGCTCCACTAAGCTGGGGAGCTCAAAACAGAAGCAGCTCCTGTCCAGGCATAAATAGTCTGTGGACTTTGAATACCTTTCCCCCTGCATGCACCTCTGTACCCATTTCAGGAGAATAGGCCATTGTTGGCAGATTGCAACTGTTTCAGCTGTGTAGTGGAGAGGTGGGTGTTTGATGTTTGACATCGCTTTGCCCATTAAAAAGCGTCCTCATTTACCCACATTAGGGGCCTAAGGGACTGGTGGTTCTACCTATGTCACCTAGCCACCTGCGACAGAGGTTCAAGGATAACTGGTACCTCCTAGTCCTTACAACCAAAAGCACTGGGTGCCCATGGTCTATCTGCAGAACCCACTCACCTGTGTGCTCTAGGGAACAGGAATGTGCTTCCCTCACAGATACTCAGGGGATGGTTGTCAGCCCCCTACCTTGTTCAGGGCATGACCCCATGCTGCAACCAGATACCTGTACTTACACCAATCACCCCTGCCCCTCATAGACTGTAGGATAGAGGCTGTTCCACACACTTGATGATCAGCTATGTGGACTCCTGAGCTGAATCCATACAAGAAAAGTGAATGGACTCCTAGATTCACATACCTGGTAACAGCTCTAGCCATCTGGTGACAGGACACTAGAGCTTCAAAGATGAAAATAATTAAGCTAGCTCACTCAAGCAGCCAATTTGGACTTATCAAAACAAAGTAAAAAGCTAGGATACAGTAAGCAAACATAAAAAAAACTAATACAATAAGTAATAGAAGGCTCAGAGACAACAGTCAATATCAAACCACATAAAGAAGCAGATCATAATCACCAAGCTCTGAAAACAAAGAATCAAGGAATCTTCTGGATGAAGATACAACCTGGAATTACCAGATGCAGAATACAAAAGATTAATATGAGCTCTTCAAGACATCAGGAATGAGATTAGGAAGGAGATCAGGCAAAACACAGAACAAGCCAAGGAACACATAGATAAAGCAGTTGAAGAAATTAAAAAGGCTATTCAGGAATATAATGACAATTTTAATAAGTTGCAAGAATCCATACAGTAACAGCAACCAGAAATTCAGAAGATTAATAATAAAATTACAGAATTAGACAACTCAATAGAAAGTCAGAGGAGCAGAATTGAGGAAGTGCAAGGCAGAATTAGTGAGATTGAAGATAAAACACTTGGCACCAATAGATTTGAAGAAAAATCAGAAAAAATTAAAAAAAAATGAAGAAATCCTAAGAATTATATGGGACTCTATCAAGAGAAATAACCTACCCGTGATTGCAGTACCAGAACAGAGAGGGATAAGAGAAAATACAGAGAGAACTGTTGAAGATTTGATGGTAGAAAACTTCCCTGATATCGTGAAAGATGAGAAGATATCTATCCAAGACGCTCATCAAACTCCACATAAGGTAAATCTTAAAAGAAAGTCACCAAGCCATATTATAATCAAACTTGCCAAAACCAAAGATAAAGAGAGAATTTTAAGAGTGGCTAGGGATAAACAAAAAGTCACCTCCAAAGCAGAGTCAATAAGAATAAGCTTGGACTACTTGGCAGAAACCACGCAGGCAAGAAGGCAATGGGATGACTTATACAAAGCATTGAAGGAAAAAAATTGCCAGCCAAGAATCACATATCCAGCAAAAATGTCTCTCAAATACGGAGGCAAAATTAGAACATTTCCAGATAAACAGAAGTTTAGGAAATTCATAAAAACCAAACGGAAACTACAAGAAATACTAAAGTGAGTTCTCTGGTTAGAAAACCAATAATATCAGATATCAACCCAAGACTAGAACACAGTACAGAGCAACCAGATATCAACCCAGATAGGGAAATCACAAAATTAAATCAAGGTAAAAGAAAAAAAATACTCAAAACAGGAACAGAGATGTCATTATATAAAAGAAGACAACATTAAAACAATAAAGAGGGACTAAGAAACATAGTCATAGATCTTTCATATGGAGAGGAAGTCAAGGCAATGTAAAGAAATAAAAGTTAGGTTTCAACTTAGAAAAATAGGGGTAAATATTAAGGTAACCACAAAGGAGACTAACAATCCTACTCATCAAAATAAAATACAAGAAAAAAAATAAAGACTCAGCAGAAACAAAGTCAATAACAATGATTAAGAAGAAAAGACAATATATAAAGATAAACTACTCAGCACAAAAAATTAAGTGGGAAAAAGAAACTGTCAACAACACACAAAAAAAAGACATCTAAATGACAGCACTAAACTCATACCTATCCATAATTATGCTGAGTGTAAATGGACTAAATGTACCAATAAAGAGACAGAGAGTGGCAGAATGGATAAAAAAACATGATCTGTCTATATCCTGCCTACAAAAGACACACCTTAGACTTAGAGACACAAACAAACTAAAACTCAAAGGATGGAAAAAAATGCATCAAGCAAACAACAATCAAAAAAGAACAGGAGTGGCAATATTCATTTCTGACAAAATAGACTTTAAAGTTAAATCCACCACAAGGGATAAGAAAGGACACTACATAATGATTAAAGGGACAATATACCAAGAAGATACAACCAAATTAAATATTTATACACCCAATGACAGGGCTTCAAGATTCATAAAACAAACTCTAACAGCATTGAAAAGTGAAATAGCTCCACAATAACAGTAGGAGACTTCAACACATCGCTTTGGGTGAAGGACAGAACATCCAGAAAGAAGCTCAATAAAGACACAGAAGATGTAAACACCACAATGAACCAACTTGACCTCATAGACATATACAGAACACTCCACCCAACAGCAGCCAAGTGTACTTTCTTTTCCAGCGCACATAGAACATCCTCTAGAGTAGACCACATATTAGGTCATAAAGCAAGCCTTAGCAGGATCCAAAACTTTGAAATATTACAAAGCATCTTCTCTGACCATAAGGCCATAAAAGTAGAAATCAATAACAGAAAAAGTAAGAAAAAGAAATCAAACATTTGGAAACTGAACAATACCCTGCTCAAAAAGAACTAGGTTACAGAAGATATTAAGGAGGGAATAAAGAAATTCATAGAATCCAATGACAATGAAAATACTTCCTATCAGAACCTTTGGGAGATAGGTAAAACAGTGCTCAGAGTCAATTTATATCAATACATGCACACATCCAAAAAGAACAGACCAAAATCAACGAATTATCCCTACAACTTGAACAAATAGAGAGCAAAAATAGAAACGCTCAGGCACCAGAAGAAAGAAAATAATAAAAATTAGAGCAAAATTAAATGAAATAGAGAACAGAAAAGCAACCAAAATAGTTAACAAGACCAAAAGCTTGTTCTTCGAAAAAATTAACAAAATGGATAAACCACTGGCCAAACCGACAAGAGAAAAACAGGAGAGGAAGGAAATAACCCGAATAAGAAATGATATGGGCAATATCACAACAGACCCAACTGAAATTAAAAGAGTTGTATCAAATTACTATGAAAAATTGTACTCTAACAAAGTTGAAAATCTAGAAGAAATGGATGAATTCCTAGAAACACACTACCTACCTAAACTAACACAAACAGAGGCAGAACAACTAAATAAACCCATAACAAAAGAAGAGATTGCAAAGGTAATTAAAAAGCTCACTCCCCCAAAAAAAGCCCTGGCCCGGATGGCTTCACTGGAGAGTTCTACCAAACTTTCAGAGAAGAGTTAACACCACTACTACTAAAGATATTTCAGAGCATAGAAAAGGATGGAATACTCCCAAACTCATTCTATGAAGCCAGCAAAACCCTGATACCAAAACCAGGTAAAGACACCACAAAAAAAAAAAGAAAGAAAAAAAAAAAGAAAATTACAGACCTATATTCCTCAGGAACGTAGGTGCAAAAATCCTCAACAAAATTCTAGCCAATAGAATTCAACAACATATCAAAAAAATAACTCACCATGACCAAGTGGGATTCATACCAGGTACGAAGGGATGGTTCAACATTAGGAAAACAATTAATGCAATCCATCATATAAATAAAAGACAAGAACCACATGATCTTATCAATTGATACAGAGAAGGCATTTGATAAAGTTCAACACCCATTCATGATAAAAACTCTCAGCAAGATAGGAATAGCAGAATCCCTCAACAAAATAAAGGGCATTTATAGAAAGCCAATAGCCAACATCATCCTAAATGGAGCGAGTCTGAAAGCATTCCTCTTTAGAACAGGAACCAGACAAGGATGCCCTTTATCACCACTCTTATTCAATATTGTGCTGGAGGTCCTAGCCAGAGCAATTAGGCTAGATAAAGAAATAAAGGGCATCCAGATTGGTAAGGAAGAAGTAAAAGTATCTCTATTTGCAGATGACATGATTTTGTACACAGAAAACCCTACGGAATCCTTAAGAAAGCTACTGAAACTAATAGAAG
The DNA here is from genome assembly GCF_024166365.1 of Elephas maximus indicus. Taxonomy (NCBI): domain Eukaryota; kingdom Metazoa; phylum Chordata; class Mammalia; order Proboscidea; family Elephantidae; genus Elephas; species Elephas maximus. Next base: position 13,251,966 of record NC_064819.1, read on the forward strand.
AGTTCAGCAGAGTGTCAGGATACAAGATAAACATACAAAAATCAGTTGGATTCCTCTACACCAACAAAAAGAACATCCAAGAGGAAATCATCAAATCAATACTATGTACAGTAGCCCCCAAGAAGATAAAATACTTAGAAATAAATCTTTCCAGAGACATAAAATACCTGTACAAAGAAAACTATGAGACACTGCTGCAAGAAACCAAAAGCGGCCTACATAAGTGGAAAAACATACCTTGCTCATTGACAGGAAGACTTAACAGTGTAAGAATATCTATTCTACCAAAAGTGATCTATAGATACAACGTAATTCCACTCCCAATTCCAAAGGCAATTTTTTAATGAGACGGAGAAACAAATCATCAACTTCATATGGAAGAGAAAGAGGCCCGCATAAGTAAAAAAAGCACTACTGAAAAAGAAGAACAAAGTGGGAGGTCTCATTCTACCTGATTTTAGAACCTATTATACTGCCACACTAGTCACACAGCCTGGTACTGGTACAACAACAGATACACAGACCAATGGAACAGAATTGAGAATCCAGACATAAATCCATCCACATATGAGTAACTGGTATTTGACAAATGCCCAAAGTCCATCAGTTGGGGAAAAGACAGTCTCTTTATCAAATGGTACTGGCATAACTGGATATCCATCTGCAAAAAAAATGAAACAAGATCCATACCTCTCACTAACTCAAAATGGATCAAAGACCTAAATACTAAATCTAAAATGATAAAGATCGTGGAAGAAAAAATAGGGACAATGCTAGGAGCCCTAATACATGGCATAAACAGTATATAAAATATTACTAACAATGCACAAACACCAGAAGAGAAACCAGATAACTGGGAGCTCCTAAAAATCAAACACCTATGCTCATCCAAAGACTTCAGTAAAAGAATAAAAAGATTACCCACAGACTGCGAAAAAGTCTTTAGTTATGACATTTCCGATCAGCGTCTGATGTCTAAAATCTGCGTGATACTGCAAAAACTCAACAACAAAAAGACAAATAACCCAATGAAAAAATGGGCAAAGGATATGAACAGGTGCTTCACTAGAGATGACATTCAGGTAGCTAACAGATACATGAGGAAATACTCACGAACATTAGCCATTAGAGAAATGCAAATTAAAACTACAATGAGATTCCATCTCACTCCAACAAGGCTGGCATTAATCCAAAAAACCCAAAATAATAAATGTTGGAGAGGTTGTGGAGAGACTGGAACCCTTATACACCGCTGGTGGGAACGTAAAATGGTACAACCATTTTGGAAATGGATTTGGTGGTTCCCTAAAAAGCTAGAAATAGAACTACCATAGGATCCAGCAATTCCAGTCACTGGAATATATCCTAGAGAAATAAGAGCCTTTACATGAACAGATATATGCACACCCATGTTCATTGCAGCACTGTTTACATAGTAAAAAGATGGAAGCAACCAAGGTGCCCATCAACAGATGAATGGGTAGATAAATTATGGTATATTCACACAATGGAATACTACGCATTGATAAAGAACAATGTGAAACATTTCATAACATGGAGGAATCTGGAAGGCATTATGCTGAGTGAAATTAGTCAGCTGCTAAAGGACAAATATTGTATGAGACCACTATTGTAAGAACTCAAGAAATACTTTAAACAGAGAAGAAAATATTCTTTGATGGTTAAGAGAGTGGGGAGGGAGGGAGGGAAGGAGAGGGATATTCATTAACGAGATAGTTCTTGTTGTTAGGTGCCATGGAGTCGGTTCCGACTCATCGTGACCCTATGCACAACAGAAAGAAACACTGCCCGGTCCTGCGCCATCCTTACAATCGTTGTTATGCTTGAGCTCATTGTTGCAGCCACTGTGTCAATCCACCTCATTGAGGGTCTTCCTCTTTTCCACTGACCCTTTACTCTGCCAAGCATGATGTCCTTCTCCAGGGACTGATCCCTCCTGACAACATGTCCAAAGTATGTAAAACGCAGTCTTGCCATCCTTGCCTCTAAGGAGCATCCTGGCCGCACTTCTCCACGACAGATTTGTTTGAGATAGTAGACAAGAACTATTTTAGGTAAGGGGAAAGACAACACTCAATACAGGAGAGGTCAGCACAAGTGGACTGAACTAAAAGTAAAGAAGTTTCCTGGATAAACCGAATGCTTCCAAGGCCAGGGTAGTTGGGGGCTGGGGAGCTGGGGACCACGGTTTCAGGGGACATCTAGGTCAATTGGCATAATAAAATTTATTAAGAAAACATTCTGCATCCCACTTTGGAGAGTGGCATCTGGGGTCTTAAATGCTAGCAAGTGGCCATGTAAGATGCATCAATTGGTCTTAGCCCACCTGTAGCAAAGGAGAATGAAGAACACCAAAGAACAAGGTAATTATGAGCCCAAGAGACAGAAAGGACCCCATAAAGTAGAGACTGCATCAGCCTGAGACCCGAAGAACTAGATGGTGCTAGCTACAACGGATGACTATCCTGACAGGGAACACAACAGAGAACCCCTGAGGGAGCAGGAGAGTAGTGGGATGCAGACATCGAATTCTCATAAAAGACCAGACTTAATGGTCTGACTGAGACTAGAAGGACCCTGGAGGTCATGTTCTCCAGACTTTCTGTTAACCCAAAACAGGAACCTTTCCCAAAGCCAACTTTTAAGGCAGGGATTGGACTAGACTATAGGATAGAAAATGATGCTAATGAGGAGTGAGCTTCTTGTCTCAAGTAGACACAGGAGATTATGTGGGCAGCTCTTGTCTGGAGGGGAGATGGGAAGGCAGAGGGTGACAGGAGCTGGCTGAATGGACATGGAAATAGGGGGTAGAGAGAAGGAGTGTGCTGTTTCATTGGGGCGGGGCAGAGCAACTAGGAGTATATAAAGAGGTGTGTATAAATTTTTGTATGACAGAGTGACTTGATTTGTAAACTTTCACTTACAGCACAATAGAAATTTAAAAAAAAGAAGAAGAAGAAGAAAAAAAGGCAATATGTAAGGCTTACCCCTGCAGGGGGAATAAGCCCTTATTTTGGCAGCGTCTAAGAGACCTCACCACCTCCTTCACTGAGAAAACAGAATCCACCCCATAACTTCCCTTCTGCATTCAGATTGCCCCTGCTTCTACTCCCCCTCTCCCTCCTTGCCTCCTTTATAGTAGGACTGTCCTGCTCTTAAGGCTAGTGACTCCAGGATCCCCTCCCACTTGCTCTTACAACGTGTATCTTCATCCTTCCCTTTACTCCATTTCAGTAATATTTAAACATGTTGAAGACCCTTTCATCTTAAAAATACATTTTAAAAAGTCATAAAGCAAAAATAACAACTCTGATTTTCTAACCCCACAAGGTACTGCGTAACTCGTTTGGATTCACAGTCACACTTCTTGGAAGAGCCGAGGACGCTGCCTCCATTTCCTTCTCTTTCATTCAGTACTAAGCCCGCTGCCATCTCCGTCCTCCACCCCCCTCACCAGGAAAGACTGAGCGCCAAGTCAGCAACAGCCCAAGGTTGTTGCTAGTTACCTTCCAGGCTATTCTGACTCATGGCAACCCAGCGTGTGCAGAATAGAATCACTCCACGGTTTGAGAAGCAGATGGCCAGGGCTATCTTCTGAGGCATCTTTGGGTGGGTTCAAGCCACTGGGTTAGTAGCCTATTGTTTAACCATTTATACCACCCAGGAAGCAGTCCAGTGGATGTTTCTCTTTCCTGATATATCAATAGCATTTGAATGATAATTCCTCCTTCTGACTTGAAAGGCTCTCTTATTCTGGGTCAAGGACATACACATTCCTGGCTTCCCTCCCACGTCTCTGGCTATTCCTTGATCCTCCCATCTTGGTAAATGCCACTAACGTTCTCCATCCACGTATGACCATGAAATTATCCACAAGCTTCACCTTCTCTCACTGCCCACCTCCTTCAAGCTCTGCCCTCAATGTCAGTTTAGAATCTGACCCGTTCTTTTTTTTTATTATTATTGTGCTTTAAGAAAGTTTACAGTTCAAGTTAGTTTCTCATACAAAAATTTATTCACACGTTGTTATGTGACCCTAGCTGATCTCCCTGTAATGTGACGGCACACTCCTCCTTGCCGCCTCAAATTTCCCGCATGGGTTCAAGCAGCTGGTGTTCCTTTTTGCCTTCTCATCTCGCCTCCGGAAAGGGGCTGCCCAATTTAGTCTCATGTATCTACTTGAGCTAAGAAGCGCTCTTTACGATTATCATTTTATGTCTTATAAAACCCAAAACCCGTTGCCCTCGAGTCAATTCTGACTCATGACCCACCCAGTGCCGTGGAGTCGATTCCGACTCATAGCGACTCTATAGCGCCGCCCTATAGAACAGAGTAGAGCAGCCCCATTGGGTTTCCAAGGAGCAGCTGGTGGATTCAAACTGATGATCTTTTTCTTTTGGTTAGCAACCGTAGTTCTTAACCACTAGGCTACCAGGGTTTCATTAAGTCGTATCCCCGTAAACCCCATAGTACAGTCTAATCTTTGAGGAGTTGGCTTTGGGAATGGTTTTAGTTTGCGGCTAACAGAGATTCCAGGGGGTCATGTGATCCAGGGTCCCTCCATTCTCAGTCTGGTCTTTTTATTAGAATTTGAGTTCTGCATCCCACTTTTCTCCTGCTCCGTCAGAATCTGACCCCTTCCTGATCCTCCTCCGCTAGCACCCTAGTCCCAGTCACCCCCATTAGTCACCTGGGACACTACAGTAGCCTTCTTGCTGGCCTCACTGTCCCCCCTCTCACCGCCACACACAGCCAGTGATCCTGCTACAAGCGCATGACGTCATGGCACTCCCTAGTTCTCAGCCCTCCAAGTGTGTTCCCTGATCATTCTTAGATCTCAGGCTACATGTCACCTCCCTCAGCCCCCACACGTGGGCTAGGAGCCCCTCCTAATTTGTTCCAGGAACACCTTCCAAGAGCACTGGTTCCACTGTTAGAACTTCTCTGTGTCCCCCACAGCAGCGTCAGCTCTGTGACAGCAGGGACAGTTTGTTGACTCAGTCTCCAGTGCTGGGCACCTAGTTAATATTCCTCTAGTAATTGGCGAATGTCTGTGTCCCCGCACCCCCTGCCCCGATTTCTAGACCTATAGTATTAAAGGATCAGGGAACAAAACTCCCCAAAAGGGAAAGCAAAGTTCTGAAAATGACATCGATTATTGAAAGAAACCTGTAAGTGGGCAGTGAATATTCCAAAGGGTTTTTTTGTAGTTTACGTGACATTTTATTTCTTGTAAAATGTCGACCTGCAGCAAAAATGAAGCTGTCTTTGTGTTTGCGCAAGGTCCGGTGGCCCAAAGCTGCCGTTGTCAGCAGTGGCTTGGGTGAGTGGCAGAGTGTCCTAAGCAGGAAGGTGTCGTCCAACCTAGGGGACCGCGGTGCACAGGTGAAGGGATGGAGGCGCGATGCCAGCAAGTGGCCATGGTCAGCCCCAAAGGATTAACCCACCTTTCTGTGGCCCTGAGATGCGCGTGAGGAACTGAGGTGACCAGTCCGACCCGAGGTCAGCTGTTTACAGCCAAAGGCAGAAACTAAGGCCAGGGAGGGGTTTTCGGTGAAACGAAAGCGAAAGAGGAGGTCAAGTTATCAGAGGGATCTGGGGGCGGGACCGGCAGTCCGGCCTGGACGCGCAGAGCTGAGGATGGCTGCGCGTGACTCCTTCCCGCTCCTGGTCGAGGGGTCCTGGGGCCCCGACCCCCCGAAGAACCTGCGCACCAAGTTGCAGGTGTACTTCCAGAGCCGGAAGAGATCCGGAGGCGGGGAGTGTGTGATTCGCGAGGAGCCGGGGAACCCGCTCGCCTTCCTGGCGCTCTTCTTTCGGGAGGACGGTAAGGGGCGTCGGGGGCCCGGCGGGCGCGAGGGGTGGGTGCTGAGGGGGGGAGCAGAGCTTTTCCCCAGGGGGAAACTTGGGGTGGGGGCACGCAGCGGGAGAATCCGTCCCCAGGAGACAACAGCAGTGGAGAAGGCCGTGGGGACCGCGGGGCGCACCCGGGGCGCTGCCGTTCCCCCTGAGCGACACTTCCCGGCTCGGCCTCGAGGGGGCGCCGGAACCGCTAGCGAGCTTGTCGGGCCCAGAGGCCCAGCGCATCCGGGAGGCCGGCCCGCCCCTACCCGGTCACCGAGGGCAGCCTGGGCCGGGCAAACGCGCCACACGCGCGGAGCTCCTGGGTTAACCCCAGGCCGCTCTGCGTTTTCTTCCATCTCCCTTTTTACGCCTTTTCGTTTTTCCTGGTTACTTTTAGGTGAAGTAGGAAAGGGAAACCCTGGTGGTGTAGTGGTTAAGGGCTACGGCTGCTAACCAAGAGGTCAGCAGTTCGAATCCGCCAGGCGCTCCTTGGAAACTCTGTGGGGCAGCTCTACTCTGTCCTATAGGGTCGCTATGAGCCGGAAGCGACTCGACGGCAGTGGGTTTGGTTTGGTTTTGGTATCAGTCGGAACCGACCCGACGGAACCTAACAACAAGAACAACAACAACAAGGAAAGGGGTTAAGAAACCTGAGGATCACGGGGATCCCTCATGGATTATGGAGATTCTAGTGGTTTGGGGGCCACGTGGGACAGGTGCAGAAGCAAATTGTCTGGGTTAAGTACCGAGGCATTGCCGTGGCCTTCGCAGTGGAGGACTGCGGCCGTGCTGTTTCTCACCACAGAGCATCTGTTGAGGGTGCCTCTTTCCTCATTCCCAGGGTGGCCTCAAGATAGGGAGCCAGCGGTGACATTCTGTGTTGATCTGGGTTGATCGTGGGTTGCGACTTCCGAGCTCTGGGGTAAAAGTTTCCTCCTTACAAGCAGTAAGTGGCTGAGTTCTGTCTTTCCTCTGCCATTTCCATTCGGGAGGGGGAAGGACAAGAGCCCACCAATTTTCTACTGGCTCCAAACACCCGCTGTACTGGCAGGCAAGTGACCTGCTGCTGCTCCCAGAGTGGGCATGTTTCCACCCCGATTTCACAGACAGGCCGTGATCTGTCAGGCACCTGGAGGATGTGGACAATCCCTCATCCTGCCTCCTTGGCGCCAGACTTGGAGAAACATTTGGGCCACAGGAGAGGGCAGGAGGCTTAGAAGGCCTTGAGAGCAACTGGAATGCCACTGCAGGAATCCAAGAGGAAGAAATGGAACAGAAAGAGGAGAGGGCACAGAGATAGGTTTGAAGGAAGTGAGGGAGAGTGGGGACAGGAGACCTGCTTGGCTCACATGGCCTTATGAACAGGAAGTACACATTTTTCCAAGCATTGGCTTCTTCGAAGAGTGCTGTCAAGGGTCCTAGTGGAAGTCATCTTCTCCCTGGGTTTCACTTTTCCACAAGGGGTTTTCCTGCTTTGATTCCAACTGTCAACATCACTATGGACCTGGCTCTTAGGGAGACCTCTTCCTTCTTTAGAATCCCGTTGTCCTCAGTAGTAGCCCTTAGACTGGGGGTGCAAATCACCTGCATCCGATGACCTGGAGAGCAGAGTAAACATGCACACTCCCAGCTCTGTTGTAGATACTCAGGTATAGTCGATGTGGGATGCGTTGGAATCTGCGGGTTGAACCGGCAGCACTCCAGGTGACCCTGGTGTACTCCAAAGTCTAATAATCCCTGTTGTTTGTTGACAGCCCTGGAGGAACACAGAAGGAGATAATTATAGAAACTACAAACAGCATAAAAGTGCAAACAGCACAAAATATAAATAAATATAAAATAATTATATGCCAACCTCCCAAAGTGGAAATGATTTCAGTCTTCCTGCCAGACTTTCTTCCTTCCCAGCTCTCAACCCACCACCCTCTTCCTCTACCCCTTGGCTGTTCCAATGGTCCGTAATTGTTGAGCCCCCGGCATAAGACGACTCGAAACTTAACTAAACTCAAAACCTGTTAAGGTCCAACGTCTCATGCATGGAAAGTCCCTGTTCAGTTTCAGTTTCCTATTTGAGGAACCACTTTCTCAGCACATTGCCGAGAATTTACTAACGGAGACACTGACTGACCGGCCCTCGCGGACCTAGGAAATATGTTCTTCTCTTCTTGTCTTCCCTGCCGAGGACACCCTCCCCTCTCTCCTCTGCCCCCAGAAGTGGCCTTAATGGGTGCAGGCCTATAGTGTAACACAATTTTATTCACGTAATCGTCATATTCATGTAAGAATGAGCTGAACAGCACTTCTCTGTAGAAATTAGAGCCTAGCAGACACGAAGTAATAGGCAGCTGTATCTCATTTTTATATCGTTCAGTGGATTTCTGAAAAGTTGAGTGTAAGTTCACTTAGAGCGTTTTAATACCCTGCTTCAGATGTGTACGTTTTATCATTCTTTCTGGTCCTAATTTTGCTCCAGAATAATGCGTTGGTCTCCTGGGGTTGAAGGAACCCATTTTCTTCTTCAATAAAATCAAATGCAATTTTAGTTAAATCTCAGGTTGGTGCAGGAGAGACTGTCCACAGGGATCAGGGTGCTGGACATGAGAGCTTCAGCTCTTTTTCCTCCAAGATTCACTTTCTCGTCCACGCTCACTTACTGGTGTTGCTATACCTGCTCCCCTGAAAGAGTTGTGCCCACATACGTGCGCACAGTCGGAGAACAGCCTGGCAAGGACCTGGTGATCTACCTCTGAAAAATTAGCCATTGAAAACCCCATAGAGCACAGTTCTTTTCTGATACGCATGGGGTTGCCAGGAATCAGAACCGATAGCCACTGGTTTAGGTTTTAGGGAATAATAAAAGGAATGCGACACTGAGTTCTGTGACTCTTGGTAACTTGGCTTATAAAATTTCACTTTGCCTTGGGTTTTGTGGTTGTTATCAGTCCTTAGTCTTCACTGTAGCTTAGCAGTGCCCCTCAGGAGTCCCTGGGAAAACATCTGCCATCCTCATAAAGAATGAAACCAGACTTTGGAGTTCCTTCTCAGCTTGTGTCTGAGGCCTGTTTTGAGTCGATATCCAGATAAGGTCCCACATCCCCACCCCTTCATGGATAATTGGGGTGGGAAAGATGTCATGAAATCTTTATGAAAGATTCCGATCCATATCCTTGGCGTCATCAAGCCAACCGTATCAGAATCCAAGAAGGTAACCCAGCATTCATGCCAGAGCTCCACACGTGGACAGTACAGGGCACTGTCAGAGAATCCCCTCTCCTTGATCTGTTCGCACCATCTGACTATGTTGGCCACGCCTACTCCTTTAAACTCGGCTACCCTGAACTCCACCATCTGAGATACACTGATTTTCCTTTCTTCTCTCTGGCTGCTCCTTACAATTAACTTACATTTGCATAGCTCTTCAGGGTTTTACGATGTACATTGACAGACACTGCTCTATGGACTTTATTATCCTCCTTTAAAGTGAAACTGACTCACGAGAAGTTAAGGTACTTCCTTGTGGTCACTCAGCTAATTAGTGGCAGAGTTGAAATTTGAATCCAGGTTTTTGTACTCTTCTGATGACTGTCCTGTTTTTTCACTACAGCCCAGCCGCCTGATGTGCTAATTCTTCTTTTGTAAAACGTTTTCCATCCCTTGTTTTCTGCTCCGTTTACTATCATCCTTGTGGTTATAAGGCTCTTATTTCCACCAAACCAAAAAAAAAAGAACAAACCATTGCTGTCAAGTCAATGCTGACCTACAGTGACCATATAGGACAGAGTACAGCTGCCCCATAGAGTTTCCAAGGAGTGGCTGGTGGATTCGAACTGCCGACCTTTTGGTTGACAGCTGACCTCTTAACCACTGTGCCACCACAGGCTAAGTTATTTATTGAAACAGCTTCTAAACTAGGCTCCTGCCCCCAGTCCCTCTACCACCAATGCTCGTGGCTATCCAAGTCACCCTCCTAAAACACCACTGGCATCATGCCAGGCCCCAGTACCTGATCTTCACTGGCTCTGCACAAGGGATGCTTTAATTATTTCACTGTAGAGTAAAAAATTCCTACCTTTCTGAGTGCCTACTAAGTGTCAGGTACTTAACTAGTTCTTTATAATGTTTCTTCAGTTAAATCCACATAACGCTTCTATGGGGTAGTCTTCACTAACCTTATTAATAGACAAGAAGACTGGGGCTTAAGCAGTAAGGAACCTGCTGAAGATTACAAAATAAATAGAGAGATGGAATTCAAATCCATGTCTGCTTGCTAAACGCCTTCTCTTTTCACTACATAGAGTCTTTCTTGGGAAACTGACCAAGTTATTGATTGATGATGAGAAAGCCTATGGAAATCATAGAATAATCTTGTGAATACAGATTGCTTGTTGCTTGATTTTTGTTGTTGTTGGACATTTCAGTTCGGCAGAAAGTTCTGGAGAGAGAGAACCATGAGTTAGTATGGCCAGAAAAAGGAACATTCAAGTTAACTGTTCAGTTGCCAACGCCCCCAGATGAAAACTTTGATGTCTCTGGGAGGGAAACTCCGACAAAGGTAAGTAAACTTGAGGAGTGATTGGAAGGGAACCAACATGTTCTCCCAAGGGGTGGGGGTGGGAATCATGTGAGAAAAATATAGTGGACTGAGAGGTATAAACCCAACTGGAGTGAGATGAGAAACATGAATGAGGAGGGAGGAAGAAGGTGATGGGTAGGTGTGGGAAGACTGAGAAAGGGACACTTGTTTGATTTTAGATGCTTTTTAAAAAGTCAAGATTTGGAGATTAAAATAATGGAGGTTTGGAATGTAAAAATTTGGATCTATTTTTTCTGGGTGCTTAATCGCTTGCAACTTGCTTTATTTATGATGTTTGTACATCGTTTTGAGGGGACAGTGATCCATACTACATGTAGTAATGATTTTCTCAGTTGTTAGAGTAATATTGGTATCTATCTCATTGGGTTGTTGTGAGGATTGAACAGGATAGCCAAAACCAAACCAAACCCATTGCTGTTGTGTGGATTCTAACTCATAGCGGCCCTGTAGGACAGAGTAGAGCTGCCCATAGGGTTTCCAAGGAGCAGCTGGTGGATTTGAACTGCTGACCTTTTGGTTAGCAGCAGAGCTCTTAACCACTGTGCAACCAGGGCTCACAGCACTGTGCTTGTTATATAGTAAACAAGCAATAAATGTTAAATGGGGAAAAACAATGAGCTAAACTGATTTAGGTCTTATCCCAGATACTTGGTATTAGTTGGGGTATCTGTTATGTGTGTCTCATTTTTACTAATGGTTTTTATGACCAGTGAGTGGATATGTCACTACATATAGCTTCAGATGCATTCAACAGCATCATTGCCAGAGCTTTTCATAGTTTCTGTTTACCCTACATCTCCCCGTTGGTCCCAGGGACATTTTCTTAATGTAAAGAAGTTATTAGTAATTTATTAATGCTGCCTTACGTTGTTTGGATTTCAGGAATCCAACACCAATGAAGATGCCAGAGAACCAGGTAAAGTCTCAGTTGAGATGACTCTGACATTCCCCGACAGTTTTGCTTTTATTAAAGAAGGCACTTGTGGAGGTCACTCCTCTCTTCCTGACCTCCACAGGCAGGATTTACCCAGCTTGGAGACATCTTGGGCATTGTCATCGACATAGTCTGAGCCAGCTGTGCAGAGGAAGGTCATGGGGGGAGCCCAGGCGCTCCTAGGAACTCAAGTCAGAAGAGTGGGAGGGAGTAGTTCTCCATGAGGACTAGGAGACACCTTGCAATTGAGAGCAGGACAGATGGGTGCCTAGTAGATGGTGATGAATGACATTTAGAGCCCACCTGTGCCTACCTGGGCATGGAGAAGCAAGGGCGTGACATGTCAGGGGTGCTGGGTGTGGCTAAGTCGGTTAGCACTGCTGTCTGAGCACTGAGTGTGCAGGATGTTGTCCTCTGGAGCCACAAATGGCAGGTGTGACCCCGGTGTGGACGAAAGCTTTCTGAGTACAAGAGACAGGATGTGGGCGCAGTCCTCCAGAGCAACCATGGCTTTTCTCATCCCATCTGGTGCAGGAAACAGCCTACAGCCTAGTAGCTGTTGTGTTGGCTCTGCCACTTAACTAGGACTGAGGGCTGGCCTGTTGTGCCATTTGACATTTCCTAAAGAAGTGACTAGTTTTTATGGCAAAGCATGCCAGTAGAAAGGGGGAGAAAATGATGAGCTATGCTGAATGAGCTGAGCAACAGATAAAGTGTTACAGATACATATATTCAAATTTTAGGGAAAAGGAATTCCAAAAATGTGTATTATACCTTAAAATTGAAGGTCTTGAGAATATGTTTAGTTTTTTGTAACTTTCTTTTCTTTGAAAATGGCACTTGTTTTACTTGGCAAAACTACTAGATAGGTACGTTTGGAAAACAAAGAGGACTTGAAGCACTTAGTTAGGAAGATCAAAGACTACAGCCTTCAGTATGGATTACATCTCAACGTAAAGAAAAAAACAAATCCTCACAACTGGATCAGTAAGCAGCATCATGATAAATAGGAGAAAATATTGAAGTTGTCAAGGACTTCATTTTCCTTGGATCCACAATCAATGCCCATGGAGACAGCAGTCAAGAAATCAAATGATGCATTGCATTGGGCAAGTATGCTGCAAAAGACCTCTTTAAACTGTTCGAAAGCAAAGATGTCACTTTGAAGACTAAGGTGTGCCTGAACCAAACCATATTTTCAGTCACTTTATATGCATGCGAAAGAGGGGTGATGAGTAAGTAAGACCAGGAAGAATTGATGCCTTTGAATCATAGTGTTGGTGAGGAGTATTGAATATACCATGGACTGCCAGGAGGACAAACAAATCTGTCTTGGAAGGAGTACAGCCAGAATGCTCCTTAGAAGCAAGGAAGGGAAGACTTTGTCTCGTATACTTTGGACATGTTATCAGGAGGGACCAGTCCCTGGAGGAGGACATTATGCTTGGTAAAGTAGAGGGTCAGCGAAAAAGAGGAAGACCCTCAATGAGATGGATTGACACAGTGGGTGCAACAGTGGGCTCAAACCTAGCAATGACTGTGAGGATGATGCCGGATCAGGCGGTGTTTTGTTCGGTTGTACATAGGGTCACTGTGAGTCAGAACCCACTCTATGGCACCTTACAACGACAACAAAAGAGATGGAAGAGGCGGTCCTTTGTTGAATGGTTGCTCAGTACTAAATCCTGACAATGGCCCTAAGCCCAGCACTCTGGAAATTAATTGGAATGAAATAGACAGTTTTCAGAACTAAGCAAAATGAAGGTAGAAGGTAGTTATTTAATAGGTTCTGTATCTCAGGTATGAGGAAAGCAGAGGGTCCAGCACCATGACTGGGCGCTAGACATGCCTGAAACCCGAAGCAGAAAGTTGGAGACTGAGGAATCTGTGGGCGTTGACAGCACGGGGACAAGGCACACACCAACGTCAGGAGATAGGAGCCCTGAGCCAGCATCCTGTTACAGGCTAAGCTCGGTTGACCTGGGCCTGACAGGTGGATACTAACAACTGGAAGAACCGGGAGAAGAGATAAGCATGAGAGCAGAAAAGTATCGGTCACTTATAGTTGGCAAATTCTAGTATTTCCAAATTTATATCTCCAGGCTGGACTCCCTTCTAAATTCCAAACCTTTTGTTGGAACTTTCTGTTGGAAAATATGTTAGAGCCAAGTCTTCTTCCTCCCAAACCCGCGTCCTCTTTTGGCTTCCTTATTTCTCCTGAAATATACAACTAATCTCTCCTCTTTAAGCTTTCAAATCTGTTGGTCACAGAGATCTATCAATTAATTTTTTTTTTTTTTTTTTATAATAACTTTTATTAAGCTTCAAGTGAACGTTTACAAATCCAATCAGTCTGTCACATATAAGTTTACATACATCTCACTCCCTACTCCCACTTACTCTCCCCGTCTTGAGTCAGCCCTTTCAGTCTCTCCTTTCTTGACAATTTTGCCGGCTTCCCTCTCTCTCTATCCTCCCATCCCCCCTCCAGACAAGAGTTGCCAACACAATCTCAAGTGTACACCTGATATAATTAGCTCACTCTTCATCAGCGTCTCTCTCCCACCCGCTGACCAGTCCCTTTCATGTCTGATGAGTTGTCTTCAGGGATGGTTCCTGTCCTGTGTCAACAGAAGGTCTGGAGAGCATGACCGCCGGGATTCCTCCAGTCTCAGTCAGACCATTAAGTTTGGTCTTCTTATGAGAATTTGGGGTCTGCATCCCACTGCTCTCCTGCTCCCTCAGGGGTCCTCTGCTGAGCTCCCTGTCAGGGCAGTCATCGATTGTGGCCGGGCACCAACTAGTTCTTCTGGTCTCAGGATGATGTAGGTCTCTGGTTCATGTGGCCCTTTCTGTCTCTTGGGCTCTTAGTTGTCATGTGGGCTTGGTGTTCTTCATTTTCCTTTGCTCCAGGTGGGTTGAGACCAATTGCTGCATCTTAGATGGCTGCTTGTTAGCATTTAAGACCCCAGACGCCACATTTCAAAGTGGGATGCAGAATGATTTCATAATAGAATTATTTTGCCAATTGACTTAGAAGTCCCCGCAAACCATGTTCCCCAGACCCCCGCGCTTGCTCCGCTGAGCTTTGAATCATTCATTTTATCCCAGAAACTTCTTTGCTTTTGGTCCAGTCCAATTGAGCTGACCTTCCATGTATTGAGTGTTGTCTTTCCCTTCACCTAAAGCAGTTCTTATCTACTGATTAATCAATAAAAAAACCCTCTCCCACCCTCCCTCCCTCCCCCCCTCGTAACCACAAAAGTATGTGTTCTTCTCAGGTTTACTATTTCTCAAGATCTTATAATAGTGGTCTTATACAATATTTGTCCTTTTGCCTCTGACTCATTTCGCTCAGCATAATGCCTTCCAGGTTCCTCCATGTTATGAAATGTTTCAGAGATTCGTCACTGTTCTTTATCGATGCGTAGTATTCCATTGTGTGAATATACCACAATTTATTTACCCATTCATCCGTTGATGGACACCTTGGTTGCTTCCAGCTTTTTGCTATTGTAAACAGAGCTGCAATAAACATGGGTGTGCATATATCTGTTTGTATGAAGGCTCTTGTATCTCTAGGGTATATTCCGAGGAGTGGGATTTCTGGGTTGTATGGTAGTTCTATTTCTAACTGTTTAAGATAACGCCAGATAGATTTCCAAAGTGGTTGTACCATTTTACATTCCCACCAGCAGTGTATGAGAGTTCCAATCTCTCCGCAGCCTCTCCAACATTTATTATTTTGTGTTTTTTGGATTAATGCCAGCCTTGCTGGTGTGAGATGGAATCTCATCGTAGTTTTAATTTGCATTTCTCTAATGGCTAATGATCGAGAGCATTTTCTCATGTATCTGTTGGCTGCCTGAATATCTTCTTTAGAGAAATGTGTGTTCATATCCTTTGCCCACTTCTTGATTGGGTTGTTTGTCTTTTTGTGGTTGAGTTTTGACAGAATCATGTAGATTTTAGAGATCAGGCGCTGGTCGGAGATGTCATAGCTGAAAATTCTTTCCCAATCTGTAGGTGGTCTTTTTACTCTTTTGGTGAAGTCTTTAGATGAGCATAGGTGTTTGATTTTTAGGAGCTCCCAGTTATCGGGTTTCTCTTCATCATTTTTGGTAATGTTTTGTATTCTGTTTATACCTTGTATTAGGGCTCCTAGGGTTGTCCCAATTTTTTCTTCCATGATCTTTATCGTTTTAGTCTTTATGTTTAGGTCTTTGATCCACTTGGAGTTAGTTTTTGTGCATGGTGTGAGGTATGGGTCCTGTTTCATTTTTTTGCAAATGGATATCCAGTTATGCCAGCACCATTTGTTAAAAAGGCTGTCTTTTCCCCAGTTAATTGACACTGGTCCTTTGTCAAATATCAGCTGCTCATACGTGGATGGATCTATGTCTGGGTTCTCAATTCTGTTCCATTGGTCTATGTGTCTGTTGTTGTACCAATACCAGGCTGTTTTGACTACTGTGGCTGTATAATAGGTTCTGAAGTCAGGTAAGGTGAGGCCTCCCACTTTCTTCTTCTTTTTCAGTAGTGCTTTGCTTATCCGGGGCTTCTTTCCCTTCCATATGAAATTGGTGATTTGTTTCTCTATCCCCTTAAAATATGACATTGGAATTTGGATCGGAAGTGCGTTAAATGTATAGATGGCTTTTGGTAGAATAGACATTTTTACTATGTTAAGTCTTCCTATCCATGAGCAAGGTATGTTTTTCCACTTAAGTATGTCCTTTTGAATTTCTTGTAGTAGAGCTTTGTAGTTTTCTTTGTATAGGTCTTTTACATCCTTGGTAAGATTTATTCCTAAGTATCTTATCTTCTTGGGGGCTACCGTGAATGGTATTGATTTGGTTATTTCCTCTTCGGTGTTCTTTTTGTTGATGTAGAGGAATCCAAGTGATTTTTGTATGTTTATTTTATAACCTGAGACTCTGCCAAACTCTTCGATTAGTTTCAGTAGTTTTCTGGAGGATTCCTTAGGGTTTTCTGTGTATATAATCATGTCATCTGCAAATAGTGATAACTTTACTTCTTCCTTGCCAATCCGGATACCTTTTATTTCTTTGTCTAGCCTGATTGCCCTGGCTAAGACTTCCAACACGATGTTGAATAAGAGCGGTGATAAAGGGCATCCTTGTCTGGTTCCCGTTCTCAAGGGAAATGCTTTCAGGTTCTCTCCATTTAGAGTGATATTGGCTGTTGGCTTTGCATAGATGCCCTTTATTATGTTGAGGAATTTTCCTTCAATTCCTATTTTGGTAAGAGTTTTTATCATAAATGGGTGTTGGACTTTGTCAAATGCCTTTTCTGCATCAATTGATAAGATCATGTGGTTTTTGTCTTTTGTTTTATTTATGTGATGGATTACATTAATGGTTTTTCTGATATTAAACCAGCCTTGCATACCTGGTATAAATCCCACTTGATCAGGGTGAATTATTTTTTTGATGTGTTGTTGGATTCTATTGGCTAGAATTTTGTTGAGGATTTTTGCATCAATGTTCATGAGGGATATAGGTCTATAATTTTCTTTTTTTGTAATGTCTTTACCTGGTTTTGGTATCAGGGAGATGGTGGCTTCATAGAATGAGTTGGGTAGTATTCCGTCATTTTCTATGCTTTGGAATACCTTTAGTAGTAGTGGTGTTAACTCTTCTCTGAAAATTTGGTAGAACTCTGCAGTGAAGCCGTCCGGGCCAGGACTTTTTTTTGTTGGGAGTTTTTTGATTACCGTTTCAATCTCTTTTTTTGTTATGGGTCTATTTAGTTGTTCTGCTTCTGAATGTGTTAGTTTAGGTAGGTAGTGTTTTTCAAGGAATTCATCCATTTCTTCTAGGTTTGCAAATTTGTTAGAGTACAATTTTTCATAATAATCTGAAATGATTCTTTTAATTTCATTTGGTTCTGTTGTGATGTGGTCCTTCTCATTTCTTATTCGGGTTATTTGTTTCCTTTCCTGTATTTCTTTAGTCAGTCTAGCCAATGGTTTATCAATTTTGTTAATTTTTTCAAAGAACCAGCTTTTGGCTTTGTTAATTCTTTCAATTGTTTTTCTGTTTTCTAATTCATTTAGTTCAGCTCTAATTTTTATTATTTGTTTTCTTCTGGTGCCTGATGGATTCTTTTGTTGCTCACTTTCTATTTGTTCAAGTTGTAGGGACAGTTCTCTGATTTTGGCTCTTTCTTCTTTTTGTATGTGTGCATTTATTGATATAAATTGACCTCTGAGCACTGCTTTTGCTGTGTCCCAGAGGTTTTGATAGGAAGTATTTTCATTCTCGTTGCTTTCTATGAATTTCCTTATTCCCTCCTTGATGTCTTCTATAACCCAGTCTTTTTTCAGGAGGGTATTGTTCATTTTCCAAGTATTTGATTTCTTTTCCCTCGTTCTTCTGTTATTGATCTCTAGTTTTATTGCCTTGTGGTCTGAGAAGATGCTTTGTAATATTTCGATGTTTTGGACTCTGCAAAGGTTTGTTTTATGACCTAATATGTGGTCTATTCTAGAGAATGTTCCATGTGCGCTAGAAAAAAAAGTATATTTTGCAGCAGTTGGGTGGAGAGTTCTGTATAAGTCAATGAGGTCAAGTTGGTTGATTGTTGTAATTAGATCTTCCGTGTCTCTGTTGAGCTTCTTACTGGATGTCCTGTCCTTCTCCGAAAGGGGTGTGTTGAAGTCTCCTACTATAATTGTGGAGGTATCTATCTCGCTTTTCAGTTCTGTTAAAATTTGATTTATATATCTTGCAGCCCTGTCATTGGGTGCGTAAATATTTAATATGGTTATGTCTTCCTGATCAATTGTCCCTTTTATCATTATATAGTGTCCTTCTTTATCCTTTGTGGTGGATTTAAGTCTAAAGTCTATTTTGTCAGAAATTAATATTGCTACTCCTCTTCTTTTTTGCTTATTGTTTGCTTGATATACTTTTTTCCATCCTTTGAGTTTTAGTTTGTTTGTGTCTCTAAGTCTAAGGTGTGTCTCTTGTAGGCAGCATATAGATGGATCGTGTTTCTTTATCCAGTCTGTGACTCTCTGTCTCTTTATTGGTGCATTTAGTCCATTTACATTCAGGGTAATTATAGATAAATAAGTTTTTAGTGCTGTCATTTTGATGCCTTTTTATGTGTGTTGTTGACAATTTCATTTTTCCACATACTTTTTTGTGCTGAGGCGTTTTTCTTAGTAAATTGTGAGATCCTCACTTTCATAGTGTTTGACTTTATGTTAGTTGAGTCGTTACGTTTTTCTTGGTTTTTGTCTTGAGTTATAGAGTTGTTATACCTTTTTGTGGTTACCTCATTATATACCCCTATTTTTCTAAGTAAAAACCTAACTTGTATTGTTCTATATCGCCTTGTATCACTCTCCATATGGCAGTTCAATGCCTCCTGTATTTAGTCCCTCTTTTTGATTATTGTGATCTTTTACCTATTGACTTCCATGATTCCCTATTATGTGTATTTTTTTTTTAATTAATCTTAATTTGTTTGTTTTTGTGATTTCCCTATTTGAGTTGATATCAGGACGTTCTGTTTTGTGACCTTGTGTTGTGCTGATATCTGATATTATTGGTTCTCTGACCAAACAATATCCTTTAGTATTTCTTGTAGCTTTGGTTTGGTTTTTGCAAATTCTCTAAACTTGTGTTTGTCTGTAAATATCTTAATTTCGCCTTCATATTTCAGAGAGAGTTTTGCTGGATATATGATCCTTGGTTGGCAGTTTTTCTCCTTCAGTGTTCTGTATATGTCGTCCCATTCCCTTCTTGCCTGCATGGTTTCTGCTGAGTAGTCAGAACATATTCTTATTGATTCTCCCTTGAAGGAAACCTTTCTTTTCTCCCTGGCTGCTTTTAAAATTTTCTGTTTATCTTTGGTTTTGGTGAGTTTGATGATAATATGTCTTGGTGTTTTTCTTTTTGGATCAATCTTAAATGGGGTTCGATGAGCATCTTGGATAGATATCCTTTCGTCTTTCATGATGTCAGGGAAGTTTTCTGTCAGAAGTTCTTCAACTATTTTCTCTGTGTTTTCTGTCCCCCCTCCCTGTTCTGGAACTCCAATCACCCGCAGGTTATCCTTCTTGATAGAGTCCCACATAATTCTTAGGGTTTCTTCATTTTTTTTAATTCTTTTATCTGATTTTTTTTCAGCTATGTTGGTGTTGATTCCCTGGTCCTCCAGATGTCCCAGTCTGCATTCTAATTGCTCGAGTCTGCTCCTCTGACTTCCTAGTGTGTTGTCTAATTCTGTTATTTTATTGTTAATCTTTTGGATTTCTACATGTTGTCTCTCTATGGATTCTTGCAACTTATTAATTTTTCCAGTATGTTCTTGAATAATCTTTTTGAGTTCTTCAACAGTTTTATCAGTGTGTTCCTTGGCTTTTTCTGCAGATATCCTAATTTCATTTGTGATATCATTAAGCATTCTGTAAATTAGTTTTTTATATTCTGTATCTGATAGTTCCAAAATTGTATCTTCATTTGGGAAAGATTTTGATTCTTTTGTTTGGGGAGTTGGAGAAGCTGTCACGGTCTGCTTCTTTAAGTGGTTTGATATGGATTGTTGTCTCCGAGCCATCACTGGGAAACTAGTTTTTCCAGAAAATCCGCTAAAAAAAAACTGCAGTCAGATCCCTATCAGAGTTCTCCCTCTGGCTCAGGCTATTCAGATGTTAATGAAGCCGCCTGGGGAGGGTGGGGGAGGGAACAGAGAGATAGGAGAGTAGCACCTCAGAATATAGCCAGAGTTGCTTGTCTTGCTTGGAATGACTATTATATCTGAGATTCCCGCGGGCGCGTCGCCTATGTGTGCTGTCTGTGTGGAGATTGCCCCCGGGGGGTCTGGCCCGCTGGAGTCACGGTCAGATCCTCCGCTTCCAGCCCCACGCCCAGCGTCAAGGCTCCCCTACTGGGACGGTGCACTCTCGACTCCAAAATCAGTCGCTGCCTCCCGGGGACTTCTCGTCCCTCCAGCCGCGTGGCCGTGCCGCCCCCGTGAACCAGGTGGGCCCCCTCCCGGGGTTAGTTCAGATGGGTGGAGTAGCTCCCCGTGCTTGGGCCGCGACCGAGTGTCCCGGCTGGAACGCTGTTCTCCCCGCTCCAATACCAGTCGCTGCCTCCCGGGGACTTCTCCTACCGGCTGCGTCCCACGCCGCCCGCGCGACCCGGATGGTCACCTTCCCGGGGTTAGTTCAGGGGGTGGAGCAACTCTCCGTGTTTATGGCGTACCTGCGTGCAGTCCAAATCCCTGTGGGATGGTTCCCCGGCTCGGATGCTGCTCTTTCTGCTCCAAGATCAGTCACTGCCTCCCGGGGACTTCTCCTAACGGCTGCGTCCCACGCCGCCCGTGGAACAGGCTAGTCCCCCTCCCGGGGTTAGTTCAGGGGGGTGGAGCAGGTCTCTGTGCTTGTGCCGTACCTGACTGGTATGCTGGCTCCAGGCTCTGGAAACAATCGCTGCTTCCCCGTATTAGTTCGTTCTCCGTCTCTAAATCTGTGTTTGTTGTTCAGGGTTCGTAGATTGTTATGTATGTGATCGATTCACTTGTTTTTCCGTGTCTTTGTTGTAAGAGGGATCCGAGGTAGCGTCTGCCTAGTCCGCCATCTTGGCTCCCAATTAATTTTTTTAAATGGCTCTCATCCATTCCTTCCTCACCCCAGGCCCTCCCTATAACCTCATAAATCCAGTGTGGCAGGATCTCTGTGCTTGATCCCTCTGTATCCGATATCCTTCTCTTTAAACTTGACCAGTCCATTGCACTATCGCTAAATAGCCTGTTATCCTTTATACAGAAACCTTCCATGACTCACCTTCCCCACCATCTGTAGGATAAAGTCCAGACCCCATTCTGAATTTAACCTGCTTTTCTGCCCTCATTTCTTACATCTGTACGCATAAGTCCTTTTGAACCACATTGGTCAAATTGACATTTCCTAATAGTTTAGAGTTTTCAAGGCACTCTACTTTTGCTTCTGTTGCTCACATTGCTGTCTGCTTCCTTTTATCTAAATTCTGACCATCCTTTAAGAACTGCTCAGTTTTCTTCTCTTCTCTGAAGCCTTTCCAGACCAGCACAACCGGTTTATCACTCTTTCTTGGACCCTTAGCTTGATTGTCGATGCTCTTTGCTTGGCAGTTAACCAAGAGTCTCTTGTGATGAAGCTACTAACAGTGATAGGGTTATAAAACTATATTGCTGGAAAGACTCTTGCAGTTCACTTAGTTTAATACCTTCATTTTCTAATCAAGAGAGTTGCCTGATGTCACATGGCTAAAGAGTGTCAGAGTCAGGGGTTAGACTCACAGAGCTTCACTCCCAGCCTAGTAGTCACTCTGCTTTGTCATACGTGACTCATTTAATGTACTTTATGTTGTCATTTAATTCTTAAACTATTTTTTATTTGGTATAAGTGTGTGTATGGTGTCATATGCAGCAAATAATAAGGGTATTTGTCAAGATAATGTAACTTCTGTAACAAACCACCCCTAAAATCAGTGACCTAAAACAATGAAGCTTTATTTCTCCCTCATATCACTGTTTAACATGGTCAGAAGCTGAGGTGATGGGGGAGTATAGTCAGCTTCACCCAGTCATTCAGGAACGCAGAGTCTTTCCATTATCTGACACCATTATCTTTAGTACGTGGCCTCCAAGGCCACTGCAGGGGAGAATGAGAATTCATAAAAGGGAGACCTGTATTGGCCAGGCCTGGAAGTGGAGTTCACCACTTCCACCCACATTCCATTAGGTATGTGAACTATACTCCAGAAATTTAACTATAAAAGTCTGGAACATGTTGCCAAATTATTTGATGAGCACACAGCATTTTACCGTGCCACAGGGAACCTTTGAAAATGTCAGTTCCATTTCTCATTTTTCTTGTACACCTCCATTAGAAAATTGATAAGTTCCTTGTTGTTGTTAGGTGCCATAGAGTCACTTTTGACTCAGCGACCCTATGTACAACAGAACAAAACATTGCCTGGTCCTGCACCATCCTCATGATCGTTGTTATGCTTGAACCCATTGTTGCAACCACTGTGTCAATCCATCTTGTTGAGGGTCTTCCTCTTTTTTGCTGACGCTCTACCTTACCAAACGTGATGTCCTTCTCTAGGGACCAGTCCCTTCTGATAACATATCCAAAGTACGTGAGACAAAGTCTCACCATCCTCACTTCTAATGAGCATTCTGGCTGTACTTCTTCCAAGACAGATTTGTTCATTCTTTTGGCAGGCAATGGTACATTCAGTGTTCTTCGCCAACACCATAATTCAAAGACATCAATTCTTTTTGGTCTTCCTTGTTCATTGCCCAGCTTTCCCATGCACAGGAGGCAATTGAAAACACCATGGCTTGGGTCAGGTGCACCTTAGTCTTCAAGGTGACATCTTTACTTTTGAACACTTTACAAAGGTCTTTTACAGCAGATTTGCCCAATGCAATGCGTCCTTTGATTTCTTGACTGCTGCTTCCATGGGTGTTGATTGTGGATCCAAGTAGAATGAAGTCTTTGACAACTTCACTCTTTTCTCTGTTTATCATGATATTGCTTATTGGGCCAGTTGTGAGGATTTTTGTTTTCTTTATGTTGAGGTATAATCTGTACTGAAGGCTGTAGCCTTTGATCTTCATCAGAAGTGCTTTAAGTCCTCTTCACTTTCACCAAGCAAGGTTGTGTCATCTGCATATCGCAGGTCGTTAATGAATCTTCCTCCGATCTTGATGTCGCATTCTTCTTCATATAATCCAGCTTCTCAGATTGTTTGTTCAGCAAACAGATTGAATAGGTATGGTGAAAGGATAGAGCCCTGACACACACCTTTCCTGACATTAAACCACACAGTATCCTCTTGTTCTGTTTGAACCACTGCCTCTTGATCTATGTATAGGTTCCTTATGAGCACAATTAAGTATTCTGGAATTCCCATTCTTTGCAGTGGTATCCATAGTTTGTTATGATCCACACAGTCGAATGCCTTTGCATAGTCAATAAAACACAGGCAGACATCTTTCTGGTATTCCCTGCTTTCAGCCATGATCCATCTGACATCAGCAATGATATCCCTAGTTCCATGTCCTTTTCTGAATCCTGCTTGAATTTCTGGCAGTTCCCTGTCGATAGACTGCTGCAGCCAGTTTTGAATGATCTTCAGCAAAATTTTGCTTGCATGTGATATTGATGATATTGTTTGATGATATCCACATTTGGTTGGATCACCTTTCTTTGGAATAGGCATAAATATGGCTTCCAGTCAGTTGGCCAAGTAGCTGCCTTCCAAATTTCTTGCCATAGCACTTCCAGCACGACATCCATTTGTTGAAACATCTTAATTGGTATTCCATCAATTCCTGGAGTCTTGTTTTTCACCGATGTCTTCAGTGTAGCTTGGACTTCTTCCTTCAGTACCATTAGCTCTTGATCATATGTTACCTCCTGAAATGGCTGATCATCGACCAATTTTTTATGGTACAGTGACTATGTATTTCTTTCATCTTCTTTTGATGGTTCCTGTGTCATTTAATATTTTCCCTATAGAATCCTTCAATATTGCAACTCGAGGCTTGAATTTTTTCTTCAGTTCTTTTACCTCGAGAAATGCTCAGCGTGTTTTTCCCTTTTGGTTTTCTAACTCCAGATCTTTGTGCATTTCATTATACTTTACTTTGTCTTCTAGAGCCACCCTTTGAAATCTTCTCTTCATCATTTCTTTCATTAGCTTTAGCTACTGGACTTTCAAGAGCAAGTTTCAGAGTCTCTTCTGATATCCGTTTTTATCTTTTCTGATTTCTAATGACCTCTTTCTTTTTTCTTGTATGATGTCCTTGATGTCATTGCACAACTCGTCTGGTCTTCGGTCGTTAGTGTTCAGTGTGTCAAATCTATTCTTGAGATGCTCTGTAAATTCAGGAGGGATATACCTGAGGTTGTACTTTGACTCTCTTGGACTTGTTTTAATTTTCTTCAGCTTCAGCTTGAACTTGCATATGAGCAATTAATGGTCTGTTATGCAGTTGGCTCCTGGCCTTGTTCTGACTGATGTTATCGAGCTTTTCCATCATATCTTTTCATGTATGTAGCCAATTTGCTTCCTGTATATTTCATCTGGTGAGGTCCATGTCTATAGTCGCTATTTATGTTGTTGAAAAAAGGTATTTGGAATGAAGAAGTCATTGGTCTTGCAAAATTCTACCATGCAATCTCCAGCATCCTTTCTATCACTAAGGCCATATTTTCCAACTACCGATCCTTCTTCTTTGTTCCCAACTTTCACATTTCAATCACCAGTAATTATCGATGCATCTTAATTGCACGTTTGATCAATTTCAGAGTGCAGAAGTTGGTAAAAATCTTCAGTGTCTTCATCTTTGGCCTTAGTGGTTGGTGCGTAAATTTGAATAATAGTTGTATTAATTGGCCTTCCTTGTAGGCGTATGGGTATTAACCTATCACTGGCAGATATCCTCATCTGGTGGTTTTTGTGTTCACCCCTCTCCAAACGTCCAGTGTCTTGAACATAATTGAATAGTTGCTCATAGAATGTCTGAAGGCCAAGTATAAGCATCAGACTTCAGTGGACAAGCATAGACTGATGGAAAACAAGGTAGAGTGTTTGTCATTCAGTGAACTTGATGTATACATACAGATTGTTAGGGCATTTTATCTTCCACATGTATTCCTTAGTCAGTCACTACAAGTATCTTTTTTTCTTTTTAGTGATAGGAATGTAGTGCTTTTCAGGAGTATAATGTATTAGATGACATCCATCATCAGACGTTTTTGCTTTCCTTTAGTGGACCAAGCAGTAAATCTCCAATTCAGCAACCATTTATTGGCCTCAACTATGTACCATGTCCCAAACTATATACCATGTCCGAGCAGTATAAGGATGAATTAACATGACCCTTGAGTTTTAGAAGCTGAATTCAAAAACTATAACATGGTGCTATGTTAGAAGTAGGTATCCAACTCTACAGACAGGGATTGGCCTGGACTATAAGATAGACAGTGATGCTGGTGAGGAATGAACTTCGTGGATCAAGTAGACACATGAGACTATGTGGGTGACTTCTGTCTGGTGGCGAGATGAGAAGGAAGAGGGGGACAGGAGCTGGTTGAATGGACACGGGGAATACAGGGTGGAGAGGAGGAATGTGCTGTCTCATTAAGGGGAGAACAGCTGAGAGTGCATGGCGGGGCATGTATGGCTTTTTGTATGAGAGACTGACTTGTGAACTTTCACCTAAAGCACAATTAAAAAAAAAAAAAAAGAAGTAGGTATCAAGTGCTCTGAAGGTTAAGGCAGGTTTGTCAGAGAGACAAGACAGAAAGGGTGTAATAAAATCAAACTTAACCTAATAATAAAAAACCTTTAAGTGCTGTATTTTATTTTTAATTCAATAAAGCAGAAAGGCTTCCAAGATTTGCTTTTATCTGAGCTAGTAAAGACATTGGGAAGGACAGAGAGCAGTGTCTTACAATAGCTTGCTTTGTTAAGACCATGGTAGATAATATAACATCTTGTACCCCTCTGCCTCCCTAGACCCAGATGTGTCAGAAGAACGGGATATAAAACTCTCTCTCAATAGAAGAGCTGAAAACATGGAAGACACCCCAGAAGAATGTGAGAATATTCCATCTTTGGTTGCATTTGAAAATCTCAAGGAAAATGTGACTGACATTATGTTAACACTGTTGGTGGAAAATATAAGTGGCCTGTCAGGAAACAGTGACTTTCAAGTGGAATTAGTACGAGATTGTCATGTGGCTGTAGTTACCTTCCAAAAACACATAGGTAAGAGCAAGTGACACTCCATCGGCCATTCTCCTTGGGATTTGGGAAGGAGCCCTGTGGCGCAGTGGTTAAGTGCTTGGCTGGTAATAGGTGAGTGGTTTGAACTCACCAGCTGCTCCGTGGGAGAAAGATGAGGCATTCTGCTTCTATAAAGATTTCAGCCTTGGAAACCCTATAGGGCAGTTCTACCCTGTCTTATGGGGTTGCTATGAGTCAGATTTGGGATACCCAGCTAATGGAACATCTCTGAAAATTTGACTCTTTCAAGTAGCTCCTAAGAGGATCCTAAGTTAATATAGATGCTTTTTGTTATTTTGAAAGAGAAGGAAATTTGTTTCGAAACCACATTCTGGTATACTTATTATATGACAGAACTTTATCATATGAATTCTTGAAAGTGTGTGTGTTACCACAACCAAAAAGAAATCTAAACTCTGTAAGGTTATTAGAGCAATTCCAGGTTGTAGAATCGGCATTTTCATCTGTGTTATCTCATTAGGAAAAGTAAGTATTGCTCATTGTTGCCAAAATGGACTACTGAAAGGTAATAATACTAGCAGACACTCATATTGTGCTTACTGTAAGTCAGGTACTATGCTAAATTCGTTATGTGTATTAACTCATTTGTTTCTTTCAACAACCTTATGACATTATTAATATTATCGCTGCTTTACAGTTGAGGAGACAGAGACTCAGAGATGCTAATAAATGGAAAAACTGGGATTTGAACCCAGGAAGCCTAGCTCTACAGCTGTGGGCATTCACATAGGCAGGAACGAGGAAGTGCTTGTGATGCTAAAAAAAAAAATCCTACTTTAGGTCATGGAATGGAGTCTGTGGACAGTCTCTGAGCTTGGGAAGCACCACCTCCATCTACAACAAAGAAATTTTCCAATTTTCTCCATGGCCATGGCATCAGAGGGCTTAATTCAGAGCATAGACCTTAGAGTCAAAGTTCCAGCTCTGCCATTTAAATGGTTACGAGATTGGCCAAGTTACTACCCTCTCTGTTCCTTAGTTTCTTCATCTGTGAAATAGGGATGATAATACCTACCTAATACAATTGCTATGAGAATTAAATGAGATGTTTGAAAAGCACTTAATATGGTCCCTAAATATGGTAAAAAAAAAAAAAAAATATGGTAAGGACTCAATAAAGGGAGCTATTATTATTTCAATTTTATGATTATTTCTTATAAAGGTGAAACAAAATGACTTGCTTTTTTTAATTGGTCAGAAAGCTTGAGCAACTTCTATGTCCCAGACACTGGTCTAGGTGCTGTGGGTACAGAGTTGAGTAAGTCATGGTTCCTACCTTTGAGGAACTCACAGCCTGGGGTCAGGGACCGAAACTTATATGCAAATGAAATGAAAGTGCAAGAGAAAGTGAGGGAAATGGAAGGAAGAGGGACTCAAACAAGGTGACTTGGGGCCTTGCCCTGCCTGCTCCCTTCTATGAAGCTGATACCCCAGCAATACCAATTGATCAGGCCCAAAATGCCTGTGCTGTTTCATGCCTTTGCTATTCCCTGTCTGAAATATCTGCTCCCCTTACCTGTCGGGTAAACCTCTCTTCACCTTTCACAACCAGAATAGAGACCACTTACTCTGGGAACTCTCCTCTGATTCCCAGTATCAGTTTTCCCACCTCATTTGTTCCCACAAAAGGCAGTTTGTTTGCTTTCAAGATGTCCTCCCTCATGGATGGCGAACTTCTTAAGGGCAAAGACTTGTCATACTGATCTCTGTATCCTCAGAACCTAACACAGCACCTGGCACATCATGGGTCCACCATCAATGTTTATTAATTTGAAAGAGATACTTGGGCTGAGTCCTGAAGGGTGAACAGGAACAGGGTAAAAAATTGGAGAAGGGCATTCCAGGCACAGGGAATTGTGTCTACAAAGGCAAAAGAGAGTGGGGGTTTTCAGACACCGTGACTAGTTTTTGTGACAACGTGGAAAATAAATTGAATGACAGGGAATAACCAAAGATGATTCTTAAAAATTCCTTTGGAGCCAAATAGGAAAGGGCATTGTAAGCCTGGCCACGGCGTGTAAGCTCGTTCCTGCAGGTAATGGGAAGCCGTTAGAGGACTTGAGAAAGGAGTAAAATGGTGAGATTTGCACTGTATAGAGAGCACTCAGGTGGCAGCGTCCAGGTGGGTTGGGGAGGTCTGTGACTGCAGACAGGGAGGCAAGCTCAGTGGCAATAATCCAGGTAAGATACTCATATAACATATGCATCATTGTTCAGATATCAGGAGGTTTAGACATGTAAATTCTCATACAGGAATTCAAATCTTAAATCTAAAAATGGGGTGCTTAGCTTGTCCTTTTCTCTTAGTTAATATTCAGACATTCTTCCTTCCATATAATACAAAAACACTGTCATAATTTTCTAATATTTTTGTTTGTAGATACCATGAAATTTATTAGTGATTGTGCCAGGTATCATCCAGCTAAGCAACTTCAGCTTTCTCCAAGACTTCTGGAAATGACAAAAATCGTCAGGATTGAAAACTTACCACCTGGTGCTGAAGAATATTATTTAAGACTTTTCTTTGAAAATCCCCGTAATGGAGGGGGAACAGTTGTCCGTGTTGAATACTTTCCTAAAGAGAGTTCAGCTCTAATTGAATTTTCTGACAGAAAAGGTAATACCTATAAGCCTGATTTAGTAAATTAGAGCTGGCATAATTAGCAGTTGTCAGTTGAATTCTGATGCATTTTATTTGTTTACTCACATATTTCACTGGAAATCTAATTAACAATCCTATACATCTGGGATATGGTGCTTACTGAGTCCAATGATTCTAACTTTTAAAGACAGCGACATCAAGTTTTTGGAAGATATAAGGAGGTTCCTTCATGAGATTCTCTACCTGTGAGGGACTGAGAAGTATATATAATTTTTAGAAATTTTAAAATACTGTATTAATACTGTGTGATTAGAGTGTTTAGAGTGACCTTGTGAAAACCATGTCCAGCTGAACTTTGGGGAAATATTAATGAGGGTTGTGTAGACATAGATTGCTAGCTTTCTGAAGCATGTGTGAAGTCATCTGGGAGATGCACGGATGTTCAGAGGTTGAAGCTGAGAAGTAGGAATTAGAGAACCAGACTTGTTAGGGGAGGAGGGAACATTATGCCTGGGATTAACCAGGGGGCATAAGACAGGATCATTTATCACTTCAGATAGATCGTTTCTTGGGGATACTCAGAAGAACCTCCCTTTAGCCACCAGACTTTTATGAGTTGAAGATGGGTCAAGATATGGTTTGGATCAAAGTGCAATGAAAGACCCATTTTTCCTTGGACAAAGGTACAGAAGAAGAGCTTCTGTTACATCTTCTTGGAATCTCCCTTTGCTTGGTCTTGAGTCCAGGGAAAGAGCTACATAAATTTGTCTACTCTAGAAGTTAACCTCCTAGTTTAGGCTAGGAGTTGACAATTTCAGGGCTTTCAAACATCTTGAGGCCTGGGGATATTGAGTTTGTCCTTCAGAATGTCTATATTACATTTATATGACTAATAATAGGTACTTTTAAGGTTTATTTTATGCTAGAGTTACACATATGAACAGTACAAGGTACTTCAAAGAGTCCCCGCTCCCTGGCTTCTTTGCACTGTCTATGTTGACCATGTTTCCTCCTTAAGCTCACTCATACCCTGGACTCCACCATCTGAGATACGCTGATTTTCCTTTTTTTTCTCTGTAGCTTCTCTTTCTATAACTTAACATTCACGCACCTTTTCAGGGTGATACATAGCTCATTTGCAGGCAGTCCTTTTATGAGCACTGTGATTTTTAGCATTCCTGTTCTGCAAATGAAGCACCAAAGGGAGCTTGATTAAAAACAATTTATTTAGCAATACTATATTTTATGTAGGGGCCCTGGTGGTGCAGTGGTTAAGCATTTGGCTGCTAACCAAAAGATCGTCAGTTCGCATCTACCAGCCACTCCTTGGAAACCTTATGGGGCAGTTCCACTCTGTCCTATAGGGATGCTATGAGTCGGAATTGACTCAACAGGTGATGGGTTTGGGGCTGTATTTTACGTAAGTCACTTGAGAGGAATAGGTTTACTTGAAATTATTTGGTTCAACTTCACCAAGTTGGATTTATTTTATAAGGAAGGGAGGGAACTCTTACTGAACACCTATTGTATGAGATATCTTTTGCTGTGTTTTCTGTCACCACATCTCGCTGAACCCTCATAATCAGCATGGTTAGATAAAGTTACCCATTCTTCATAGACAGGGAAGCAGGATCGGAACCTTAAGGCACATTAAGGTAGCGTATGTGATGGTTCTCAGGTCAGGCAGCACTGAGTTCAAATCCCGGCTTTGCTCCTTACTGGTTTCATGATCTTGGGCAGGTTCCTTTAACCCATCAAAGCCTCTGTTTTCTCATCTGTAAAATGGGGCTTGTGTTACTACTTATCTCAGAGGACTGTTGTGAAGAGTAAATGAAAGAATACTTGCACGGTGCCAAGACACATGGCGAGTGCTCAGTATGTGTTAGTGATCATTGGTATTGCCCACCCAGGCTTCAGAGCCTCTACAGCCACGTTGGAAAGTTGAAGCTGTGTGTTTGGGCCTCTGAAGCCCATGCTCATTTCATCATGCCTGGCCCCAGGTCTAGGGACCAATCACACACGGGTGAAATTATTCTTAACATCTTTCTACGAAGAGTTCTATTTTAATCCAAGTTATCCCTGGAGTTCATTGTTCTTAACCCTTCCTTCTTGGACCCCTCGTATCTGTCAAAACTAAAACAAAATGAGGAGTTGTTTGGAGGAGTGAGAAGGGACTCAGACACATTCTCTCTCTCTCTGTCTCACAGACACACACACACACACACACACACACACACGGGGTTGTCCTAGTAAAGGCGCAGGAGGGAGACTGTAGTAGGGGTACGTCAATGCAGTAGAATGTAGGTTCCCAGCCCCCTGCTCTGGACTTAGTGAGTGAAAACTTCCAGGGCTGGGCTCTCCGGCGACTGGAGGGGCATGTTGGTTTGGAACCCGTTTTACAGGGACAAGAGCATGAGCTTGGAGTTAGACACTGGTTTGAATTTTAGCTCAGATTTGAATAGTCCATATAATTGATTCACGTTTTTAACTTTCCCAAGCCCCAGTTGCCTCATTTGTAAAATATGGATGATAACGATGGTGTCTGTACCTCAAAGTTTTTGGTCTGGATTAAATGAACTATGTATATAGAAAGCACTTAGAGTAGCGTCTGACACGTGGTAAGCTATAGTAACTACTGCTATCCTCTTCCCCTTTGAGGAATCAATGGAATTGAAGTCATCTGTGAAGCCTAAAATTGTGGGACTGTATAAGAAGGAACAAATAGCATGATCCAAGTTCTACCAACATGGGATTTTTTTCTCCTCTAAAATAGGAAAGTTTTTATTGACTTGAAATATATCACAGTGAGATTAATTTTTTTTATTTCTTTCCTGTTAAGTGTTAGACACCATCATGACCAAGAAACTTGTCTTCAATAATCTGCCGCTTTCTGTGTTCCCGTACTATCCTTCTTTGGGTACGGCCTTGTACGGCAAGGAGAAGCCTCTGATCAAGCTCCCAGCACCACTGGAAGTGCCACTGGCTCTTCCCATATGGAAGTTCTTACAGAAAAAGAATCACCTGATTGAGGAGATAAATGGCGAAATGGGACATTGCCACTGTGAGCTAATCTGGCCCCAACTCGATAGTGTTGTTACCATCAGGCCTGCAGCTACCTTAGTCAATCAGGGAAGGCAGAGACTCAATTCGTGGAGTGAAGAGGCTGCCACAGCATTCTCTGTTATCATATCGAAATATCAAGATATCACATTTGATGTGGACCCAATCGTGTGGGACAACATAAAAAATGATTTAGAAGATAGTAGGGTTTTGATTGAGTTTGATACACTTAAGGAGACAGTAACCATTGTAGGAAAATCAGAGGATATGCAACACATGGAGCCACAAACCAGGAAATTAATAGAAAGCATCATCCAGAAAATCAAAAGGGAAGAGCAAAGCCTGAAGGAAAAAGTGGCCGTTTCTCCAGGAAAATATTCTGTTTTGTGGCACAGTGGTTTGCTGGAGGGTCTACGGAAGGAGTGCCCAGAGGTAGAGATTTCTTACGATAGAGGCACTGGACACGTATGCCTTAACGGGCTTCCTGCCGATGTGTATAAAGTGAAGTGTGAAATTCAGGAAAAGGTGCACACCATGGTTCAGAAAAGCGTTCAGGCTCCCTCTGAGATTTTCCAGTTTCTGCAGCAGGTGGACTGTGAAGAATACTCTGAGTCTCT
The DNA here is from genome assembly GCF_024166365.1 of Elephas maximus indicus. Lineage (NCBI taxonomy): Eukaryota > Metazoa > Chordata > Mammalia > Proboscidea > Elephantidae > Elephas > Elephas maximus. Next base: position 13,284,487 of record NC_064819.1, read on the forward strand.
TTTCATAGCAAAGGACATCCTTGCCGTTTTTGCCCTGGAGGGTACAGCTGTGCTCCTAACCAGCTGTTCCCCTGATGTGCTACAGAAAGCTGAAGAGCAAATGGCCAGTGCCTTAAATTATAAATGCATTGACGTGGAGGATGGAGACGTTCTTAAAGATAAGAGATGGAAGCGGCACATTGGCAATTTGCATAAGAAACATAATTCCGCCTCAAAAACTGTAATCATCGATGAGCTGACTTCAGGACCCATGGCTAAGGTCATCATTGCAGGCTGTGCCAGAAACGTAAATGAAACCTATGACTTGCTTTTTGACTTTGTAGAAAAACACGCAAAAATAGAGAGAATGATTGAACTAAAGCCTTCCTTAGTTGTTGAGTATTTAAGGACAGAAAAGAAGCCAATTTGGTCAAAGATAAAGATGAAAAATGTGCGGGTAATTTTCAACCCCGAGAACAAGCAAAAAGGCATTTTACTAATTGGCCCAAAAGCTGAAGTCCTGGAGGGAATGAACACCATCAAGCAAATCCGGGACTCTGTATGCATTAGAGTCACTAGCATTGATAAGCCAGGAGCTAGCCAGTTCTTCCGGGATAAAGGACGGTATTACATAGCTGAGGCCAGGCGGCTCTTTGGTTGTTCTATTGAGCTACAGGAAGATGAAGAAAAGACGGAGGGTGGTGGCCCAAGTGGGAAGCAGTGCTGTGCTCGGGTAGACTTGGTCCCTGGAGTCTCGCTGGTGGTCCAGCAGGGTGACTTGACTCACTTTCCCGTAGAAGTGGTGGTGAATGCATCAAATGAAAGTCTCAACCACGTCGGTGGCCTTGCCGCTGCTCTTTCAAAAGCAGCTGGCCCTGAGCTCCAATCCGACTGTGACCAGATAGTGAAGAAGAAGGGCAAGATCCCACCTGGCAGTGCCGTTATCTCGAAAGCAGGAAAGCTTCCATACCGCCACGTGATCCACGCAGTTGGGCCCATGTGGAAGGTGAATGATGCACCAAGGTGTACGTACCTGTTAAGGACAGTGGTGGAAGAAAGTCTTTATTTGGCTGAAAAACACAAGTACAAGTCCATAGCCATCCCGGCTATTAGTTCCGGAATTTTTGGCTTTCCCTTACAGCAGTGTGTGAAGACCATTATTTTGGCCATCAAGGAGAGCTTCCAAAATTACAGGGATGGATGCACCTTGAAAGAGATTTACCTTGTGGATACATCTGAGAAGACAGTTGAGGCTTTTGCTGCAGCTGTGAAAACTATGTTTAAAGACACAGTGCCTGATGATGCTTTCTTGCCCAGTGTACCAGCAGCAGTCCAGCCCAGGCTGAGGAAAGGTCTTGAGGACGGCAACACTCTGATGTCCCCTGAAGGCCTGAGGGTCCGTCTGGTGAAAGGAGATGTGCAGGATGTGAGGGTGAGTGTCCCAATTCACAGACTCCACCAAGAGGTTGTGACCTCCACGTTGTTCCTTGTTCTCTCATCTGGGACAATAGATGAGACCGTATTACGTGGGGATATCCAGGGAGAGAATTCCATGCCTCCATCCCTAGCTGGAAACGGGCTCACTTGGATAATGGAGCTACTTCACCATATCATTTACTAAAAGATTGGCCAATTATTTCTGGGAAATATAAGTATATTCAGATCAGATCACCAGTAACTGGGAAATCATACTAATGCCTCAAATTTGCACAGCTCTGTATGCTTCTTCAGTGACTCTACAGCTGTCAGATTATGGCAAATGTAAGATTAATTTCCTATCACATTTACAGGTAGCAAATTAGAGTGTGGGGCAGGCAGAGGACAGGAGCCTTCTTAGTGGAGCTGAGGAGGGGTGAGCATGGGGTCCAGAGTCTGAGGGACCATCAGCACTCAACGCTAGTAAGGAGGGTTCACAGAAAGTGGAATGTGCCCCCAGACACTGCTAACTCAGAACTGAAATCGCTCCCAAAGCCCACTTTTCAGACGAAGATTAGACAGACCCATAAAACAAAAAATACTACAGGTGAGGATTGTGCTTCTTAGTTCAATCTCGTATGGCAACTCCTGACCAAAAGCAGGGTGAGAAGGCAGGAAAGAACAGGAACTGATTGAATGGACACCGGGAACCCGGGGTAGAAAGGCGGAGCATGCTGTCACATTGAGGGATTGCAACCAATGTCACAAAACAATGTGTGTATAAATTTTTGAATGAGAAATTAATTTGAGTTGTAAACTTTCACCTAAAGCACAATAAAAAAAAAAAAAAAAGTGGAACATGGACCAGCCAATAGAGACATTTGCCTGTAGTTTAATAGCTGGCTGGACCAGAGTTGGGCCTTCCAGTGAATATTTGCCCCAGCCTTCCTCTGGCTACTTCTGGGGGAAGTGCCCAGGGCACAGAGGGAGTCTGGGACACGTGCCTTGTGAATTCCCACCTTGCCCCATTGTCCCCCACACTGCTACTAGGCTCTTTTGCACCCCACTTTTTAATAGGAAGATTTATTGAACAAGTTTCCTAGCACAATAACAAAAATCACAATTCAATGGAAATTTTAATCAAGGCCTGAATGTTTTGTTCAAGGCCATGATCAGAGTCTTATCAACATTGAGTGTCAGTTGTCCTCATTATCTTGAAATGGAACACAATTGGCTATGCTCTACAGGATATTAGATGAACTAGATTTAACAAACTTGCCAAATGCTGTGAGTTGTTTTACAAGAAAAAGTATCTCTAAGCATCCATCCAAATTGTGTAAAATGTGACACAGTGGAGACTGCTCTAACCTGTTGAGCATAGTCTTTACAGCACGTGTCTTGAGAAAAGGCAGACTTTTTAACAGTCATGGTCAGGCATCCTCCTTTTTGTGTAAAGAGCTTTATTGAGGTATAATTTACATACCATACCCAATAAATTCAGTGGCTTTTAGTATATTCACTAAGTTGTGCAACCATCACCACAATCAATTATAGAACTTTTTTTTTATCACCCCAAAAAGAAACTTCATATGTACTAGTAGTGACATCCCTACTACCTCCCCCCACCCCCCAGGCCTAGGCAGCCACTAATCTAATGTCCGACCAATGGATTTGCCAGTTCTGGTCATTTCATACCAATTTAATCATGTAATATGTGCCGTTTCTGTGTCTGGCATCTTTCACTTAGCATAATGTTTTCCAGGTTTATCCATGTCATTGCATATATCACTGATTCATTTCCTTTTAATGGCTGAATCGTATTCCATTGTCTGGTTACCGCATTTTGTTTATCCATTCATCAGTTCATGGACATGTGAAGTGTTTCCACTTCTCACTATTGTGAAGAATACTGCTGTGAACATTTGTGCAGAGGTGTTTGTGTGGACGTTTGTTTTCAGTTCTTTTGAGCATAGACCTAGGGGTACCTGCTAGTATATACCTAGCTGGTACTATGGGTTATACTTAGGTTTAGTATGAGGAACTAACGTACTGTTTTCCAAAACAGCTATACCATTTTACATTCCCACCAGCAATGTATGAGGGTTACAATTCTGCCCCCCGCCCCTGCACCCCCCACCAACACCTATTTTCTGGACTCCTTCAGCAGTCCCATACCATTTTTTATATTGTTTTATGACAGTTCTTAATTTGCTCTGCAGTGTTATTTAAATACCGTGTGCTTACTCACTTTTCAGCTGTTTCAGTCTCTGAAGCTCTAATCCTCTTAGCCTTCCCCCATTGTGCCAAGACCAGTGGCTCGAATATCATAATCCTTGATGAACGCTTGTTGTTAGAATTTGAAACAAATTGTTGGTTTTGTCTTCAAGACCGATGTTGTTGTCAACTCCATTCCCCTGGATCTTGCACTTGATAAAGGCCCCCTTTCTCGGGCCATCTTAGAAAAAGCTGGGCCAGAGCTCCAGGAGGAATTGAACAAATCCGGACAAGGGATGACAGTCAACGTGGGCACAGTTCTCAAAACCAGTGGTTGTAATCTATACTGCCAGCACGTGCTTCATGTGGTGCCTCTGGAGTGGAGAAATGACAGTGCATCTGCACAAAAGGTAGGGCCTGGTTTAAAGTTTACTAGAAAATTGGGTTACCCTTTGGACTGCCCTTTCAGCATAATGTAGATTGGATTATGTCTGTTTCTCTCTATAATAATGTCACATTCCTGGCAGCTTCCATCATTACGGCCATTTCTTTCAGCTGTAGCTGACTTTTCCTGAGGACTAAATAATAATATAAATTGATTAGAGTGCTGAGGAATTATTGGGGCTCAGGGAAGGGTTATTGAAGATCATACTTCAGTGAGGAAAGGGAAATGAGCGTATGAAGAGTGGAAAGAGAATTAAGGGTAAGAACAGCAGTTGCTTTGGTTTTCCCTGTCATTACTAAGTGAATTTGAATCTTTTTGGAGAGTCTCTTGCCTTCTCTTTTCTTTTTCCTCATTTATTCCTATATTTTTCCTTCCCTTTCTGACTGTGCATAGTCTCTGTTAAAGCCAGGACTTTGAACTGGTTCATTCCAGTTCAACCCCTTGCTGAGAACTTAATTTCCACCCCAGATAATACTGAGTCAGAATCTACATTTTAACAGGGTCCCCAAGGTGATTCTTATGTATATTCTTATATATGTGTAAGCATTCTTATGTATATTCTTATATCTACATAATGCATATGCATATCCATATATATATATATATAAGAATCACCTGGGGATCTTGTTAAAATGTAAATTCTGATTCACTATATCCGGGGCAGAAATATAAGCAAGGGGTTTAACCAGAATGAACCAGTTCAAAGCCTTGGTTAAAACCAAAAAGGAGTCCATAGACATCACAGTCAAAGTTGCTAAATTGTTGTTCTTTTTGTTCTAACTCCTATTTCTCAGCCAAGATTTTTAATCATGTGCTTTGTGCTTTTTAGGTTATGAAAGACATAATCAAAGAGTGTTTGAAGATCACTGAGAAGATGTCCTTAAAATCAATCACATTTCCAGCTATAGGAACAGGAAATTTGGGATTTCCTAAAACCACTTTTGCTGAATTAATCATTTTGGAAGTGTTGAGATTCAGTAGCAAGAATCAACTGACAGCTTTAGAAGAGGTTCACTTTCTGTTACAACCAAGTGATCGTGGAAATATTCAGGTACAGTCTCACTTGTTTATGGTTATTTTGTCAACTGAGCCCTAATGTTCTCAAATGTCTTCCTGGTCTAATAAGTTGCTTCTTTCAAGTATTGTTCATATAGAAAAATAAGGAAGTAGTGTAAATTAGCTGTAGCATGGCAAATTTCCAACAAATTTATGGATATAGAAAACATTTACCAGCTTATTAATGAAATTTCAAACATATACAAATATAGACAAAAGAAAGTATAATGAACCTCCTTGTATCTGCCACTCAGCTTTAACAATTATTAAATTATGGACAGTATTGTTTCATCTTTATTTCCCTCCCTTCCATGTTATTTTGAAGCAAATCCCATACATATCTTTCACCCATAAATAACTCAGTATTTTTCTTAAAGATTCTTTTAAAAAAGGAACAAAACCACAATATACTCTACCATACCTAAAAGAAACTGGCAAAATAATTCCTTCACTTCCTCAATTATCAAGTCAGTGTTCAAATTTCCAAGTTATTTCTTTTTGCTTTATGTTGTTTTTACAGCTTACTTGTTTGAATCAGAATTCAGATACAGTCCACATATTGCAAGAGTTGACATCTCTCTTAAGCCTCTTTTCAATCTATAGAATTCCCTTCCATATGGACAGAGAACTCTTAATATGTAATGTGAAAGCACAGTTGTAGGAAATGCAACAAATAGTGTACAACTAGGCAGGATACAACTGAAGGATATGGTTAGAATGAACTCGCCACATTAAGACCGGAGTAGTAGAGTTAGAACCAGAAATACTAGAACCATCTTTGGGTATAAAGAGTACATCAACCAACTTCACATTTACCGAGTACCAGCTGTGGGTGATATACTGGACTAGACATTTATGTTTCAGCAGGAGGCATCAAAGTCATTATCACTGTCCTCCAAGTCCTTACAATCCAGTGGGATAGATGATAGAAACTTTTGAAAAGTTTCATGATACTGCAAGAATTAAACAAACAGATTAAGACCAGCAACCCAAGAGAATTTCCCGTGGTTCATTGGACCATCTGAAATTTTAGGTCATATTTTTATTATTTTCTTTGGAAGCAAGCAAATCTAACCCAAATTCTAATCGGAAAGCCAAACTACAAGAACAAAATATGTGGTCCATTTAGTGACCTGTACAGTAACTTCTATTCAATAGATGCTTTTGAACAACGTCCTTATGACTTACATTATGGGAAATCATGTCGAACAGGCTCAGTAACACACTGTTTCCTCCTGTAAATCTCAAGACTTTATATACATAAAACTAACTAAATTAGAGGCAGTAAAGGCTGAGAATGGTTAGGAAGGGTAATCAGTCTCTGCCAGTTGTCTGCTCCCTAGCACAGTGCCTGGCACATGGGAAGGGCTCAGTAAGTATTTATTGAATGAATGGATGAGTGAGTAGTTGAGTGAGTCCTGTGACAGGGACCTGAACCTTTTTGGAAAAGAGGTTGCAGAACAGCAGCCCTGGTCTGATTATGGCCACTAGATTTGTTTTGTTTGGGCTATTATTGAAAACAAAACAAAAAAAAAATCAGTTGCTAACATTTAGAAATAAAAAAAATTTCATATAAAAATCCAGATTCCCATTGTGACCTAAAAACTAACGAGTTCTGGCACATTGGACTTGAATTTCTGCCTGGCACAGTTAGCTGTGGCTCAGTCGAAGGTGCTCTCTAGTTCTCTAGAGTTGAACCGTCACCTGCCCTGGCCCCTGGAGCTGGCCCCTGGAGGCCTGAGATTTTGGAGACCCTTGTTCTATAGTTTCTCCTGGTTCCTCTCCCATCATTGGATCAAACTCTTAGCCAAAATATTCTCTGTTTTTCCCAATAAAGGTCTGTTGCTTATTTACAAGGAGGAAGAAAGTTGTCACTACAAGGTAAAGAGATGAAATTTACAGGTTCATTAACCCTAGAATATATATACACTAGCCACTTGCTCCAAAAAGTATCATGCCCTTAGCCTTTCATCTCCTGGTATGAAGAAGTTGAAGACTGCAGTGTTTGGGACCTTGTGCTTTTCTTTCTCCTAACACTGTATTTTCTACAGTTTGCAAGTTACTTGCTTTTACTGTTAATGAAAGTAATACATGTTCATTGTAAAAGCTTTAAACTATACTAAGTGTATAAATTCTTTTCGTTGTATTTTATTCCAGTCTTCTTTTATACATGTATATTTTTTAAGTAGAATTCTATAAATGTAATTTAACATCCTTCTTTTTTCGCTTAATATAAAATGAACATTTCCTATTCCGTTAAGTAGTCTGTAAAAATATCGTTTTTTTGGCTGCTAAATATTCCAACACATGAATATGCCAAAATTTAACCATTTTCCTATTGGATATTAAAATCGTTTCTTTTTTTTTTCTATTACAAGTAGCAGTCTAAAGAACTTCCTTCTATTTATGTCTTTGTTCACATCCTTGGTAATTTTCTGTGCCTAATTTATAAATTAAACTTTATCACAGTTATGTATGTATAGGAAAAAACATAGTATAGATAGGGTTCAGTACTGTCCTCGGTTTCAGGCATCCACTGGGAATCTTGCACCATACCCCCTATAGATCAGGGGGGACTCTTGTGGAATTATATGTATTGTTTTCATAATTTTCAAAATCAATAATGAAAATAAATAATACTGTTTGAGAATTGTTCTCTCCTAAATATGTGTGCATGTTGGATCTAAAGACTGAGGATGAAACTTCTGCATTTATTGAGGATTGTAGTGATCAAAACTGTGTTTGTATTTTAGGCATTTTCAGATGAATTTGCCAGAAGAGCTAGTGGAAATCTCATCAGTGACAAAATTCCCAAGGCTGAAGGCACACAAGGTTTGGTAAAGCTTTGCAGTTGAGAAATTATTTCTAGTTGCTAAGTAACTATTCAGTGGTAGATGAAAGAAGGTAATGATGATTTTTATTTAAAAAGTCAATTAGTGATAAGTAAGATATGAAATTATATTCCATACACCTGAGCACGCAAGACACTGGCCACGTTCATGTGATCTGGGGAAAAAGAGAAGGCAGGCCAAGTTATATAAACCATGTAACAGTTTTTAAATCATGATGAGACTCCTGTTGTCTAAGGATGATGTGACATGTTTGTTTAGAAATAGACATTTAGAAAGACAATACCACATCAAATGCATTTCCTTTGCCTAATGTTCTGAGATAATATGGAAATAACTACTGCTATCTTGAGTTTTGGAAATCCTGGTGGCATAGTGGTTAAGTGCTATGGCTGCTAACCAAAGGGTTGGCAGTTTGAATCTGCCAGGAGCTTCTTGGAAACTCTATGGGGCAGTTCTACTCTGTCCTATAGGGTCGCTATGAGTCGGAATTGACGCGATGGCGCTGGGTTTTTCTGGGTTGGGTATCTTGAGTTTATCTTGTTTGGGGTTCTCTAAGGCATCTTGAATCTGAAAATGTACGTCTTCCATCAAATTTGGGAATATTTTAGTTATTATTTCTTCAAAAAAATTTTTTTTCCTGTACGAATCTCTTTCTTCTCTCTTTCTGGGACTCTTGTAACATGAATGTTGAACCTTTTAATGGTGTCCCACAGGTCCCTGTGAATTTCCCCCCCAATACACACACAATTTTTTCTCTTTATTCTTTAGATTGGGTAATTTCTACTGATCATCTTTCAAATTCACTGACTTCTCCATTATACTATTGAGCCCATCCAGTGAATTTTTTATTTCAGATATATTTTTTTAGTTCTAAAATGTCCATTTTCATATATTTTATACATATATGTGTGTGTATACATGGATAAATAGGTAGACAGGCATACAGACAGACACAAATTAATTAATTAATTGTAATTACTTTGACCTCATGGAGCATAGTTATAGTAGATGCTTTGAAGTCTTTGATAATTCCAACATCTACATCATCTTGGGGTTGCCATCTGTTGATTGTCTTTATCCTTGAGAATTGGTACATTTTCCTGGTTCCCTGTGTGGTGAGCTGGTGAGCAATTCTGGATTACAGGCAATATGGTGAGACTCTGGGTCCTATTAAAATTCTCTGAAGAATGGTGATTTTTTTGGGGGAGGGGTTTGTTTTAGCAGGCAGTCAATTGGTTAAGTTCATAGTGCAAGTTCTGTCTCCCCTTCTGTGTGGCAGTAGTTCAAATGTCAGTTCTGTTGTTAAAACTTATGCTTTGCTGCTTTGGGTCTGCGCCATGGCCGCACAGCTCAGGGGTGAGCCAGGGACTTCTTCTAGTCCATACACAGAATCAGGGGATCCCCTTCTCCAGCTCTCTTCTCTCTAGCATTCTCCTCATATTTTGTCTTGTGGGGCCCGTTTTCCAGGTCCTGTGGCCAGAAAGACAGGGTTCTCTTAGGAGAAAGTAGAGAGAGAGAAAAAAAAAAAAAATAACAACACACACACACACACATGCAAGCACACACGCACACACACACACACACACACTCTCCAGACTGCAGGGTCCCTTTTTCTGATTCCTCTGACCCGTAATGCAGAATGTCTCTCAGAGTTTTAGCTCCCTGCGGTGCCCCTGTGAAGTTCTGCAACCAGGGTCACCCTTGGGGCAGGGCCTGGAGAAAAAAGTGAGAAGAAAAAATTGATATTCCCTTTCGCACTCTTCAGCTCACAGGGACTCCTTTTCCCAGTGCTCTGGCCACAGTAATTCTCTCAGAGATTTTGCTGCCACCCATTGTGTGGTTCTGTGATGAGGGCCGCCCTTGGGTCAAAGCTGGGAGAGAGAAAATAGGAATAAAACAACAGCAATGACAAAGGGTACTTATCGCTATACGGGTTGATTCTTGATGTTTTGACTCCCCTCCTCAATCTGCCTACAATTTTTGACTTTTCAGAGTCCCCAGGTAGTGGCTTTTTGTATTTATGCAAAGTTTTTGGTTGTAATTGGCAGGAGAGATAGGCTCTAGTGGACTTACTTCTCCCTGGCCAGCACCAGAAGTCCATGTTTTACATTGATTATATTTTCTAACCGTTTGTCAGAAATAGAACTCAGGGTCAAGGCCAGGGTTAAGACCGTAGGTCACTGAGAGAGAGATGGACAGACGGGACGGATGGGATCTGATGGGAAAGGACAGACTCACTTACTCAAGGAGCATGAGACCTAAGTCCTTGATGTTGCCTGCTTGGTTATTGACTCCATTTTCTTTTTCTTTTCAGCTTTCTATGGTGCTGTTTCTAGCCCTGATTTAGGGGTGCATGAGATGAATATTGGTTCCGTCATCTTCCAGGTGGCCTCTGGAGATATCACCAAGGAAGAGGCAGATGTGATCGTAAATTCAACATCGAACACATTTAACCTCAAAGCAGGTACTTTTCTTGTAGGATTTTGGCTAACGTAAGAGTTAACGTGATAGATCCCATGAAGGACAGTTTCCATAGCCAAAACTGATTTTCACAACTTTGTCTTGTTAATATTAATCAGTAATTTTCAAATTATTTTGACATGGTTACTCATGGTTACAGTTTTATGTTTTGACTGTTCATCATTTGTCCACCCAGATACCGATGTTTTCATTTGTAAATGATTCTAAAAGTCTGAGAAACTGAATGAATGGATTGTTTGTCAATGAAATAAACTTCAGTATTCATAGGTTTGTTTCTTCAGGAGAAGTAAATAGGAAAGTTGTTTTTCGGTGCATTTGTTCACTTTTGATGATCAGTCAGACTACTGATTCCTCAAATCCATAGTCAGTGTTTTTTTTTTTTTTAAGCAGAATATTATTTAGGTAATTACCCCTGCTTCGTGTGCATCTTTATAGAAAGAATATGAATGTTTTAAATGTTTGCGAGGTTCAATTAATTCTTTTTTGAAAAATTTGATTTAGGCCAAGCTGACAAAGTACCAGGTAAAACTGAGTTACCTGTGCAGTAAGGTGATTCTCCTCATATTTTATGTATATGAAGTGCCTTTCCGGTAGGGCTGGAGCCTGGTGGTGTAGTGGTTAAGAGCTCAGCTGCTAACCAAAAGCTTGGCAGTTTGAATCTACCAGCTGCTCCTTGGAAACCCTATGGGGCAGTTCTACTTTGTCCTGTAGGGTTACTATGAGTCGGAATTGACGTGATGGCAGTGGGTTTGGTTTTTTGGTTTACTCCAGTAGGGCCATATGCTCTCTGAGGACAGGGACCGTATCTTGGCCCCTATGAATATCTAACTCAGTGTCTTAAACATAAACCATACTTCATTAAATCTAAGACAACATCAATTATGACGCAATCTTTTTTTATATACCACTAAGAAAAAGAATAACACTTAAGTTATGATACCTCCTCCAATGGTTGTAAGACATTCTGATTTCAGAGATGAAAAGGTGTGAAAAAATTTTACTTATTAAAGTTAATGAACTATGGAAATAGGTATTTAAATGTTTGGGAAGCAGTGTTTCATGGTGGTTTAGAACAGGAGCTCAGGTCCCCATATTGCTGCTCGCTCTCAGTGTGATCCCCTTTGCAGTGGTCACAGCTTTTTCACCTTTAGGTCATGGAAATCTAATTCATCTAGCTGAAGAAGAAGGCATCTATTGGTTCATTGACCTGTCTTCAAGAGTAGTCAGTTTCAGGCATGGCTGTATCCAGATGTCCCAAGTGATACCATTAGCACTTAGTTTCACTCCCTCCATCTGTCAGGTTCACTTTTCCAGGTTGGCTTCTTTCTCAGATAGCATCTCCCCTATGAAGTCAAGGTAGGTGCCAGCAGCCCCAGGCTTTTAACCTAACTTCTTAGTAGTACCAACAAGAAAAGCTTCTTTGATCACAATAGAGGGTCCCAGACAGAGCAGGAGAAAAATGTAGAACAAAATTCAAATTCACACACACACACAAAATAGACCAGACTTGCTGGTCTGACAGAGACTGCAGAAACCTTGAGAGGGTGGACCGTGGACACCCTTTTAACTCAGTACTGAAATCACTCTCTACGTTCACCCTTCAGCCAAAGATTAGACAGGTCTATAGGGCAAACAATAACACACGTGAGGAATGTGCTTCGTAGTTCAATCATGTATACGAGACTAAATGGGTACACCAGCCCCAAAGCAAAGACAAGAAGGCAGGAAGGGACAGGAACACTGTACAAAAGGAAACAGGGAACCTGGCGTGGAGAAGGGGAGAGTGTTGACACTTTGCAGGGTTGGCAGCCAGTGTCACAAAACAATTTGTTTATTGTTTAATGAGAAACAAATTTCCTCTGTAAACTTTCACCTAAAGCCCCCCCAATTGCCTACAAAGTTTCTCTTTTCCAATAAATCAAGAACCATCTCAAGCTGACCCTTACTGGCAGCTCCCCTTGAGGTTACACCTCAGCACCCTTTTTCCAGCTTCAACTCATCATAAAGGGTCGTGACCTCTGACCCTTGAAGATGGGTCTTCAAGATCTCTCCCTGGCCTGCTGGTGCTCTACCCTACAGTATTTTAAACGGGCTGCAGTTCCCACCACTTGTGCCTCTTGCTGTCCCCCACTCCTGTTCTTCCTTTAGTTCACTTTAATGTAAGCTTAATCAGCTTGGACTTTCTTATCTCTTTTCCTTTATGTTATAGTTAAGCAACTTCCTATGCCCCCCCAATTTTTTTTTTTTTAATGATAAGATATCCTTGAAATCCTTCTCTGTCTCTTCCTACTCACGTATTTATAGAAAATAAATATTAATTAATTGTTACAGTGCCGAAGTATTGCTTTGTCTTGGGTTTCCTTTGAATTTTGAATCCTTAGGCTGTTATTTTTATACACACACTTAAAGCCTCTTATTTTTAAATCAACTCAATTTAATTTTTCTAACTACTTTCTAAATTGTTAGTATCCACTCTCCTTCTGTGTTGCTTTTGCCTGGGTCACGGATGATAAACCCAAGGGCACTTTTTTTTTTAATCAGCTTAACCTCTTTATTCACCTAATTTTGAAGATCAATTAAACTACTGTGAGAAAAAACAGAATGTTTCTCTGAGCAGGAAGGACGTCTAAGATATGAACAGACAAATTTTAGCTGCCCTATTTGGAAGATAATAGCTTGATATCTCATTAATTTCAAGGTCTTTGGGAAACTGACAGAAAAATTGGTTGCCAGGCAGCCAATGATTTCATATGACTAAGAAGTATAAAAGAATATATCAAAATACCCTTTTCCCTAATGCTTTTATAGCAATAGCTGATATTGGCTAAAAGCCGCATACCATTTCCCTTCGGTTGCTATCAAAGTTTGGGCAGGTGCAGCTGACGTCTGATATTTCTTTTAAGTCTACCCAAAACTCACCAAACCCACTGCTGCGGAGTCTGTTCCAACTTATAGTGACTCTGTAGGACAGAGTAGGACTGCCCTGTGTGCCTTCCAAGGCTCTGTAAATCTTTACAGAAACAGACTGCCACATCTTTCTCCTGGTGGGTTCGAACCACTGACATTTCGGTAAATTAGCAGCCTAGCGCTTAACCACTGTGCCACCAGGGCTCCTTCATTTAGTTCTAGAACAGCCTAAATTTTTACTGCTGGGCTGTCTGACCTATCTGCTTTAAAGCATAGGGGCTAGGATTCTCCAAACCCTCAGCTTTAGTATTAAAGAAACTCCTTCTAACTGTTTTCTCATTTTTCCTGAGCTTAGTTTTTCAGTCCCCCCTCCCCTTTTTGGTTTATTCAGCAGCATTTTGCACTGTAACTACTGAATGGGTCTACTGATTCTCTCACTGATGCGTTCTCTCTAATTTTAAACTTGGATAGGAACACAGTTAATAAATGCATAAAAGCACATAATGTGAGATGTCTTCTTCCCAGCACTGTGTGCCAGCCACCAAATTCCTCTCTGTGGAAGCAGCTCATGCTTCTGGTGCTGTGGGGACTCTTTGGGTCTCCTAATTTCAAAGTGTCTCTCCCCTGTTGTTGTTAAAAGCTGGCGAAGCTCATATCGTATAAAACCACACCAAACCCAGTGCCATCGAGTCGATTCCGACTCATAGCCACCCTATAGGACAGAGTAGAACTGCCCCATAGAGTTTCCAAGGAGCACCTGGTGGATTTGAACTGCCGATCCTTTGGTTAGCAGCCGTAGGTAGCACTTAACCACTACACCACCAGGGTTTCCATATCATATAAAGACAATGATAAAAACGTGAGTCAGTATAAGCACCAGGTGAATGAGGGGGACCTGAGGGAATGTGAGCCAGAGAGGACTGGGGGTCTGCCCATCAGGCAGAACTTGAAAGACTCGCAGGGCTCCTTGGTAGGAGGCAGACAGGTGGGAAACACTGATGAACACGCAGGGAACGAGGATTAAATGGATAGAGCAGACAGAGTCTGAAGGAAACAGTGAAGGGCAGTGTTAGAAATTCAGCTTGGAGGTTAGATAGGGTCGCTGTGAGTTGGAATCGATTCCACAGCAACGGGTTTGGTTTAGGGAGTTCGGGATTTTTAGGCACAGAAAGCAAGGGGTTGACAAATAAACGCGCTCCCTCTGATGGCAGCTGGCAGGACTTACAGGAAGGGTAGGAAGAAGAGGCAGCGCAGACGGGAAGCAGGCAGAACTAGGTGGTCACCGTGGGCAGGGAAAGGGACAGTTTTAAGACGGCAACATAAAAAAAGAGTCCAAAAAAAAAAAAAAAAACCAAACCTGTTGCCATCCAGTCAATTCCGACTGTCCCTATAGGACAGAGTAGAACAGCCCCATAGGGTTTCCAAGGAGCGACTGGTGGATTTGAACTGCCGACCTTTTGGTTAGCAGCCATAACTCTTTTTTTTTTTTTATAACTGACTGCATTTTGGAGAAAAAGAGAGGCTGGGTGTCAAAGATAACACCAACATTTTAGCCTCAGTGACTTGAAAGTACGCTACTAAATGCCCAACTTCAAGAAGCCCTGAGCATTATAGGCAAGGACTTTTGTCTTCCCCGTCGCCACATTTCACCAGTCCTCCCGCCCAGTACCAGTTTTCTGGGTTTTCAGTGGACATTTGTGGACAGATAAAATAAACCATGACAATGCCATAAAATCTGTAGATGAAAAATTACTGCTGTCAGACTTTCTGAAATAAAAAAAAAATTTTAAATGGTTTATTTGTGAAATGATGTACAAAGCTTTCTGTATTGAACAAGTATTGCAGAAATATTTTTATCCCTTTTTCGTAGATTTGGGGAAATAACACTAAATAAAATTCTGCTTTGTACATAAATTATGAAAATAACATGGATTTCCTTAGTTTACATAGTTTAAGGAGTTCACTAGTGGCAAAACTAGAAATGTAGTTGCTACAGTATTTTTTAATTTCCTCCCATTTATAATAAAAAAAATAGGTATATTAAAATATTGTTTGCATTTTTTAGCTTAAAAAGAAAGTCGTGAGAAGGAATAGTTTTATTCCTTTAGAAAGAAGACACACTTGGAGTACCTTCTTCTGTGGAGAATTTAGGGTAGGGTCCACCTTGCTCTCCATACTTGCTTTCTGCCGTGCCTACTTCTGTCTGTATCAGCCCAAGATTAGGAGAACCAGCTAGTGGCCATTACAGACGATAAGCTATTAGCCACAGGGCCACAGCTGCTGCCGTATCAGCAAGGCACTCTTGCCATCAAGCCTACCAGCCATGTTGCTCCTTAGAACTGCATTTCTCGAGGATGGATGGGTCCACTGTACAGAAGCTGAAATCTGGAGCCCAAGGCTACGGAGCTTTGCACCAGCTTCCTGCAGGACTGTTTTCTCTGCTTGGTTGTCAGGTTACAAGATTCTTTGATGATGCTGAAAGCATTTAGATAACAAGGCAATGGTTCTAATCCAAATGCACATTGGGGTTTTTGACTCATGTTTGTTATAACCTTGATTTTCTCACGTAGGGGTCTCCAGAGCAATTTTACAAGGTGCTGGACGAGATGTCGAACAGCAGTGTTCTCTTCAGGGTAAGGCACAGTGCTGTTTTTGTGGAAGACTGAACATGGGGGGTTGCAGGGAGGCTGGGAAGTGTCTTGGGACTGGGGAGACAACACCAAGGCAGTCCTTAAAACCATACGGTTTACTAACGAATTCCAATCATAGAGAAGTAGAAGTAATAAGTAATCTTACCGTTTCTGAAAAAGAAATTAAAAAAAAAATCCATTAAAGATAGTATTTCCAGAGTCTCTTATTCATATAAAATGTTTTGTTAGCCAAAGTAGACACCTTCCTTTCTGAACAAAGAATGGGTTCAGTGTCTAATTTTGCTACTTCTGTTTCCCAGCTCAACAGGGCAAAAATGATTACATAATTACAGAAGGTGGATTACTGAGGTGCAAGAATATAATTCACGTCGTTGGAGGACATGATGTCAAGAAATCTATGTCTTTTCTTTTGCAAGAGTGTGAAAAACGGAATTATGCATCCATTTGCCTTCCCGCCATTGGGACAGGTTTGTAGCCTCTGGCTGTCAAGGTTCAATCCCCAGGCATTCACTTCCCCTTAGATTTGGTGCTGAACCTTAATGGAGCTAATGCCCAGTCTCAGTGAGAGCAGCTTCCTCACCCCAAGGCAGCCCTTGGAAGAATGAGCAAAGCCTGTGGGTGGTTTAAGAAGAGAGGAAAAAAAAAAAGAAAACTCGAGACAGTGTTGGAATTTTGAGACAGTGTTGGAATTTTGAGACAGAAAGAAGGGAAGAGAGGGGAGGGGAAGGAGGGGAAGACAAAAGAGGGAAAGGCTGTGCCTCTCTTTAGTCTGTCTCTTCTCTTTTTTTCACTTCCCTACTTATCTTCCATTGTTCAGTCCTTAACTTCCTCCTCTGTCTTCTCTCCCTGGAGAACTGTTCACTCCCAGTACGTCTGTCACCTTCCACCCCTCTGTGGCGAGATGTAGACGAGCACTTCCAGCCCTATTCCTTCTCCTCAACAGTCTGCTGGGTCAGTTGACCGTGGGCGTGGAGCCTTCTCACTCACCAGAACCTACTGGATCAGGAACTCAACTTTCCCCCTTCTTTTTAGCTCACTTGCCTTCTCTGAGTTTATTATTTTCATCAAACTATATAATGATTGTGGGATTCTTCATATATAAGGATGGTGTTTTGGGTTTATCGTTAGTATGGGGAGGCTCTTTGAGCCATTTTCCCAGGAATTGGAATCTCTGTGCATTGATTAGGATTTCCTGCTTGGTCTCTCTTATGAACTGTAAGAGAGCTGGTCAGGGGTGGCACACACTCTCAGGCTTGAAGTGGAATGGAGCTGATTGCTCCCGGTGAGAGAGCACTCAGCGTAGGATCTGTCGTTCCATTGCTCGGAAATCTTAAGTTTCTCAGACTGGCATTCTAGGCACTCCAAAAGTTTAGCCTTAATAAACGTAACCATCCTTGTCACCTTCAGGACCTTCTTCTAATCTTCTGACCCATCTGTTGCTTTCTCTAATTCTCGATTATTCCTTGCAATGCTCCTACATGGACCACTCTGAAAGCATAATTTCTGATCCCTGTATGTTTTCATTCCCCTTGGGGTATCATTCCTAGCAGTTAACCAACATTTTATCTGTCTGTCTGCCTTCCTTTCTTTCCTTCTTTCTTTATTTCACACCCACCAATGAATAAATCAGGGTTAGCAGTTTCTCCTTGCTTGTCTTCTTTACCCATCTCTATCTCACCATCCAAGATGGTTCTTAGACTAATGGATGAGGAGTTGTCTCCCTTAGTGGTGTTTGAGTTGAACTGGAACTGAGATCAAGATGGCCTCTGGCAGTAAGGGAGGCCCCCTTCCTGTTCTTCAAAGACACCTGCATAGGAGAGAATGCGTGGGCAACAATACTCCACGGAACTCAAGCTCAGTGCAAACTCCAATTCATCATCTTCTCCCTGAAAGCCTGGCCTTTCTCTTATATGCCCAATCATATTGAAAGCATCACTTTCCATCTAGAGTTCTTGAGTCTACCCTCTTTATCATTCCTGTGTTCATTAGCTTATTAATTAATTTGATTAACTAGTTACTAAGTGCTTGCCATGAGCCAGGCACGATGCTTAGGCTCTGGAGATGGCTAAGAAAATGGTCCAGTCTGCAGGAGCACCTAATTTAGTGTGAGAGACAGACATGTAAACAAACAACTGCAGTACAGTGTGACTCATGATAGGGTAAAGGTGTGTGGGTAGTCAAAGAAGGGGGACAGCAGCGTCAAAGATAAACCCAATTGGTCATTAGGTCCTGCTGACTTTACTTCCTAAATGTCTCCTGAATCTTTACACCCTAGTCTTCATTGTGGCCTCCTCTTTGTTCAGCTCATCTTTTGCCAAAATTTTTGTTGTAGCCTCTTAACCAGACCTATGCTGCCTGCTGCAGCGCCTCCTCCACACCCTCCGGGATCATCTTTCGCAGAAACAGGGTTGTTCCCCTGAACATGCCAGGCTGAACACAGCATGCCCCTGTTACACACTTCTTTCTGGCAAAGCCTATCCCTCAGTTCTCCATACTTCTGTTGAATACCTCTTCATCCCCATCTATCCTCTCTACCTTAAGTGCCGAGCTGATCATCTGCCTTGTGACGGGATATAGTAAATGTTTATTGAGAGTGAATGAATGTATTTGAAAACTTCCATTTAAATCCCATATACCTGGGATAACCACGGTGTCTTAGTTATCTAGTGCTGCTATAACAGAAATACCACAGGTGGATGGCTTGAACAAACAGAAGTTTATTCTCTCACAGTTTAGGAGGCTAGAAGTTCGAATTCAGAGCAGCAGCTCCAGGAGAAGGCTTTCTCTCTGTTGGCTCTCGGGGAAGGACCTTGTCATCAATTTTCCCCTGCCCTAGGAGTTTCTCAGCTCAGGGACCCTGGGTCCAAAAGACGTACTCTGCCTCCTGGTGCTTCTTTCTTGATGGTATGAGGTCCCGCTCTTCTCTGCTCCCTTCTGTCTTTTATATCTCAAAAGATTGGCTCAAGATACAACCTAATCCTGTAGATTGAGTCCTGCCTCATCAACATAACTACCTCCCTAACACACAGCTTTGTAAAGGAGAATTTTCTTCTTTCCTTGATCATATAATCAAAAAAAGTAGAACAAACCCTCTTGGTTAGTTTTATCTGGGCACTTCTCACAATTGTCTACATAGCCAAGTCAAAGGGATCGACTCTTATTTTCTGCAATAATGGTGGGTACTCTCAACAAGAGTAATCCAAGTAGGCCCTTAACCTATCTCACCACCTTTCTCAGATTTTTACATTGTCCACAAATAGGTGACTTAGCCAGCTGCCGTTCGTATGGGACTGTCTCCGTTGCTGGGAACTGGTTTACCTAGGTAGTGGCTTACATAGGTTGACAAAGAGGATATACAGCATGCTGACTATAGGAAAGGACCTGCTCAGGGTGGCAACCTTGACAGCTGAAATCTCACTGGATGTGGGAGGAAAGACTTTCCAGAGGCTCTTGGATAACCTGTGTGCAAATAGTTATAGCTTGTAACTAATAACTTAGAGCTTCTAGTCTCTTACAAAATTAGTTTAGTTTAAATCAGGCCCCCAAAGACATCTGGGAGAATAAGGATATATACCTAAAATCAAATGACGACTGAGACAAAATATACTGTTTTTCTTTTTAAACAGCATGCTGTTTCAACATCCGTTAACGTCTGCTTTCTGTGGGTCTTTTGAGGACACTAGTAAGCTAAGAAGAAAGGTTGACTGTGTCCTGTCATAGGAAGGAGGAACACAGTGAGCTGGGATCAGCTGAATTGAGCAGATAGGAATGTCAGACACCAGCTGTTCAGGCTTTCAGGTCCCTTGCTCATTGCTGGGCTGTTGGCTTCCTGACACCCCGGACCAAAAACTCCCCATTACCTCCAAGACTCGAAAAGCGTTTGCTGAGGTACTGCTAGAAAATTTGACGGTGATGAGAGAGTTGGCGAGTGGGCATTTATACTGGGAGAATTTGAATCCCTCATTTATCCCTCAGCTTCTTCTAGCTGGGTCTTTTGTTTTGAGTCATTTTTATTATTTTTCTAGGGAATGCCAAGCAAGACCCAGATAAGGTTGCCAAAGCCATAATGGATGCCATTGAAGACAGTGTTCAGAAAGGATCAGTCCACTCTGTGAAAAGAGTTAAAGTTGTTATCCTTCTGCCCCAAGTACTGGATGTGTTTTATGCCAACATGAAGAACAGAGAAGGGTCCCAGGCTCCTCCCCAGCCATCGATGATGTCTAAAGTTGCATGTAAGTTGTTCATTTCTGTGAAATCCATGTCCCTAACAATGATGTCACATGCAAAATTCCTCATCTTTTTCTTTTTTTTAGCGTTTTTGGGTTTCTCACGGCAGACTCCCAAAAAACAGGCTGCTTTGGTTTTGGAAAAGAAAACGGAATCAGCAATTTTTCAGGTGTGTGGTGAAAATGAAAAAAATGTGAGAGGTGCTATCTCCTGGATACAGGATCTGATTGAAAAGGAACAGTTTACTCACACCAGTGAAGATAAGTGTATCCGAAACTTTGATGAAAAGGAATATCAGGAATTAAATGAGCTGCAGAAGAGCTTCAATATTAAAATTTCCCTGGATCTTAAGAAACCTTCAATTCAAGTTTCAGGAATTTGCAGAGATGTGGTGACAGCTGCAAGTACAATTGAGGAAATGATCAAGAGAGTTAGAGCGTACACAGAACAGGAATCTCGGGCTGATTGTATCAGTGAATTTATAGAATGGCAATATACTAACGGGAACAGCTTTTATCCTTTTGACAAAATGACCAACCTGCAATTAGAGGATGCAAGGAGAGCAAAGCGAAAGACAGTCGATGTCAAAATCCATAACCGGAACTACGAAGTGGACTTGCTCTCAATGACTGCTACAGGTGGAGGGGGATACAGTTTACCTATTCAGCGTCTCGTGAAATCTGAAGGTGAGTTAAACTTCCATGCTTGTCATCCATTATTTTACATCTACTTTTGACTTTTTTATACCTACATCAAAATTTTACTCGAGTAAATAAAATTCAAATAAGCCTTACAGAATAAATTTAAAAACTTGGTCAGTGAGCTGAAGGAACTTGTGTTATGGCTTGGACATGTCCAGCAACCTGAGGATGACCATCTCAGTGGTAACGATAGCCAAACCTTGCGTCTGTTCCCATCTCTCTGGCTGTACAAGCTTCCCAGAGTCAGTTCTGCTGGGAGGTACTATCTGCTTCAGTCAGGGGAGGGAAAGCCATGGGCTTAAAGAATAGTGGCCCATTGTCTTCTAAAACAAAAGGGCAGGAAATGGAGAGGACAGGCTGGTCAGGCAGTGGGCACTTTCTGTGTCTGTGACTGATGACCCAGGAAGATCAGGGGCCTGTGGCAGCTTCTCCCAGAAGTCACCTCTTTCCTGAGCATAAGGTTCCATGACACACACATCAGGAGGCAGCCTTTGGATTCTCTGACTGGCTCTGTGCTCCGGGACAGGAATGCCTGTCTTATGTAGATAGCCAGTCTTGCCTTGAAACCCCACTGAAAATTCGTAAATTGACTTCCAGTACACTATATGCACCTCTTGTGATTTCAGTGGGAACTAATCCCTGAGACTCTGAGCTGTCCTGGGGAAATGACAAATCTAGTGTCCTGCTTAGCAGAGTACACAGAGCTGCCACCACAACCTATCAGTCACCCAACCCTTAAGGACACTGTGAAGAATAGTAAATGGGTAAATTGTGGTGGTGGTGGTGGTGGTGAGTTCTAGCAAAACCCCATGTAATTGTCAACAAAACGATAACCAAAACCAAACCAAACCTGGTGCCGTCGGGTCGATTCCGACTCATAGCGACCCTATAGGACAGAGTAGAACTGCCCCAGAGTTTCCAAGGAGCGCCTGGAGGGAGGCTTCAGACTGCTGACCCTTTGGTTAGCAGCCATAGCACTTAACCACTACGCCACCAGGGTTTCCAAACAAAACAATAGTGACTATCATTTAAAACATTGTAGGGAAATAATTCGTTATATTATTATGATAATTAGAGACTGAACAGAATATGCAGCAGAGTTATATTACCCTGGCAGTTCTCCGATCTTAGCATCATCAAAACTTATTAAGATACAGATACCCAGGCTCTACCCTCCAGAGATTGAGTAGATCTGTGGGGCTCGTTTTTTTTTTGGTTCTGATGTTGATTGTCTGCGGTCCACATTTTGGAGAACATTCTCCTAGAGAAGCTCTTCCAGAAGTAGAATGAGGAGATTGTGAAGCAAGGACACATATGATATTCAGTTTTTCAAGGCATCCCAGGAACGTGAAATATGTATGCTTTGCAGTTGAGATCCCCACGAACTGGAGTGATATGAAGCAGCAGACATCCCGTTTGGTGGAGCTACAGCCTAGTCATGCAGAATACGACACTGTGGCAAGAGAGTTCCATCAGACCTGCTCAAACTTCAAAATAGTGAAGGTAAGTCTTCTGCTGAAATGGAGTTTTTTTCTTTTTTAATTTTTGTTGTGCTTTAAGTGAAAGTTTACAAATCAAGTCAGTATCTCATAGAAAAACTTATATACACCTTGCTATGTACTCCTAGTTGCTCTCCTTCTAATGTGACAGCACACTCCTTTTCTCCACTCTGTATTCCCCGTGTCCGTTCAGCCAGCTTTGGTGCCCCTCTGCTTTCTCTTCTCCCCTCCAGGCAGGAGCGGCCCACATAGTCTCATGTGTCTACTTGAGCCAAGAAGCTCCCCCTTCACCAGTATCATTTTCTATTTTATAGACCAGTCCAATCCCTGTCTGAAGAGTTGGCTTTGGGAATGGTTCCTGTCTTGGGCCAACAGAAGGTCTGGGGACCATGACCTCCGGGGTCCTTCTAGTCTCAGTCAGACCGTTAAGTCTGGTCTTTTTATGGGAATTTGAGGTCTGCATCCCACTGCTCTCCTGCTCCCTCAGGGGTTCTCTGTTGTGTTCCCTGTCAGGGCAGTAATTGGTTGTAGCTAGGCACCATCTAGTTCTTCTGGTTTCAAGCTGATATAGTCTCTGATTTATGTGGCCCTTTCTGTCTCTTGGGCTCATAATTACCTTATTCTTTGGTGTTCTTCATTCTCCTTTGCTCCAGGTGGGTTGAGACCAGTTGATGCATCTTAGAAGGCCGCTTGCTAGCGTTTAAGACCCCAGACAGCATTCACCAAAGTGGGATGCAGAATGTTTTCTTAACAGATTTTATTATGCCAGTTGACCTAGATGTTCCCTGAAACCATGGTCCCCAGACTCCCATCCCTGCTACTGTGGACTTCAAAGCATTTTGTTGTATTCAGGAAACTTCTTTGCTTTTGGTTTAGTCTGGTTGTGCTGACTTCCCCTGTATTGTGTGTCGTCCTTCCCTTCACCTAAAATAATTCTTGTCTAGGGAACATCCCACTCCCTCCCTCCCAACCCTCGTAACCATCAAAGAATATTTTTTCTATGTTTACACTTTTTCTAGAGTTCTTATAATAGTGGTCTCATACAATATTTGTCATTTTGCAACAGAGTAGTTTCACTCAGTGTAATGCCTTCCAGATTCCTCCATGCTACATTTCCCCGATTCATCATTGTTCTTAATCGTTGCATAGTATTCCATTATGTGAATATACCATAATTTATTTGTCCATTCATCTCTTGATGGGCCCCTTGGTTGCTTCCATCTTTTTGCTATTGTAAACAGTGCTGCAGTGAACATGGGTGTGTATGTATCTGTTCGTGTAAACGCTCTTATTTCTCTAGGATATATTCCAACGAGTGGAATTGCTGGATCGTATGGTAGTTCTATTTCTAGCTTTTTAAGGAAGCATCAAATTGATTTCCAAAGTGGTTGTGCCATTTTACATTCCCACCAGCTGTGTATAAGTGTCCCAGTCTCTCCACAACCTCTCCAACATATATTATTTTGTGTTTTTTGGATTAATGCCAGCCCTGGTGGAGTGAGATGGAATCTCATTGTAGTTTTGATTTGCATTTCTCCAGTGGTTAATGATTGTGAGCATTTCCTCATATGTCTCTTAGCCGCCTGAATGTCTTCTTTGGTGAAGTGCCTGTTCATATCCTTTACTCTTTTTAATTGGGTTATTTGTCTTTTTGCAGTTGAGTTTTTGCAGTATCATGTAGATTTCAGAGATCAGATGCTGATGGGAAATGTCATAGCTAAAAACTTTTTCCCAGTCTGTAGGTAATCTTTTTACTCTTCTGGTAAAGTATTTGGATGAGCATAGGTGTTTGATTTTTAGGAGCTCCCAGTTATCTAGTTTCTCTTCTTGTGTTTGTACATGGCTAGTAATGTTTCGTATACTGTTTATGCCATGTATTAGGGCTCCTAGCACTGTCTCTATTTTTTCTTCTATGGTCTTTATTGTTTTAGATTTTATATTTAGGTCTTTGATCCATTTTGGGTTAGTTTTTGTGCATGGTGTGAGGTATGGGTCTTGTTTTATTTTTTTGCAGATGGATATCCAGTTATGCCAGCACCATTTGTTAAAGAGACTGTGTTTTCCCCAATTGATGGATTTTTGGCGTTTGTCAAATATCAGCTGCTCATACGTGGATGGATTTATGTCTGGATTCTCAATTCTGTTCCATTGGTCTATTTATCTGTTGTTTTATCAGTACCAGTCCCATAACTTTTTGATGATTCCTTTAGTTTTTGAACACTTCTTTACTTCCTGGCACAAAATATTTCAGACTCACCTTTTACTTTCCCTCTCCCAGGCCTGAAATCAGGCATTTCTCTAATAAACCCTGATTCCTTTTAGTGGAGAATGGTCATGATAAACCAAGATGTGTGTGCTGGGTGTCCTCACTGCTCATGAGGTGTCATTACTTCCAGGCCCTTTCATGAACAGAGCTAAGAAAATCATGAGTTCACACTGATGTTTTAAATTAAAATTTAATATTACAGATTTTTCTTAATATTTTATACTTGTTTCTTTTCCTGTACAATAGAAATTTTGGTTCCCAATAACAATATATATTTGTTTTAACCTACATAAAATTGTTTCAAAAATATAATGCCGACATTATTATTAACCATGTTAGAATTGCTATGCCAGCTCTCTCTTGGCTATTGTTAGCATGTTGTATCTTTTCCTACCCCTTTTCTTTTAACCTTTCTATAACCTGTACTTCAGATGTATCTCTTGGTAGTAGCATATAGTTGAGTTCTGTTTTTCTTCATTCAGCCTGAATAAATGAAAAGGTAATCTATCTTTTAATTGGTGTACTTTGTCTGTCTGCATCATGTATTTATTGATATGTTTGGGTTTCATTATACCATGTTACTTTTCGTTTTCAATGTATCACATCCATTTGTTCCCGTCCTTCTTTTGGATTAAGTATTTTTATTATTCCATGTTCACCTCTGCTAGGTACTTGGTTATACATTCTATTACAATTCTTTCATTGGTTACTCTGGAGTTTACAACAGGCATCCTTAACTTACTAAACACTAATGTTAATTAGTACATTTATCGTTTCTCAGACAATGCAGTAACCTTTGAACACTTTAGGTCCTTTAATCTCCCTCTTGCCTTTTGTGCTACTGCTACATGTATTTTAATTCTATGTCTCTATGAAACCCTATAAAACACTGTAATTTCTTATATAGTCAGTACATTTAGATTTACCCTTTCTCACTGTGCTTCACATCTTTTGTATTTCCATGCTTCCATCTGGGATCATCTTCCTTTTGGCTTTTTTCTTCTAGGGCAGACCTGGTAGTGATGAACTCTTTTAGTTTTTGTTTGTCTGGAAATGTCTTTATTTCATCTTCTTTCTCTGAAGGATACTGTCACTGGGCTTGGAATTCTAGGTTGGCAGTTGTTTTCTTTAAGCACTTGGAAGTAGTTATTCCATTGTCTTGTGAGTTTATTATTTCTCTCTGCACTTCCTTTCCCTTCTCTCTGGGAAAGAATCCTTGCTGCCTTGGTATTTTTTTTAGTGCCTTCAAACGGAATTTTTTCTTTTCTAGCTTTGAGTAGCTGTTTGCAAGAGGGTTGGTCTGATATAAGCTAGTCAACCATAACCAGAAAAAAAAAAAACAAAAAACCAGAAGCCTGCTGCTAATAGTAAATGTACCAAGTAAAGTTTAGGATTTATTGGCAGTGTTTTTTTGACCTTAGAATTTAGCCCAGTAGGAATAGAGAGTCAGATTACTGTGTTAAAAAATTACTTGAAATAATTATTTTTGTGATTATTAAGTGGGTTTATTTTATTCAAATTTAGGAATTGCTTTTTTAATTGTTGATTCAGTATTCATTTCAGAATTCGTAAAGCACTTACATTATTAAAGAGTTAAACTATATATAAAGGTTATCTTTAGAGAAATCTTGCTATTCTCTTCACCCCATTTCCACCATCCCGTATAGGTAATCAGCTATTTCTGTTTGATCCTTTCTGTATTTCTTTCTTACATGAAAGGCAACACACTATATGTTGTTGTTGTTAGGTGCCGTTGAGTCAATTTCAACTCACAGCAACCCCATGCGACAAAGCAGAATTATTTTCTAGGCTGTAATCTGGAAGCAGGTCACCAGGTCTTCCACCTGCAGAGCCGCTGGGTGGGTTCCAACCCCCAACCTTTCATTTAACAGCCAAGCAATTAGCTGCTGGCACCACTTGAGCTCCTGGACATACTACATTCGGTGTCCCATAACTTTCACTGGATTTTGCTTAAGTTTTAATAAAAATTGGTCAGCAAAGAATGGGGGTTGTGTTCTATTGCCATAATTTGTAGTTCAAAAAGGCTATGTTGATACTTCTAGGTAAAGATAGCATATTGAACACTTTTACTCCTTCTGAAAACACCAGTAAAATGATAGAAAAAAGGACTTTTAAAGAAAGCTTATG
The DNA here is from genome assembly GCF_024166365.1 of Elephas maximus indicus. Classification (NCBI taxonomy): domain Eukaryota; kingdom Metazoa; phylum Chordata; class Mammalia; order Proboscidea; family Elephantidae; genus Elephas; species Elephas maximus. The sequence goes on from NC_064819.1 coordinate 13,311,329, forward strand.
TCCACCAGGGCAGAGAGAGTGGCAGAAAAGAGAACTTAACATTGTGGGAACAGGAATGCAGATAGGCAAGTGTTAAAGGAGCTAGCAGGCTTAAGAAAAATGAATTTGAAGCATGAAAGAGGAAAACTGAGAGAAGAATCCTGCTTTATGATTTTAATTTTATCCACTTTGTCGGCTTACTGTCACCCTCTGTTGTGTTGTTTTCGTGGTTGCTTTAGGGTTTATAGTGTACACCTTTAACTTGGCACAGACTACCTCCAAGTGATACTATACCACTTTACATATAAGACTCTTATACAGTGTATTTTCATTTCTCCCCACCTAGCCTTTGTGCTATTGTTGTGATACATAATACTTTTACGTGTTATAAGCTCTACATTGTTATGATGTTTATCTTCTAAAGAGATTTAAGTGATTAGAAAAAGATGTATGTTTATCTACATAGTTGCCATTTCTGGTGCTGCATCTGGTGTCATGGTCTTCCTGCCTGAAGGACTTCCTTTCACATTTTCTTAAAACGCGGGTATGCTGCTGCTGAATTATTTCAGTTCTTATGTCTGGAAAAGTCTATCTCACCTTCACTTTTGAAAGATATTTTCACTGTGTATAGAATGCTAGGATAGCATTTTTTTTGTACTTTAAAGACGTTATTCCACTGTCTTATGGTTTCCATTGTTTCCAACCGGGAGCCTGCTGTCATTCTTATCTTGCGCCTCTATGTGTAACATGCCCTTGTTTTCTGCATACTTTCAGGATTTTCTCTTTACCACTGGTTTTAAGCAATTTGATTGTGATGTGGTGTGGTGAACGTTCCTTGTTTCTTGTGTTTTGAGTTCCCTGAACCTCATGGATCTGCAGGTTTATAGTTTTCTTCAAATTTAAAATATTTTGGCCATTATCTCATCAAATCATTATTTTCTTTGGTTATCAAGTGGTTTTGCTTTATTCAGATTTAGGATTTCCTTTTCTAATTTTTCATTTAATATTAAATTCAGAATATGTAAAACACTTACATGGTTAGAGAATCAAAAGTATGTACCAAGGTGTCTTTAGGGAAACCTTTCTTTTATACCTGCCCTTTCTACCCCAGTCCTAACTGTCCCACGTAGGTAATCGATTTAACTAATTTCTGATTTATCCTTTTGTGTTTCTTTATTACATGAAAGGTAACATACTTTGTACTTGTTTTATAACTTGCATTATAATAAGTATTTAAGATCCTAAACATTGTTTGCTTTCATGTGGTACATTCAAAAAAGTTAAAAATTAAACTAACATTCTTCCTAAGGCCCGTTTTTAGAAAACACTGGAACTAAAAATATTCCTGAATACAGAAAGCTGCTATTTGGCATTGAATTTGCTCTTCATTGTACCTTTTACTTATGATAAATCGTGGTCCTTTTCATTGTGGCAAAGTGGTTAAGAGCTCAGGCTGCTAACCAAAAGGTCGGCAGTGTGAATCCACCAGCCGCTCCTTGGGAACCCTATGGGGGCAGTTCTACTCTGTCCTATAGGGTTGCTATGAGTCGGAATCGACTAGACAGCACACAAGAACAACAGTGGTCCTTTTCATTTGCTGTATTTAGACAAGTACTCCTGTCATTGGCAGATTTTTTTTTTCTTTTTGTAATTTATAGATTGAAAGGGTCCAGAATCCAGATCTCTGGAACTGCTACCAGGCAAAGAAGAAAACCATGGATGCCAAGAATAGTCAGATAAATAACGAGAAGCTCCTCTTCCATGGGACAGATGCAGACTCAGTGCCACATGTCAACCAAAATGGCTTTAACCGCAGTTATGCTGGCAAGAATGGTAAGGAAGTGAGCAATCTAGCTGCTCCCAATGAGGGTCAGCCACGAGAACCCAGGCTGGCTCATGACAGTGTCGGCTGCATTATGTTCCCTCATGGGGGGGGCAGTGACACGTTGCAGCCAAAACTTCAGGGTAGGATGTGCTGTCTCATCCCAAAGGGGACTGACCGGCCTTCTGGGTAGACGAACTGATTTTTACAAATTAAAAAATATATATATTGTTAGGAAAAAAGAGGCTTTAGAGGGAAAAACTGAACATTAATATTATTTGACATATTGGGCCAACATGTCAAATTTTACAGCAATTTGAAATTCTTACAAAATGCTTTTTCTCTTCACAGCTGTGGCATATGGAAAGGGGACCTATTTTGCTGTCAATGCCAGTTATTCTGCCAGCGACACGTACTCCAGACCAGACAGTGTGGGGGAAAAACACATGTATTATGTGCGCGTTCTCACTGGGATCTACACAGTAGGAAATCACTCATTAATTGTGCCTCCTTCAAAGAATCCCCAAGATCCTACTGACCTTTATGACACTGTCACAGATAATGTACAAAGTCCAAAATTATTTGTGGTTTTTTATGACTACCAGGCTTACCCAGAGTACCTCATTACTTTTGTAAGATAACATTTTGGTTTCCTTCCCAAAAGACATTACTGATCTGTATATGCCTAGTTGTAAAACAAGTTTTAGCATTACTATTTTTTTTTTTAAACTGTATTTTCCTAAGCTCAAAGGATTCTTCTTTGTCATTGAAATTAAACTTTTTCAGCTTCCCTTTCATAATCTGAAATGAACCTATCTTGAGAGCAAATAAATTTGAGAATTTAAATCAGATAACTTGGTCATAATTCTGTGATCACATGTGTGGACATCAAAACTGTATAAGAACAGGTTTGTATCTTGAGGAGGGAGAAAATAAGGTTCATCACAAAGGCAGAAGGCACAGCTGCCACTGAGCAGACAGCCAGTATCACGTCAGGGGGCCATATTGCTGTGGGGAGGACAGCATTACCAAGTGGCTGAGGGCTACTTTTTTCCCTGTGGGAGGAATGCTGTCTTCTTCATGTTTTTATCCCTGAGCTGAGGACTGTGCCTGATGTACATGAAAAACCAAACCAAACCCATTGCTGTCGAGTTGATTTCAACTCACAGCAACCCTATAGGACAGAGAAGACCTGCTCCATATGGTTCTCAAGGAGCAGCTGGTGGCTTCGAACTGCTGACCTTTTGGTTAGCAGCCAGATTCTTAACCACTGTGCCCCTGGGGCTCCTGATGTATAAGAGATGCTCCGTAAATGTTTGATGAACCAGTTAAGATTGGAAAAGCCCAAATTCCCACCCAAAGTAGAAACTATTTATTCACCATCATCCTTGACTTGCAGGACAGCCCGTCAGGGCCCTGGGCTCACGGGCAGCTTGTGCCCTCACAGCTCTAGGGGCAGTGATTTGGCACGTGGTCCAGGTGAATTGTGTCTGTGGCAGCCTGCTTTCATAAAGATTTACAGCCTTGGAAACCCTACGAGTTGGAATTGACTTGATGGCAGTGGGTTTGGTTTTTTTGTGGTAGATAAATAAACCAAAGGAGTTAAGCCGTCTATTAATAACTTGCTAATTCAGTATTTATTGAATGGTAATGGAAAGGCAAGTTTTTGTTTTTAAAATTTCCCCAAGTAAATTTCAGATTCAAACACCATTTACTGAGCACATCAATTGTACCAGGTGGTATAATAGGTGCTGTGATGCAGTGAATCACTTTTATATGACTTTTCTAGTTGTGGTCTTGTGACTCCCACAAAATGATTGGCTGGACAACAATCCTGCAAGGGATTACTAAACAGACTATGAAGATAGTGGTTTGGTAATTGAGCCAGTAAGACTGAGCCCCTTGCATTCCAGCTAGGGGGTGCATCAGGTTTTGACATCCTAGTAGGTATATATCAGGGCCAAACCCACAGAGGTTCCGGGGCACCTCACCACCATCAAGAAGAGTCTGGAGTGGAGCACCTCCTTTGGACATGCATGGGATCCCTGTGCTGAGAACCTTCTAGATCCAGAAGCAAGAGCTGTAACACTGAAGATGGAAAGAGAGTGCTATGGGTTTGTTGGCCCACAAAGAGAGTGAGCCGGTGAGCACCTCTGCGTAGGAGGCTTGCCTGTGCAGCTAAAGACCTGTAACACTTGCCTGAACGGGACAGAGACCTCAGGTGTCCTGTGCAGGGTCGCTGGCAGAAGCTCAGAAGATCCTGTGCAGAAGTCTTCTCCCTACAAAAGGGTTGAGCTGGGTGCCTCCAAGCAGGTGCACAATATGGTGGAAGTCACGCAGGCCCTCGGGCAGTGCAGGTCCAGGTGGCAAGAGAGAGAACCACACGGCCTGTGTAGCATGGCAGGAGCCAGCGGCAGAGGCTTAGAAGGGCCCAGCAGCAGAGGCTCCCCCACTCCACAGCGTGGTGTTAGCCTGAGCTGAGGCAGTGGTGACATCTGACCTGAACCACTGCGTGCCTGCCCAGCAACCTAAGAACAGACATGGGTAATTTGGAGAAGGGTAGGCATTCCCCTTTGAGAATCTGTTTTATTATTTACTGTTTGCTTTCTATAAACAATAATAGTTCCACATTCTCTACACTGTGTTAAGTGTCTTGTGTGTCCAGCTTGATCACAAATGGATGTTGTACCCATGACACAATGCCAGTGGGTGTACGTGTCTCATTCCTAGCAGCCTTTTGTCTACCTGAAGTTGGAGGCACAGTCTGTCGCATGTGCAGTGCAGACAGATTCACACAGGTGCTCTGACATGTTATTTATTCCCCCAAACAACCCTTTGAGGTAAGAATTATACCCCCATTTTAAAGTTGAGGAAGCTGATGTTCAGAGTGGTCAAGAAGCTCCCTTGCCTGGTCACGGAAGCTCCATAGACACATCCAAACTCCCCAAGGGACCGAATTACTGGGCTGAAGGCTGTGGGGACCATGGTCTCAGGGAACATCTAGCTCAACTGGCATAACAGTTTATAAAGAAAATGTTCTACGTTCTACTTTGGTGAGTAGTATCTGGGTCTTAAAAGCTTGTGAGTGGCCATCTAAGATACTCCACTGGTTTTGCCCCATCTGGAGCAAGGGAGAATGAAGAAAACCAGAGACACAAGGGAAAGATCAGTCAGACTAATGGACTACAAACTACCACAGCCTCCACCAGACTGAGTCCAGCACAACTAGATGGTGCCTGGCTACCACCACTACTGACTGCTCCGACAGGGATCACCACTGAGGGTCCCAGACAGAGCTAGAGAAGAATGTAGGATGAAATTCTAACTCGCCTGAAAAAGACTCGAGAAACCCCCAGACACCCTTTGAGTTCAGTAATGAAGTCACTCCTGATCAGACAGGCCCATAAAACAAAACAAGACTAAATGGGCACACCAGCCCAGGAGCAAGGATGAGAAGGCAAGAAGGGACAGGAAAGCTGGTAATGGAGAACCCAAGGTCAAGAAGGGGACAGTGTCGACATGTCATGGGGTTGGCAACCAATGTCACAAAACAATAGATGTACTGATTGTTTAATGAGAAGCTAGTTTGTTCTGTGAACCTTCATCTAAAGTATAATAAAATAAAAAGAAAAAAGACACTCCCTTGCCTAACATAACCTAGGTAGTAGCCCTCAAATCAACAGAACCTTGGTCCCTGTGACATCAAACACTTTGCTCGTGCCACCGAAGCAGGTGTCCTGTTAATGTTACTGATTCAGGAACATCAGACAACCCTCAAATTACCTCCTGTTTCCTTGTCCTCCTTCTGGCTTTGGCTTCCACTGCAGTCTCTTCCCCCAAAGCTCTGTAAGGGGCCAGAGATGATCCTCACGTGGAGCCAGGACAAATGATACTCTCTGATGCTAGGGTCGCTTGGAGGATAAAGGTGCTCTTCCCTGACCACTGGGGGCCTATCAGGTGAAAGTGGTTGAGGGAACCACTGCGGCTGTTCCGTTAACAAAGACAGGTTGAAATTTCTCTTGTTGCTGTTTAAGTGGATTGGCAAGGACCCCTTTTGCTTGAGAGTGGCTTCCTGGCCATTGGCATCCTAACTCAGCATTGACAATAAACGTAAGAAATTAAATTAAATTAAAAAAAAAAAGAGAGACCTGCTCTCAAATTTGCCTTTGTTCTCCAGCGGTTTGGTTAATTCAGGGCAAGGTTGACTATGCCAACAACTATATATATTTATATATATATATAAATTATATTTTACAACTATGCTGTTATAAAGACGAATGCTGAGACTAGATTATATTCTATTTTTTTTCTTACTTTAAAGAAACTAAAAACATTTGAAAACACGCTGAGTGGAATCAGCCACAAAATGACAGCTGCTGTATGATCCCACTTACATCCAGAACCGGCAAATGTATGAAGACCAAAGTTCACTAGTGGTTACAGGTGCAGGGAGGCGAGGAAAAGAGCAGGGAGGGCACTGCCTGGGGGAAACTGAGTTTCTGCTAAGAAAAAAAAAAAACCGAAATAACCAGTACGCCACCAGGGTTTTCTTTCTGTTAAGGTGATGGGAAAATTTGGAAATAGAGACTGATGACAGTTGTTCAACATGAGGAACGTAAGGTAACTGAACTGTACAAGTAAAAAATGTTGAATGGTGAAATGTTATATTTGTACCACGGTAACAAAAATATTTTACAGCTGTACTGATGTTAGCTGAAGCTGGATTATATATATATATATTTTTTTTTTCCCCTGATTTTCAAAGAAACTAAAGCATTTTTAAAGGCCCCTAAAGGCATCACAGCCGTAGCCTACCCTGCCTACTGCTGTGCCTAATGGATAAGGTAGTCCTGCTGATACCTTCATACTGTGAGGTCGGGTGTAAGGCTGAGCTTGTATTCTTTAACCCCTTTTGGCCACTGGAGGGTCAAAGTATTTAATAACTGACTTCCCTCACTCAGGTATGCTCACCTGTAAAATGCAGGATGAAACTGGACCCAGAGATCCTGATGGTTGACAGCATTCCCCCTTTACTATCTTTTCTCACTTTCACAATCCCTCTTTGCAGGTAGCTGGGATCTCTTGCTGTTTCATAATTTCTATAAAATCAGGGAGGATCTTGGTAGTGAAATGGTTAAGCACTCAGCTGCTAACCGAAAGGCTGGTGATTTGAACCCAGCCAGTGTCTCTGTGGGAGGAAGACTTGGAGATCTGCTCTGTAAAGATTATAGCCAAAAAACCCCAGGGGGCAGTTCTACTCTGTTACATGGGGTTGCTGCAACCAACACCCAACAATGACATAAAATCAGGAAATTAACTCCCATCACAATTTACACTTAGGAATCCATTCACACTAACATCTTAACTCTCTTCTCAGGTAACTGTGTGTCAAAGACTTACCTCAACCTGAATTAAATGCTTTCCCTCAGGACAGTAGCTTTCCAACATTTCTGACAACAGTCCACACTAAGAAATACATTTTATACCAAGCCCAGTACATGCACACATATACAACCGAAAATTTTTATGAAACAGACTTACCCTGAAATACTACTTTTCCTGGAAAGTTACACAAAATAATACTTTTACTTACTACTGCAATTCACTGAAACAATCTATTACATTTTATAAAAACTGCTTGTCTCACTCACTAAATTGATTTTGTGATTCACTAACGGGCAACAACCTGCAGTTTGAATAGCACTGGCTGAAGGAGGAACAAATATCAAAACTAAAACTCCTGAAGAAAAAGACACGCCTATGCCTACGATAAGAATGTACCTTATTTGAGTAATGGACATCTTACCCTTAGCCCCAACATGCTCTGCCCTGATATAGTTGATGGAGCATTGCCAGTGAGGTCTCCTTCCAAGTATCCATTCAGTCAAATATCTGATGAACATCTATTATGTGCTGGGCACCAACTGAGGATTTTCAAATACAACAATGAAGTCTCTCTACCTTCATGGAGTTACATACCAGTTGAGTAAGATAGACAATAGTCAAGTAAATAGGTCAATAAGTAGTGGTCAGATGGTGATAAGTGCTACAGAAGGGTTCTTCTAAGACCCTTCTTCCTCAGTATGTTCATACAACACCACCTTCCCTCTTTTAGGAAGGCTTTTTTTTTTTAATTTACTGATACTGTCAGTCTGAAGACAATAGAGTGGGACCAGTAGTCAAGTAGTCTCAAGAGGTCACACTGCATATCTTTTGTACTGTGTGTTTGTTTCATGCTTGGTTACTCAGAGATCAGTATGTCTCTAATTTCCAAATTCATACTTAAGACAATAATGGTAATAGTTCTCCCCAGGTCTTCCTGCAAATGTTAAATGAGAAGGGATCAATTTCACCTACCTAAGCTTTTCGTCACTGTTTCAGGAGTCAGTAGCATCCCATTCTTTTTATTCCCAGGATTGGTGTTCCTAGATGTTCAGTTCCTTCCATAAGGGGGGCTCATATTTGACCACCTACTTTTCTCCTGCTTGGTGTCCTGCTCTGGAGGACAGGGATTTACCAGTGAGAATGGTACAGGTATCAGAAGTGAGATCACGTTGGATAAAGGATAGAATTCAGCTCATGGATCCGTCAGGCCAGGGTTTGGCCAACTTTTTTTGTGAATAGCAAATATTTTCTGCATTGCAGGCCATACAGCCTGTCACTACTCAACCCTGCTATTGTAACCCTAAAGCAGTCAAAGACATTATATAAACAAATGGGTGTGGCATTGTCTCAATAAAGTTTTATTTACAAAGACAGACATTAGGCTAGCCTGTGGGCCCCAGTTTGCTGAGCCCTGGTTTAGGCTGATGGAGACACGGGCCTACAATTGAGACTGACTGGAAGAATGGGATTGGAGGAGGAAACTATGAACAAAGGCACTGAGGAAAGAAGTCCTACAAATGACAAGGGGCCAGTGTGGCCAGAGAGCAATGTAAATGAAAGAAGGTGGCAAGAGACTCTGAGATTTACTTTGGTAACAACCAGCGCATTCACAAGCAAGTACAGATTGACCTTTTGCTGCTCCCTCTTATTTAAAAATCACACTATTAAAAAATATTTTAAAAATACTAATTAAAAACTCATCTTCTATTAGAATCATAAAGTTCTTCCTTGTATCAAAAGTTGAGCCACTATCCTAGTTACCTGTGGATTCACCAAACAGTCCAGCAAGTCATCTGTAGAAATAAATGTTTGAGAAGGGGCCTCAGTACTATTTGAAGCAATTTGTTCCACAGCTGCGTCCTTGCTTTTATACATCATTCGTTGCCTCTTTGTACAATGTAATTTTCCAAAGTGTTCGCCATCCAAAGTGTTGCCATCACTTTCAAAAATGCTTCCCCTTTCTGTGGATGGTTCTTCGGAACTTGGCATTACAGGAACCAGATCAGGGCCAAAGGGACTTGCTGACTCCTGTTTTATGATTCCTGTGGTTAAGTTCTGGCTGTGTGGTTGTTCCACCTCCATGTGGTCGTGCACATTTAATTTTTCCTTTTCTGTGTGCTCTCCATTTGCTCCGAAAGCTTGAATTTCAACTTCCTTAGATGTTCTGTAATGATCAAAAAGGGCCAAAACAGCTCCATTTAAGTAGTGACAATTGACTTCGTGGGATATTTCCTCAACCTAAGGAAACAGAAAAACCCTTTAGAATGGTCATATGTATTTAGTTAAACTGGAGAACAAATGTTTTAGTCAGGGTTGATTTATCACAGAAAACTAACTGCCACGATGAAGCGGCCTACCTCAGTTGGGTTTAACCACGCTTTGGTATTGTCTGGATTCTCTGCGGTTTTCAGGGCGCATACGAGAATACGGGTGATCGCCTCTTCTACCCGGGCTTGGTGGTCCTCTTCCTGAGTAGAGACAAAAACGTTTTTATCATTTGTCTCTGTGTCTCATGGCTTAAAACAAAAACGAACTTGTTGCTGTTGAGTCGATTCAGACTCATGGTGACCCCACGTGCTTCAGAGTAGAACTGCACTCCACAAGGTTTTCTCAGCCATAATCTTGTGGAAGTAGACTGTCAAGCCTTTCTTCCATGGTGCCGCTGGGTGCATTTGAATAGCCAGCTTTTTGGTTAGTAGCCTAGAGCAAACCATCTCTACCACCAAAGGCCAGGGACCAAAAACAGAGAGTAGAATCTCCCTTAATTGTGTGTTCTATTCTTTCATTAACATAAGCTTTATTACAGAAGGAATGAATATGCCATTGGAAGAAACACAATTTTTATGTATTCACTATCACCTGCCATCTAGTATATATCCTGCTATAAGACTTAGACCTATGAACCATCTTATGATGCTTTTTCCATTTTTTTTCACATGGGATTGAAGTTGAAAAAAAAAAAACAAAAAAACTACATACAGAGGAATAATCCTTACAGAGTTTAATAAGCAAACTGTTTGAAAGCTGGGAGAAAAATTATCATGAATATACTTGGTTAAAGGAATGAGATGACTAACCATCTTAACATGTTTTTTTTAAGACACAGTAAGTACAAACCACAGCATTAATGATAAATTACATTAACATAGCAGCTTCTGTTCATCAAAAGACACCATAAGGGGGGGGGGGAACTTGCTGTCTGCAACGTATGACTGGTAAGAGATTAATATCCAGGATATATAAAGAACCTATGCACATCAGTAAGACAAACAACCCAACTTAAAAAAAGAGGCAAAAGACACGAACGAGCATTTCAAAAAGGACCAATCCTATAAACAATAAACATCTGAAAATACACTTAACCTCACTAATAACCAGAGAAATGAAGATTGGGAAACCCAAGAAACTGGCAAAAGTTAGGAGGTCTGATAATACCAAGTAGTACAGAAATGTGCATTTATAGGCAAAAGTTTTATACACCGATGGTAGGAATGCAAATTGATACAGCCATTTGGAAAAAATGTTGGCATTATCTTGTAAGGTTAAATATTATATACCCTACAGACCAACAATTCCCTTCACATGCATGCACACATACACACACACGCATATTCCCTAGAAAAACGCTGGCACATGTGTAGTAAGAGACTTGTACAAGAACATTCTGTTCATAATAGCAGAAAAATAGAAGTAACACAATTATCCATCAGTAGAACAATGGACAAAAAATTGTTGTACATTAATATGAGAGAATATTATACCACCATGAAGGAACAACAGCTACATGTGACAACACAGACGAATCTTAGAAACAAAATATTACATTTAAAAAAGCAAATCCCCATGGTGAGACACCACTTCACGCCCACTACAAAACAGAACGGCTATAATCAAAAAGACACATAAGAACAAGTGCTTGTGAAGATGAGTAAAATGGTGCAGTTGGTTTGAAAAACAGCCTGGCAGTTCTTCAAAAGACTAAACAGTTATGATATGGTCCAGCAACCTCATTCCTAGGTATATACCCAAGACAGCTGAAAACATACATTCACACAAAAACTTGTACACAAATGGTCACAGGAGTATTCATAATAGCCAAAAAATGGAAAACAATCCAAATGCCCATCAGCTGATGAATGGCTATACAAAACATGGTATAGCATACAGTGAAATACGATACAATGATAAAAAGAAATGAAGTACTGACACATGGGTGAACCCCAAAGGCATTATGCTGAACGAAAGAAGTCACAGAAGACCACATACTGCCTGATGCCATCTGTATGAAATGTCTAGAATTGGCAAATCAACACAGACTTATATCTCGACAAAGCTGTTGGGCTCAACTTGATGGCAAACGGTAGTTAAGACTGTTATTAAAAAAAAAGCAAATCTAGAAGACTACATTAACTATGATTTCACTTGTATAAAGCTCAAAATCAAGCACAACAAAGCGATATATGCAGAGATATAAATATGTGATGGAACTCCTTTTTTTTCTTAAGCAAGAGAATGAGAACAGTGAAGGGAGCGGACAGACAGGACATGCGGAGGGGCACAACGTAGATGCCAGTGATTGGTAACATTTCAGTTTTTGGGTTAGGTGATGGGTTCCTGGCATTTGTTATATCATTATCCTTTTATATCGTACCAACATGTCACGTATGTATTCTTTTACATGTATAAGTGTGATAAATGACATAACAAAGGAAAAACTGAGAGAGGAAAGCCTTTAATAATTAACAAAAACATTCACCAAGAAAGTTTGAAAAAACACAGTGATAAAACAAACACATTTCCATACTTAAAGAATAAGGAGGTAGAAAGGGTGATAAAGGCACCATAGAGAAGGACTGACAATATCCTTTATCTCTCAGAACATATTAGAACAGACAGACTCTCCATTTCCTTATCAGAGAAGCTGAGAAGGGATGAATATTGCATCACCTGAACACAACTAGAATCTCCACTCTTCTTCAAATCTGTGGGACTCACGACAGGAAGACCAGGGCCTGGAGTTGGCTTGAGTTGTATGAAATGGACTTTAAAACCCATGGGCCTCTGAAGCTAAACTTGGCAACAAGGAGGAGGTTGAAGAATTACTACCACTTGTCGGAGGAAGATACAATTACTCAACTTCTATTTTGCATTCTAGTTTTTCAAGTAAGAATGAATGGTCTTCAAACTGTGACATGTACAGAAAGATGTTAAAGAAGAAACTGGAGTGCTAGCTTTAAAGTGGAGTCCGCTTTAAATCAGCATACAGTCTTTACCTACTGAACTTGTACACACCACCTAGGAACCTGTTTATACTTAATGACACCATCCTATGAAAAAATCTAGAGATACAACTTAACAGATGACATATAACCAGCTTTTAAAAAGACCATGGTGAAGGCTTCCAAGGTTCTAAGGCCATATAAATTCATATCTCTCCACACATCCTCCTAAAAACCAGGGCGGTCAACAAGGAAAGAACACCAACGCACCCTGAGCCCGTGCCTACAGAGTAGCTAGGAGAAAGAAGGTACAATAAACTCTAATTAAATGTAAGCAAGAAATTAAATACTAAAGACTAGAAAAGCTGGCTCCAGAGCCCGCACTGAAGGCAAGTGTCTGCTGGAGACTGTGGAAGAAGGGAGGCAGCATCCAAGTGGTCACACTGACTAGAACTCACTTCAGAAGAAGAAAGACCCTTCTTAGGTGGGGAAACACTGGCATCTCCCATTTAACATCAGTAATTGTTTCTAAAAATCAGATATTTTATATGAAAATGCTAACCAGGAGTCTATTTCCTAGTAGTTTAAATGCGAAAATTACAATGTATTATACATCAAACCCAAACCCTGATTCCCTAAAGAGTGACTGTAACACAGTAAAATGCCTACATGTAAGTACCAAACTATAATATTCAGATGTAAAAATCTTTCTGATCCCCAAATAATGAATATGGTTGTTAACAACATTTGCTTACTATATATTACTGCATGCAATATGTACCGTAACATGTAAACACATATATTGCTATGTGTAGCATTTAATAGCATGTAGTATACATATGCAATAATGCATTAGCAATAAGACATGCAGTAATATGGCCTTTCTCAGCACCAGTAACAGCTGGGAGGCACACCCTCTTTGTTGACATTCCTCATGGTTTTCAAAACTTCTATGTGTAATTCTGACATACTATCAACTGTATTTAGAATGTGTTTTGAGAATTTTCCCATAGATAATTTTCTAAAAATGTATTTGGTTTGGGGGAAGTGCATGTAAATGTTTCATATAAAAATCTGTCAAAAAGTGTAGAAATGAGAGAGACATACATTCTACAGAGTCTGGGTATTAAGCACCAAAAGGTATTCTGTCGGGAGAACTTCAGCGGGTATGTCTATCCTGAAAGCAGGCCTGAGGCCTGGTCAATCAGAGCGTGCCCACTGAACAGCTGAGAGGAAAGAGCCTGAAAAACGTGTAGGTCCAGAGGCTGCGGCCTTAGGAAAACACTACCTAGGAGAGCAAGTACCAGCTGCTAGTTGCTGTCAGGGTGACCTGGACTCATGGTGGCCCCATGCGTGTCAGAGTGGAACTGTGCGCCATAAAATTTTCAATGGTTGACTTTTCAAAAGTAGATGGCCAGGACTTTCTTCTGAGGTACCCCCGGGTGGACTCAAACTTTAAACCTTTCAGTCAGCAGCCAAGCACATTAACTGCATGCACTGTCCAGGGAGAGGGAGGCATGTTAAAAAGGGGAGGTATCCCACAGAGGAGTGCTGAAGGGAAAAAAAGAAATGGTAAATGGAAGTATGAGTTTATAAATTTCTTATACTATATAGGAAGTGGTATAATATTATTTAAAGGTAGAGTTTTACAAACTAAAGATATAAATTATAGCACAACCACTAAAAAAAAAAAAGGATGACGAATAAGCCAATAGTGGAGATACGATAAAATCATAAACAGCAACAACAACAAAAAAATCAGTTAATCCGAAAGAAGTCAGTGAAAAAGCAAAAAATGAACAAAAAGCAGATCGGATTTTTGGAAATAAAATAGCAAGATGATAGATTTTAAGCTCAAATAGATCAATAATTACTCTAAATATTAACTGTCTAAACATCCCAATTAAAAAGGCAGAGACTGTCTACATGGGATCAAAGTGACAACAGCAAATTAAAAGATTAGACAGGCATCTTAGGGGGCACTGAGTTTATGTTGATGGGGAGGAACAACTCAGAAAAGGAGGCTGAGAATTGCTGCACCTCTAAAAGAATATAATCAACGTCACTGAGTTGTACAAGCAGAAATTGTTGAACTGGTGTATGTTTTGCTGAGTATACTCATGACAACACAACAAAATTAATAAATCATAAAAATCACTTAGGACTCCAAAAGAAAAAAAGGGCAGAGATTGTCAGGCTGGATAAATAAGCATGATACAAATATATGCTGCCTAAAAGAGACTTACTTGGTGGGTTAAAAGTAAAAGGAAGGAGAAAGATATACTATACACTGACTGATAGTAACTAAACTGTTCCAGAGTGTAGAAAAAGAGACTTACAAAACATTTTTGTAAAATGGGAAAACGCTGTTACTTAAAACTGATAAAGAGTACACAGAGAAATAGAACTACAGGCCAATCTCGTAATTGTTGATAGAAAAGTCCTAAATAAAATACGAACAGTTTTCTATAGCACATAAAAATAATACATCATGGCCAAGTAGGCTTTGTTCCAGAAATTAAGGATGGATCAATATTAAAAAATCTATTAATATAATTTATTTTACTAAAGAGAAAATTATATGATCACTTCCATAGATGCAGAAAAGGCATTCAACAAAATTTAACACTTATTCCTGATTTAAAAACAAAAAATACTTAATAAAATGGAATTGAGGGATACTTTTATGTACATGGATGGAGCCCTGGTGGTACAGTGGTTAAGAGCCCGGCTGCTAACCAAAAAGCTGGCAGTTTGAATCTACCAGCCACTCCTTGGAAACCCTATGGGGCAGTTCTAGTCTGTCCTGTACGGTTGCTACGAGTCAGAATCAACTCAGTGGTAATAGTCTTGGATTTTTTTTTGTTTGTTTGTTTCATACATGCATACAGACACACACACACACACACACACACACACACACATATACACATACTTATGTATAGATGAATGATGCTTAATTTTCTGTGTCAAATTGGCTAGGCTGTGGTGTCCAGTTGTTTAGTCAAAGACGAGTCTAAATGCTGTTATTAAGTATTTACATGGGATTAAATCAGTTGGCCTTAAAGCAAATTATCCTCCATAATGTGGGTGGGCCTCATCCAATCAGCTGAACATCTAAAGAGTAAAAAGGGAGGTTTCCCTAAAGAGTATTGTGCCTCTAGACCATAGATAGACATTTTACCAGAACTTCTCTGTTCTTCTCCATTGCCTGACCTACAGATTTTAGGACACAAGACTGCAGGAATCCCCAGCTATCACCTGACCTACAGATTTTATACTTGTCAGTCCCCACAACTGTGTGAGCCAATTCCTTCAAATCAGTCAATTTCTCTCCGTATGTGTGTATGTGTATATACATATACATACAAATATACATAAATATATACATATACTGGTTCTGTTTCTTTAGAGAACCCTAAGACAATTTCAATGGCACTGTGTTGTTTTTGTTTAAGACAATTTGGTACTGAGAAGCGAGGTGCTGCTGTAACAAATATCTAAGAATGTGGAAGGAGCTTTGGAATTGGGTGATCGCTAGAGGCTGGAAGAGTTTGATAGAAAGAGCCTAGATTGGTTGAAGAGCCTGTTGGTAGAATTATGGACATTAGGGGCAGCTCTGATGAAGGCTCAGAAAGAATTGAGAGCTATGGGGAAAACTTCTAATATCACGAACAGAATGTTGCTAGAAATGAGAACGTTAAATGTGCTTCTGGTGAGGCTTTTAAAGGAAATTGTAAGCATGCTATTGAACACTCGAGAAAAGATATCCTCGCTATGAAGTGGCAAAGAACTTGTTCTTAATTATGTTCGAATGTTTTGTGGAAAGTAGAACTTGTAAATGATGAACCTGGATAATTAGCTGAGGAAATTTCTTAGTGAAATCTTGAGAGTGCAACGTGGTGTCTCCTTGCTACTTATAGTAAAATGCAAAGGAAAGAGACAGATTAAGAATTGGACTGTTAGGCAAAAAGAAACTAGAACTTGAAGACAGACATGTGATTCATAAATCCAATCAAGCATCTCAGTAGAAATGCTGTCAGCTTACAGAGACAGAGATGAGATGAAATAAAGAAAAGTTCTCTGATCCTTGGAATTCTACAGGCAGAAAACAGGCCAATGGAGCCACTTGGCCACAAGCATCTATTGTCCCCCAACAAGAGGAAAGGATGAGTCCAGGTGCAGTTCAAAGGCCAGCAGGGCTGCCCAAAGGAGCATGAGGGACAGGGCCACCACTTCCTGAGTTTTAAAAGGTGGGGCTGCCATCTAGATTTCAAAGGGTGGAGCCACTATCTTGGTTCACTCACTAGTTTTATAGTTAGTAGTAGTATTAGTACAATATATATCAAATATCTGTTACGGGCTGAATTGTGTCCTCCAAAAAATGTGTGTTAACTTGCCTAGGCCATGATTCCTAGTATTGTGTGCTTGTCCTCCATTTTGTGATCTGATGGAATTATCCTGTGTTGTAAATCCTAACCTCTATGATGTTAACAGGGCCCTGTGGTGCCACAGTTAAATGTTTGGCTGCTAACCAAAAGGTCAGTGGTTCATATCCACCAGCTGCTCCTCAGAAACCCTATGGGCAGCTCTACTCTTTCATACAGGGTCACTATGTGCCAGAATCTGGACGACAATGGGTTTTTTTTTTTTTTTTTTAATGATGTTAATGAGGCAAGATAAGAGTCAGTTATGTTAGTAAGGCAGGACACAATCTACAGGATTAGGTTGTATCTTGAGTCAATCTCTTTTGAGGCATAAAAGGGAGAAGTGAGCATACAGGAAAGTCATTACCACCAAGCAAGAAGAGCCAGGAGTGGACTGCATCATTTGAACCCAGGGTCCCTGTGCTGAGAAGATCCTAGACCAGGGGAAGACTGATGACAAGGAACTTCCCTCAGAGCTGACATAGAGAAAGCCTTTCCCTGGAGCTGACACCCTGAATTCAGACTTCTAGCCTCCTAGACTGTGAGAGAATAAATTTCCAATGTCTATTATCTCTCTATCTGTCTATCTCTCTCTATTACATTCTAGTTGTGTCACTGACACCCCAGCAGCAATGGGCACCCTTAGAGCCCAGATCTTGGTTTCTAAATACCATTCCCCACTAAAAGGAACAATGGTTGCCTAGAGAAATTACTGACTTCAACGTCTGGGGCAGGAAAAGTACAAGGTGATTCTGGGATATTTCTTGTGCCAGAATGCAAGGAAACACTCAAAGACCAATTAATAGGTATATATAAAGAGGGCACAGGCCAGGTTGAAGGAGTTTCCCTGAAAGCATGGAAGAGATCTAAATTCAAAATTATCTCGACAAGCTGGAATGCTAAGAAAAAACTAACAAGAGGAAAATGAACAGGGATGACAGTGAAGTACTGCATTTAGGTTTAAAGAATCAACATTACAGACACGGGACGGAGGGGCAAACCGACTTGGCAAATGTTTGTGTGAAAAAAAATGGATATTTTAGAGTTGAATATGAGCTCAAAGTGAGTTAAAATTATAAAAAAGCAATGCAATATCATAGGCAGCACTGAAGAAGTTTAGGATCTAAGTCACGTGAAGTAGAGATCTTACATTCTACCAAATGAGGTGTTTAATTTTAAGTCCTGTACTTTAAGAGAGTTACTCTTGACATAATAGCTCTTCTTCCCCCTCCTCCTACTCATAGGAATTTCTATTTTTCAAACATTTCCCATATGCTAGGCATTACATTGGATGCTTTGCATGTATTGCCTAATTTAAGCCTCACAACCACTCTGCTCACATAGGGTGTAATTATAATCCCTACTTCACAGGTGAGAAAACTGAGGCTTGATGAGATTAAGTAACCATCTAGGTTACACTGTTAATGAAGGCATAGACCGGTAACTACAATCTGTCTGATTCCAAAGTCTATGACCAGAAGGATGGACAGTCTGAAAAAGAAGGTCATGTAAAAAATATAGCTAAAGCAACCATAGGTTTTGACTCTGGAAGAAGAAAACATTAAGGGAATATATGCCAGCTATCTTCAAATATTTAAAAAAGAAACAAATTGGGACAGTTTGAGAAATAATGGGTAGGTTTAGAAGGAGACAGGTGACGCATTGTTTAACAACAGAATGAGCTACCTTGGAGACCAAGTATCTGTCAGGGCTATTGTAGGTGTGACTTGGGCACTGGGTGTAGACGTGGACTCCGTGGACTCTACCTTGACATCTGCTCCTACTCCAGTTCAGCAAACTACAAGCAGAATTTCCAACTGGAGTCATTGCTCTCTTGCCGTACCTTTCACCTAAGCCCCAAGTACTACAGCTGTTCTCTAAGCCCACATAACACAGCCTCCTGTTACAACATTCCTTAGGTTCCACCCATTCCAAAGTCCTTCTAATTACCAAAGGATAGGAAAACCTTGACTGAGGGGAGGATTCATATGTCCCCTTATCTTTTCTTCTTCCAAGTTCAAAACCTATCTTTTCTTTAGCTATATTTTTCACATGATTGTCTTAGTCATCTAGTGCTGCTATGACAAAAATACCAAAGGTTGATGGCTGTAACAAAAAGAAGTTTATTCTTTCACAGTGTAGTAGGCTGGAAGTCCAAATTCAGGGCATCAGCTCCAGGGGAAGGTTTTCTCTGTCGGCTCTGAAGGAAGGTCTCTGTCATCAATCTTCCCCTGGACTAGTAGCTTCTGTGCACAAGAATCCTGGGTCCAAAGGACATGCTCTGCTCCCGGGGATGCCTTCTCGGTAGTATGAGGTCCCCTTGTCTCTCTGCTCGCTTCTCTCTTGTATATCTCAGAAGAGACTAGCTTAAGACACTATCTAATCTTCTAGATCTCATTAGTATGTTGTTGTTGTTAGGTGCAATCGAGTTGGTTCTGATTCATAGCGACCCTATGCACAACAGAACGAAACACTGCCCGGTCCTGAGCCATCCTTAGACAATCATTGTTATGCTTGAGCTCATTGTTGCAGCCACTGTGTCAATCCACCTCGTTGAGGCTCTTCCTCTTTTCCGCTGACTCTTTACTTTGCCAAGCATAATATCCTTCTCCAGGGACTGATCCCTCCTGACAACATGTCCAAAATATGTAAGACGCAGTCTCGCCATCCTTGCCTCTATGGAGCATTCTGGCCGCACTTCTTCCAAGACAGATTTGTTCATTCTTTTGGCAATCCATGGTATATTCAATATTCTTCGCCAACACCACCATTCAAAGGCGTCAACTCTTCTTCGGTCTTCCTTATTCATTGTCCAGCTTTCACATGCATATGATGTGATTGAAAATACCATGGCTTGGGTCAGGCGCACCTTAGTCTTCAGGGTGACATCTTTGCTCTTCAACACTTTGAAGAGGTCCTTTGCAGCACATTTGCTCAATGCAACGTGTCTTTTGGTTTCTTGACTGCTGCTTCCATGGCTGTTGATTGTGGATCCAAGTAAAATGAAATCCTTCACAACTTCAATCTTGTCTCTGTTTATCATGATGTTGCTCATTGGTCCAGTTGTGAGGGTTTTTGTTTTCTTTATGTTGAGGTGTAATCCATACTGAAGGCCGTGTTCTTTGATCTTCATTAGTAAGTGCTTCAAGTCTTCTTCACTTTCAGCAAACAAGGTTGTGTCATCTGCATAACGCAGGTTGTTAATGAGTCTTCCTCCAATCCTGATGCCCCGTTCTTCTTCAAATAGTCCAGTTTCTCAGATTATTTGTTCAGCATACAGATTAAATAGGTATGGTGAAAGAATACAACCCTGATGCTCACCTTTCCTGACTTTAAACCATGCAGTATCCCCTTGTTCTGTCCGAACAACTGCCTCTTGATCTATGTAAAGGTTCCTCATAAGCACAATTAAGTGTTCTGGAATTCCCATTCTTCACAATATTATCCATAGTTTGTTACGATCCACACAGTCGAATGCCTTTGCATAGTCAATAAAACACAGGTAAACATCCTTCTGGTATTCTCTGCTTTCAGCCAGGATCCATCTGACATCAGCAATGATATCCCTGGTTCCATGTCCTCTTCTGAAACCGGCCTGAATTTCTGGCAGTTCCCTGTCGATATACTGCTGCAGCCATTTTTGAATGATCTTCAGCAAAATTTTGCTTGCGTGAGATATTAATGATATTGTTCTATAATTTCCACATTCGGTTGGATCACCTTTCTTGGGAATAGGCATGAATATGGATCTCTTCCAGTCAGTTGGCCAGGAAGCTGTCTTCCATATTTCTTGGCATAGACGACTGAGCACCTCCAGTGCTGCATCTGTTTGTTGAAACATCTCAATTGATAGTCCATCAATTCCTAGAGCCTTGTTTTTCGCCAATGCCTTCAGAGTAGCTTGGACTTCTTCCTTCAGTACCATCGGTTCCTGATCATATGCCACCTCTTGAAATGGCTGAATATCGACTAATTCTTTTTGGTATAATGACTCTGTGTATTCCTCCCATCTCATTAGTATAACCGCCACTAATCCATCTCAGTAACATCATAGTGATAGGATTTGCCACACATAGGGAAATCACATCAGATGACAAAATGGCAGACAATCAGACAATACTGGGAATCATGACCTAGCCAAGTTGACAGACATTTTGGGGGGATACAATTCAATCTATAACATTCCATCCTCGCCACATGTAAAACATATTCACTCCATCATATCATAGCAAAAGTCTTAAATCAACTCCAAGTCCAAAATCCAAAAATTCTTCTTCATCTGTGAAATCTAGAATATAAGTTATCTGCTTCCAAAGAACAATGGCGCAAAATAGACATTTCCATTACAAACAGGTGAAACTGGAGGGAAAGAAGGCATAAGAGGCACCAAGCAAGTTAGCAGAACATATTACGTTCACCTTCAAGACTTGAAAATAATCCTCTGTTCTCCGAGACCATGTACACAATGGCCCTGCCCTCTAGACTCTAGGTATTGGCCACACTCTCTGGATTCTGAGTGGAGGCCCCTCAGCTCTGGGCTTCAGCTCTGCCTTCCAGGCCTACTGGAATGGCGGCTCTGTTTTCTTGGCTTTAGGTGCACCATTCTCCTAGTCCATCTCAGTGCTGACTCCAGCCTTAGAAACATCGGAGGCCATGGCTCCACTCTTTGAAACCCCAGAGGTTGTGGCCATACCCTTTGAGGCTGAAGCAGCTTGGCTTTCCGCGTTCCTTGTCTCTTTAGCTTCTGCTTCCTGGTTGCTTGGCTTCTTGGCCCTCGGGCCTCACATCTGCATCTGCCCTGCTGGGGCAAGTGTTCCAAAGCTCTGTAGTTACACCAATAAGTTCCTGGAGGCACTCTACTCAATGAATAAACTGTGGCCAGAAGGCACTCAACTCTCTTGCTCCGTGGGTCAAGAGCCTTGCTCCACCAATAAGTGCCCGAGGGCACCCCACTCCACCAGGAAGCCTCCGGCGCAAAGGCACCTAGCTCTCTCACTCCAGGGGTCAGCTCCAGCATTGCCTGGCACTGGTCTCCTGATTCTGCTGCCAGTTCTCTGCTGCTGCTTCTCACCATCTACACTGTCTCTTGTGTTTAACAGTTTTCCTCACTTCCTCTGAGTCCTCTATCCATTCAGTTTCAAAACTGCTTCCACATTTTAGGTATCTGTTACAGCAGCACCCCATTCCCAGTACAAAATTGTGTCTTAGTCATCTAGTGCTGCTGTAACAGAAATACCATAGGTAGATGGCTTTAACAAACAGAAGTTTATTCTCTCACAGTCTAGTAGGCTAGAAGTCCAAATTCAGGGCATCAGCTCCAGGGGAAGGCTTTTCTTTGTCAGCTCTGGAGGAAGGTCTTTGTCATCAATCTTCCCCGGGACTAGGAGCTTCTTGGCACAAGAACCCCAGGTCCCAGCATTGCTTTCTTGGTGGTATGTGGTCCCCCGTCTCTCTGCTCACTTTTCTCTTTTATGTCTCAAAAGAGACTGGTTTAAGACACTATCTAATCTTGTAGATCTCATCAATACAACAGCCACTAGTCCACCTCATTAACATCATAGTGACAGGATTTACAACATGTAAGGAAATCACATCAGATGACAAAATGGCAATCTTATAATACTGGGAACCATGACCTAGCCAAGTTGACAGATATTTTTTGGGGACACGATTCAACCCACAACAGTGACTTCTTCTTTAGACTCTTCATCATCTTCTGGACATAGACTTCGGAATCAGATAGATTTTAGTTAGAGGCCTATGTCTTTTTTATCTGTGTAACCTAGATGGCTACTTAATCTCAAGGCTTGGGTGAGGGAAAGCACAGATGCAATCAAGGCCTTAGGTTAAAGAGAGCACAGATGCAAGTGTGGTCTCAAGTTTAAAAGCCAGATATCAGCAGTAATATGCAACCATTTTAATTATCAAGCAGTGCAGGCAGCATACCATATAGGAGGAAAAGTGGTCTCTGGCATAAATGACATGATAAAAACCTGGCACTAGAAAGACTCTGCTTTGACCAAATGTATAAGCAAAGATTGAGAACTCTGCCAATTAGTAATGAGGATCCTGAACCAAGAAGCAAGCACTCCAGCCCAGATGGTATGGGATGGGACTAGCAATGTGGGATATACACGGCAGATTCATCCAAACCCAATACAATTCTAACAATCCAGGTCAAGGGAGAGGACCCTACGTGCCAACATCAGCACACACTGTGTGCCCTTAAAAGGGGATGGCACATCACTAGGGGTCCTATTTCCAACCTAAACGTCCACCAGTGGAGGATACTTGTTGCTGCTGAGTCGATTTTGACTCATAGCGACCCTTTAGGACAGAGTAGAACTGACCTTTTGTCAGCAGCTGAGCTATTAACCAGTGTGCCACCAGGGCTCTCCAACAGAGGACAGAATACATAAATTATAGGGCATCAAAACAAAGTAATACTGGAGTGTTGGTTAAAAAATATTAATTACCAAGTCTTATAAAGAGGATTTGTGTATCTTAAAAAGGATTATATTAAAAAAAAAAAAAAAGTACCAGTTCAATCCATGAGTTTATACTGACAGTAACAGGATCAACGGATTCCACGTAATGCCACCAGTGTCTGGGAACAAACAGAACCTGAAAGCAAACAAAAAATTGTTAGCGTAAGAACAGGACTTTTTTTTTTTTTTTTAATGGCAGTTAAAATACATACAACAAAACATTTGATAATTCAACAATTTTTACATGTATTATTCAATGATATTGATTATATTCTTTACGTTCAATCACTATTACTATTCTTTTCCAAATTATTCCACTACCATCAACAGAAACTCAGTGCCCCCTATGTAATAACACCCGTCCCCTCCCATTCCTGGTAACCACTAAGAAAGCTTTGGTTTCAACCTATACCTATCTCATCATGTAAGTGACATCATACAGTATTTGTCCTTTTGTGACTGACTTATCTCACTCAGCATAGTGTTTGCCAGTTTCAGTTACGGTGTGGCACGTGGTAGGACTTCATTTTTCTTTACGGCTGAGCAGTATTCTGTACGAACGTGTGGGGGCGGCTTCGTCATTTGACCTCTTCACCTAATTTTCCAAGGGGGAAGAATCAAGACCAGCCCATGGCTGATTCCTGTGAAGCGGAGGTCAGACACACCTCCTCTCTCCACCCTTTTTACCAACTCTGACAGCAGCTGTCCTTCCCATAGCGCTCTACTTCTCTGCTGCGTTCGATAACTTGTTGCAATGGACACATAGAACTCACAGACAACACTCATGATTACAGGGTTTATTAGGGAAGAAACAAGTTACAATTCAGGATCAAGAACGACTCAGGATACAGTTCTTTGGTCAGGACAGCTTCTCAGCCACGCCCACAGGCAGGCCTCTTCCTGGTCCTCAGCCCCTCGGGTTTCTTGGACTGGCCTGGCCTTTACCCTGCTCGGGCAAGTGTCACAGGGCTCTTTAGTTCCACTTATAAGTGCCCAGAGGCACACTACTTCACCAGTAACCTCGGCCTGAAGGTGCTCAGCTCTCTAACTCCTTGGGTTGGCACGTCTAGCTCTGCCAAGTGCCTGGAGGCACCCACTCTGCCAGCAAGCCTCCTGCCCAAAGGTGCTCAGCTTTCTTGCTCCATGAACTGTGAAGGCCACTGTGCCATCTCCTGCCAGTATCCTGGTTCTGCTGCTGCTGGTTCTCTGCCACGCTTGGCACTGCTTCTCGCCGTCTTGTGCCATCTCTGGTGTTACAGTCTCTATCTCCTGGGTCTAGGAGGTTCTCAGCACAGGGATTCTGAGTCCAAAGAACACATTCCACTCCTGGCTCTTCTTTCTTGGTGGTAGTGAAGCCCAGCCACTTTCCGCCTCTAAGATGGCTCATTTTAAGCCTAGCAAGATGGCAAAATTGACCAATACCTTGGTAGGGTTCTATCACCTTATTTGCATGGTTCCACCTCTACAAGGGTGCCATGCAACTTATCTGCATTATCAGCAAGCTATCCAATCCCCTTGGTGGGCTACAAGCACCTCATTTGCATAGTCCCACCTAGTCATTTGGGGGGAGTTACAAAGACGATGGCTAGAAGGGCCGTGTTAAGTAATTCACTGTACCACAATACAATAGACTACTATTCAGACATAAAAAGGAATCAAGTACTGATACAAGCTACAATACGGATGAACTGTGGAAATATTATGCTTAAGAAGTCACAAAAGGCCACATAGTGTATGAATCCATTTATATAAAATGTCCAGAACAGGCAAATCCATAGAGACGGAAAGCAGATTCAAACTGCCAGGTGCTGGGGGAAAGAAATGGGGACTGGCTGCTGATGGATACCAGGCTTCTTTCTGGGGGGTGATAAAATGTCCTAGAAATAGATGGTGGTGATGGTTGCACAACTCTGAATATACTAAAATCCACTGTGATGTGTACTTTAAAGTGGTGGATTTTATGGTATGTGAATTATATTTCAGTTAAAAAAATGAACCGGCAGCTACGTGAGGCAACTTGGTAAAGGCAAAATTGTTCAAGGTGGTAGTACATACTTGAGTGTGAAGGAAGAAGCAGAGAAGGGAGGGATGGAAGACAGGCAGGGGAGAGGGGTAATCAAGGGAATAAAGTTTCTTTAAGAGGGAACTAAGAAAACCTTCAAACTGTTAATAACATATCAGACAGCAAATGTTAACATTTTATAGGAAATTTTCCTTACTGGGTAACAGCACTAAATATATTAACTTTGGAAATGTTTCAGAGAAAGTCATTTACGAAACAAAATCCATTCTCGCTTAAAAGCAAACCATTCTCAGATCATTCTATCTCTACTGGCCTACTCCCCACGTGTATTCCAACCTGTGTGTCTGGGTTCCCTATTTGTTGAACAGATGTTAACTGGGACTAAGAGTTCCAGAGGTGCTCAAGTGCCAGCATCTTGAAACTTTATCTTAATCTGAATAAAAATGGTTTTGTCAGTGCCTTTGTTTTTCCTCCGAAGTTTATTCTCCCCTTTACCAACAGGGGGAGCTGTGTTCCCTCCTTCCATCTGCTTTCCATGTCCTGTGAAACTGATATACGGGTCTGAAGCCTGTAGCTGGAGAAGCTTCCTTCCAAGAGCAGACCAGACACGAAGAAAACCATTCCCATTTATACTGGGGTAGGGGTGGGGGCATGTGGCATAAGGATTTGAGATATTATAGCTGTAGTGTCCACTGACAGGCCATCAATGTTTAAAGACACCACCATTACCTGTCCTGGGTTCAGTGTGACCATGTGTCTTCGAGCTTTCTGGAACTGAGGAAAACGTTGTAAATCAGGATTGACAACGTTGATCTTACTGAACACACTAGATTCTTCATAAGGGATTCTTGTTGGATAAAGGAAAGGAGTATCTTCAGGAGGGAAGAGGTGCCATCTTTTCCTAATTAAAAAAATAAGATATAAGTTAGTACTCTGAATTTTAAACAAAACACCTAACAAGGCAGCAGCTAAGCATTCATTTTTTACTCGTTTTAATTCAACTCACGTAGGAATATAGGGAGGAATCTCGGTGGTTACCTGTCCCCCTCTCATTCAATGCTAGAATCCCAATTGCAGATACCTGGTGCAAGGTGGAGTAGCAACTAGTGGACATCTCATGACCCCCAGTAAGGGAAATTTCCTTTAAAATGTTAACACTTGCTGCCTGATATATTATTAACACTTTGAAAGGTTTTCTTAGTTCCCTCTTAAAGAGACTTTCCCTTGATTACTTACTTCCCCTGTCTCCCCTGCCTGTCTTACTTCCATCCCTCCCTTCTTGCTGGCTCTTTCCCTGCTTCTTCCTTCACACTCAAGAATGTACTACCAACCTGAAGAATTTTGACTTGACCAACTTGCCTCACATAGCTGCCAGTTCATTTTTTTAATGAAATATAATTCACATACCATAAAATCCACCACTTTAAAGTGTACATTTCAGTGTATTTTAGTATATTCAGAGTTGTGCAATGATCACCACTCATGAGACAGGATCTCATTTGCAAGATGGCTCTTTCTTATTTCAAATCAAAATCTGCCTCCTCGTAAATCAGATCTATTCCTGACTCTAGAGCTACACAGAATAGCCCTCACCATTTCAAGTATCTGTATTCTCATCCAGAGCACCCATCCACACTTCCGTTAGACAAGTAGTTTTCAGACTTCTCCTGTCTGGGTTACAAATCCCTTAAGTTAAACATTTGTGAAGTTAATCTGTTAAGGAAGAGAAACGCTCACATAATGTCACACAACTAATAAGTAGTACAATATAGAGATTTTTTTGAGAGAAAACTGAAAGGTTCCAGGCACTTGAAATTTTTTTGCCAATGGGAGGTGATAGAGCTCAACTCACAAAACACTAGACACATCTTTACTTACTTCAAGCCAATGTTGTTGTGTGCCACTGAGTGAATTCCGACTCACAGAGACCCTATATGACAGAGCAGAACTGCCCCATAGGGTTTTCTGGGCTATAATCTTTTTTTTTTTAATTTTATTGTGTTTTAGGTGCAAATTTACAGCGCAAATTAGTTTTTCATTCAAAATTTTTATACACAAATTGTTTTGTGACACTAGTTGTAATCCCTGCAATGTGTCAGCACTCACCCCCTTTTCCTTTCCACTCTGGGCTCTCCATGACTACTCCTCCAGTTTTCCTGTCCCTTCCTGCCTTCTCGCCTTTCCTTGTGGGCAGGTTTTGCTCACTTGGTCTCATATACTTGATTGAACTAAGAAGCACATTGCTCACATGTGTTATTGTTTGCTTTATAGGTCTGTCTAATCTTTGGCTGAAAGGTGGACTTCAGGAGTGGCTTCAGTTCTGAGTTAGCAGAATATCTGGGGGCCATGGTCTCTCAGGTTTCTCCACTTTCTGTCAGACCAGTAACTTTGGTCTTGTGTGAATTTGAATTTTGTTCTACATTTTTATCCTGCTTTGTCCAGGGCCCTCTACTGCAATCCCTGTCAGAGTGGTTGGTGGTGGTGGCCAGGCACCATCTCGTTCCTCTGGTTAGGTGTAATCTTTACGGGAGTAGAGTGCCAGGTCTACCGCAGAGCCGCTGGTAGGTTTGAACCACCAATCTTTTAGTTAGCAACCAAGTGCTTCACCACTGGATGACCCAGCCTCACTTTCCTAAACAATAGAGAGGGGGAGGTGTGAGAAAGAAAGAAAGAGAATACACACGCAGGGAAGCAAAGAGGGAGAAAGAAACCTAGTTCTGAGAGAATTCTAAAACCCTCTAGAGACCCCTTGCATTTACATTGGGGCCATCATTTCCTTTCAGAAATGGGAAGCAGTTTGTTTCTATTTTCAAACTAAGATGTATATACTAAAGTTTTGCCTTGGAAATTTGAAGGTTTTATAGGAATGATGAAATACTTTACTTTTTAGAAATTCACGTTGGAACTATAAGGCAGCCTATCAATTTACATAGCCTATCGGCTTAAAAATCAGTGATATTCAAAAGCTGTTAGCCTCATCTCAAAGCTTTATGGATAAAATTGCTGCATTCCACTGTACCTAAGACTAGTTTGGGAGCAGTTTTCAGGATTTGCATGATAAAAATTAAAACTGAGTCAGGAGGCGGGGCCAAGATGGCAGAGTAGCCAGAAACTTCTGGTGGTCCTTCTTACAACAAAGACCCCCCCCAAAAATAAGTGAATCAGTTATATACGACAATCTAGGAGCTCTGAACATCAAAGGAAAAGTTGAGGAATCAGACTGAGTGGCAGGGAGGGGAAGGGAGAGACAGTTCAGAAGCAGCAAGGAGTTGCCAGACCTGAGCCGACGGGAACCGGCACCCCGCAGGCCAGATCGCCTGGTGTGCACAGTGAGGCAAGCAGTTGTATTCAGGATGCTTTTCCACATCAGGGGAGACCAAGCGGTGGAGAGCCTACTCAAGCCTCCCCTCCAGAACCAGTGACAAGCGGTGCTCAATTGGCAAAAGATAAGTAATTGCATCTATCCTACTGCACAGATCAAAAAACACCCGGTTTGGGAAAAACCTCTCTCCTATTTATCTTCTCCCTCTCTGCTCTGCGTCAGGTCCCAGGCCAGCTTCAGGGGCTGCCAATTGCCACTTCCCCGGGCCAGAAGTAGGACCTGTCATGAGCCCTGAGCCATTTTCCCAGCCTTGGAGAGGGAACAAATTAACAAAAAGGAAAAAATAATCTCCCAGCTCCCCTAAGCAGAGAGCTCAGGGCAGGCACAGCTCCTTTGCCAAGGCACAAGCATAAGGGGTCCACAAATTTTGAATGCCTTTCACCCCTGAACAGACCTGTGTGGGTCCATTTTAACACCACAGGCCCTCATCAGCACAGTACAATGGGGTATATATATCTGAAGCCTAACTTCACTATGTCATTATATGGTACAGTGACATTTGACACCCTTCTGCCCATTAAGGAGGGTCCTCACTACCCACATCAGTGGCCTGGGGACTGGTGGCTCCACTCACACCACCTAGCCACCTGTGACAGGGGTCCAAGAATAGTGCCTCCCAGTCCTTACACCAAGAGCATTGGATACCCATAGTCTGGCTGCAAAACCTACCCACCTACACATTCTAGGAAACACAGACACGCTTTCCTCCCATACACTCAGGGGCAGCTGTTAGCACCCTGCTTTGCTCAGCATGTGACCTCCTACTACAGCCACATACCTCTACCTACTCCAATCACCCCTGCTCTTCTAATACTATAGATAAAAGACTGCATCACACACTTGGTGATCGACTACCTGGACACCTGAGCTGAATCCATACAAGAAAAGTAAGCACACTCCTGGGCCCATATACCTAGTAACAGATCTAACCACCTGGTGACAGGACATTAGAGCTTCAAAGGTGCCAATAATCAAACTAGCTCACATGAGGAGCCTATTTGGGCATATCAAAACAAGAAGCTAGGACACAGTAAACATAAAATAAATATAATAACTTACTGATGGCTTGGAGACAACAGTCAATTATCAAATCACATAAAGAGGCAGATAATGATAGCTTCAGTAAGCTCCCAAAACAAAGAATCAAGAAATCTTCCAGAGGAAGAAAAATTCTTGAATTACTGCAGGAAGAATATAAAAGATTAATATATAGGACTCTTCAAGAGATCGGGAATATCAGGCAACACTCAGAACAAGTCAAGGAACATGCAAAGAAAGCAACCGAGGACTTAAGAAGATTATAGAAGAGCACAATGACAAATTTAACAGGCTGCAAGAATCTATACAGAGATAGCAAACAGAAATCCAGAAGATTAACAATAACATTTCTGAATTAAACAACTCAATAGACAGTCATAGGAGCAGAACTGAGGAAATGGAAGTCATAATTAGTAAGATTGAAGATAAAGATCTTGACACCAACTTATTTGAGGAAAAGTCAGATAACAGAATCAAAAAAAAAAAAAAAAAAGAAGAAACCCTAAGAATTATGTGGTACTCTATCAAGAGGAGTAATCTACAAGTGATCGGAGTACCAGAGCAAGGGGGATAACAGAAAATACAGAGAGAACGGTTGAAGATTTGTTGGTGTAATCCACAAGTGATTGGAGTACCAGAACAAGGGGGATAACAGAAAATACAGAGAGAACGGTTGAAGATTTGTTGGCAGAAAATTTCCCTGATATCATGAAAGATGAGTTGATAGCTATCCAAGACGCTCACCGAATCCCATACAAGGTAGATCCCAAGAGAAAATCACCAAGACATATTAAAATCAAACTTGTCAAAACCAAAGATAAAGAGAGAGTTTTAAGAGCAGCTAGGGATAAATGAAAAGTCATCTACAAAGGATAGTCAATAAGGCTAAGCTTGGACTACTGAGCAGAAACCATGTAGGCAAGAAGGGAGTGGGATGACATATACAAATCCTTGAAGGAAAAAAATTGCCAGCCAAGAATTATATATCCAGCAAAACTGTCTCTCAAATATGATGGCAAAGTTAGGACATTTCCAGATAAACAAAAGTTTAGGGAATTTGCAAAAACCAAACCAAAATTACAAGAAATACTAAAAGGAATCTGCCAGTTAGAAAATCAACATCAGATAACCACCCAAGACTAGAACGCAGGACAGAGCAACCAGATATCAACCCAGACAGGGGAATCACAAAAATAAATCAAAGCTAAAATGCAGAAAACAGGGAAACAGAGACATCAACATGTAAAAGATGACAATATTAAAACAAAAAAAAAATGGATTAAAAAATGCAGTCATAGATCTTTCATATGGAAAGGAAGTCAAGGCAATATAAAGAAATAAAAGATTTGTTTAAACTTAGAAAAACAGGGGTAAATATTAAGGTAACCACAAAGGAAACTAATAATCTTACACATCAAAATAAAAAACAAGAAATACATAAAGACTCAGCAAATACAAAATCAACAACAATGAAAAAGATCAAAAGAAAATACATAAAAACGACTCAGTACAGAAAATTAAGTGGAACAAAGAAACTGTCAATAACACACAAAAAGTACATCAAAATGATGGCACTAAACTAATACCTATCCATAATTACGCTGAATGTAAGTGGACTAAATGCACCAATAAAGAGACAGAGAGTGGCAGAATGGATAAAAAACATGATCCATCTATATGCTGCCCACAAGAGATACACCCCAAAGACACAAACAAACCAAAACTCAAAAGATGGAAAAAAATATATAAAAAATAAAAAAAGAGCAGGAGCGGCAATATTAATCCCTAACAAAACAGACTTTAAAGTAAAATCCACCAGAAAGGATAAAGAAGGGCACTATATAATCATTGAAGGGTCAATACACGAGGAGGACATAACCATAATAAACATTTATGCACCCAAGGACAGCATTAAAAGAGATAGGCAGCTCCACAATAATAGTAGAAGACTTCAACATACCACTTTCAGTGAAGGACAGAACATCCAGAAAGAAGCTCAAAAAAGACACAGAAGATCTAAATGCCACAATCAACCAACTTGACCTCATAGACACATACAGAACACTATCCAACAGCAGCCAAGTATACTTTCTTTTCTAACACATGTGGATCACGCTCCAGAACAGACCACATATTGGGCCATAAAGCAAGCCTTAACAGAATCCAAAGCATCAAAATATTACAAAGCATCTTTCTGACCATAAAGCTATTAAAAGTAGAAACTAATAACAGAAAAAGCAAGAAAAGAAATCAAATACGTGGAAACTGAAAAACCTCTTGCTTAAAATGTACTGGGTTATAGAAGAAATTAAGGATGGGATAAAGAAACTCACAGAATCAGATGAGACTGAAGATACATCCTACCAGAACCTTTGCAACACAGCAAAAGCAGTGCTCAGAAGTCAACTTATGGCAATAAATGGACACATCCAAAACGAAGAAAGGCCAAAATCAAAACATTAACCCTACAACTCGAACAAATAAGAGAGCAACAAAGAAGCCCTCGGGCACGAGAAGAAAGCAAATAATAAAAAATTAGGGCAGAATTAAATGAAATAGAGAACAGAAAAACAACTGAATGAGTTAACAAGACCCAAAGCTGGTTCTTTGAAAAGATCAATAAAATTGATAAACCATTGGCCAAACTGATAAAAGAAAAACAGGAGAGGAAGCAAATAATCTGAATAAGAAATGAGACGGGGCATATCACAAGAGATCCAATTGAAATAAAAAGAATCATAACAGAATACTATGAAAAATTGTACTCTAACAAATTTGAAAACCTAGAGGAAATAAGACAAATTTCTAGAAACACACTACCTACCTATACTAACACAAACAGAGGTAGAACAACTAAATAAACCTATCACAAAAGAAGAAATTGAAACGGTAATTAAAAAACTCCCAACAAAAAAAAGCCCTGGCCCTGATGGTTTCACTAGAGAATTCTACCAAACTTTCAGAGAAGAGTTAACACCACTACTGCTAAAGGTATTTCAGAGCACAGAAAAGGATGGTACACTCCTGAACTTATTCTATGAAGCCAGCATAACCCTGATACCAAAACCAGATAATGACACCACAAAAAAAAAAAAAAAAACTTACAGACCGATACCTCTCATGAACATAGAAGCAAAAATCCTCAACAAAATTCTAGCGAACGGAATTCAACAACATATCAAAAAAATAATTCATCATGACCAAGTGGGATTCATATTAGGTATGCAGAGATGACTCAACACTAGAAAAACAATCACTGTAATCCATCACATAAACAAAACAAAACAAAAGACAAGAACCACATGATCTTATTAATTGATGCAGAAAAGGCATTTGACAAAGTCCAACACCCATTCATGATAAAAATTCTCAGCAAAATAGAAATAGAATGGAAATTCTTGAACATAATAAAGGACATTTATACAAAGCCAACAGCCAACATCATCCTAAATGGACAGAGTTTGAAAGCACTCCCCTTGAGAACAGGAACCAGGACAAGGATGCCCTTTATCACCACTCTTACTCAGCATTGTGCTGGAGGTCCTAGCCAGAGTAATTAGGCTAGATAAAGAAATAAAGCACATCCAAATAGGTAAGGAAGAAGTAAAGTATCTCTATTTGTAGATTATATGCTCTTACACACAGAAAACCCCAAATAATCCACAAGAAAATTACTGAAACTAAGAGTTCAACAGAGTACCAGGACACAAGAAAAACATACAAAAATCAGTTGGATTCCTCTACACTAACAAAGAGAACTTTGAAAAGGATATCACCAAATCAATACCATTTATAATAGCCTGCAAGAAGATAAAATACTAAGGAATAAATCTAACCAGGGATGTAAAAGACCTATACAAAGAAAACTGCAAGTTCTACTGCAAGAAAACAAAAGTGACCTACATAAGTGGAAAACCATACCTTGCTCATGGATAGGAAGACAACATTGTGAAAATGTCTGTTCCACCCAAAGGGATCAACAGATACAATGCAATCCTGATCCAAATTTCAACGGCATTTTTTAATGAGATGGAGAAACAAATCACGACTTCATATGGAAAGAGAAGAGGACCCAGATAAGTAAAGCATTACTGAAAAAGAAGAACAAAGTGGGAGGCCTCATGCTACCTGATTTTAGAACCTATTATACCACCACAGTAGCCAAAACAGCCTAGTACTGGTACAACAACAGATACACGGACCAATGGAATAGAATTGAGAATCCAGACTGTAAACTCATCCACTTATGGGCAGTTGATATTTGACAAAGGGCCAAAGTCCATCAACTGGGGAAAAAACAGTCTCTTTAACAAATGGTGCTGGCATAACTGAATATTCATCTGCAAAAAAGTGAAACAAGACCCATACCTCACACCATGCACAAAAACTAACTCAAAATGGATCAAAGACCTAAATAAAAAATCTAAAACAATAAAGATCATAGAAGAAAAAATAGGAACAACGCTATGAGCCCTTATACATGGCATATGCAGTATACAAAACATTACTAAGAATGTACAAACACCAGAAGAGAAACTAGGTAGCTGGGAGTTCCTAAAAATCAAACACCTATGCTCATCCAAAGATTTCACCAAAAGAGTAAAAAGACAACCTACACACTGGGAAAAATTTTTGGCACGACAAATTCAATCAGCATCTAATCTGTAAAATTTATAAGATACTGCAAAACCTCAGCAACAAAAAGACAACCCAATTAAAAAATGGGCAAACGATATGAACAG